>NC_081182.1:100345187-100668704 GCF_029867415.1 Vicia villosa
CAATCAACATGGGACGTTGTCCTGTGCCTATGATTACTAAGGGCATAGTGCACATCTCATAAAGTCCTCGCGAGGCGAATCTTTCCAAAGTTCCTACTAGCAGGGGCAAATCTATGCAAGTCCAGATTGACATCTTGATCAATACTCAGTGGTGTGTCCTAATCAAATCCAGGAATGGTAGTTACTATAATACTGGGGGCAACTTTCAAGACACCCATGTCTCCCGACAGAGCCGGGTTCACAAGATCATATCCCCACAGAGTAATCATTAAGAAGATATCTTCAAATACTCTCGTCCCGTCAAAGACATAGTTCCTCAACAGAGTTTACAAATTTGACACCACCGGTTCCCCGACACTTTTCTCTTCCCCAAATGGGTTTATTCATCTCTCTTATCCCCCGTCAGGGTACATCAAGATCAATCATTCAAATGGTTCTCATCCCCAAGCAGAAACCATAAATCCCCAGCTGAGCATCTTCAAAACAAGATCAGACATCAAAATCACAATGACACAGAGATTTATTTTCCCAATCAAGACAGGATAAATCATGTTCATACATCATATATCATAAACATATTCATACATTGCATACATTACCTTATAATAAATTCATACATAACATGCAAAACTCGTCACATAATACATGCATCATGACATTGCATAAAGACTAACTTTACCTTTTTCAGGATACAGGAACAAGCAGTTGAACAATATCTCTGATCTAATTCAGTTATCACGAATGGTACTGACACGGTCAACTCTCAAGGATCTAATTCCATCATCACGAACAGTGTGGACACGATCATCTCTCCAAAGTCTAATTCAGTTACTACGAACGGTGTTGACATGACAAAATATCTAATTCTATCATCACGAACGGTGTAGACACGGTCATATCTCTGATCTAATTCAGTTACTACGAACGGTACTGACACGGTCAACTCTCAAGGATATAATTCCATCATCACAAATGGTGTGGACACGATCATCTCTCCAAAGTCTAATTCAGTTACTACGAATGGTACTGACAAGGTCAATTCTCAGAAATCTAATTCTATCATCACGAACGATGTAGACACGATCATCTTTTCAAGATCTAATTCAGTTACTACGAACGGTGCTGACACGAGCAATCTCCAACAAATACTCCTCAATACAAAGGATTCAGTCTAACGTACGACTCATTCTAGGATACAACCTGACGTATGGTGTATTCTGACAACTATCAACACAGGGGACCTGGTCTAACGCACGACCCGTCCTTCAGCATAACGCACGGCTTTCCATACATCTACGGATGCAATTAGGATTCGGTCTAACGCACGATACATCCTTCAGCCTAACGCACGACTTTCTAGACATCTACGGATGCAAATTGGATTCAGTCTAACGCACGACTCATCCTTCAGCCTAACGCACGGCTTTCCAGACATCTACGGATGCAATTAGGATTCGGTCTAACGCACGATTCATCCTTCAGCCTAACGCACGGCTTTCTAGACATCTACGGATGCAAATTGGATTCAGTCTAACACACGACTCATCCTTCAGCCTAACGCACGGCTTTCCAGACATCTACCGATGCAAATTGGATCCGGTCTAGCGCACGACCCATTCTCCAGTCTAACGTACGACTCATCCTAAGTATATTCTTCAGATACGGTCTAACGTACGACGTATTCTAACTCTCAAGTCTATCAAGCTGGATGACATCTTTAAGCCAATCTCAATCAAGTCTCTCAACGTCCGGATGGCATATTTAAGCCCATCTCCGACAATATTCTGCCTGGATGGCATCTTTAAGCCCATCTCCGAAAAGGTCCCTATATCATCAAGGGCAAATTTCTTGGTATTATAGTGTTCAATCCTCTTCCACCTTCATATTCCGACTGGCATACGAACCACTCTACATCTTCAGGTTTAAGAAAATTGAACAGGGGCAGCTGTCATACCCCAAAATTTGCCCATACTATTTCCTTTGTTCAAACTCAGATCAAAGTTCAAAGATCAAAGAAACCCTCTCCTAAAACAAGGCTCAAAAAATTAGGGTTTTGTTGTTTTGAGGGAAAATTAATGAACCAAAGGCTCCAAGGCATCCCATATGGTCTATGATACCCCACACTACCTCCATGATAAAATTCAGGTCTCAATTCAAAAGATTGATCACTCAATTGCTAAGAAAGGTCAATAGTCGACTAGTTGACCTAAAAGTCAAACTATGGTCAAAGTACAGTCAAAACTCCTGATTTTTTGTAAACATCCTTATTTTGAAGTATCATTCACCATTTGATCAAGAATTGATCATGGTTCATCAAGAAAAGATCAGAAATCAACAGATTCAAAAGTTTCTAAATTAGGGTTTTCATAGGAGAACGTCAACTGAACTTTGACCAGCCATAACTCCCACATGGAACATCAGAAATTTTCCATCCAAAGCTCATTTTTAAGGAAATTGAATTATCTACAAATTTGTCTCTCACAAGCCAAGTCTAAAAATGCTTCATTTGAGAGATATGGATCAAAACATTATAGGTCCTTTTCAGAAGTCAACCAAAAGTCATCTTTTTCAAAAAGCACAGAAGGAGCATGGAAAATTATTTTGATATGATACCAAAGACATTGGTTAGAGGACTCTTCAAGGTTTCTAAAAAGTCCAAGAACTTGAAAAAATGTTGAAGGATGAGGAAATGGCAAGGTGTACAAGTTCACCTATTTTTAAGGGCATGTATGAAGAGAAAAGGTCCAAAACTCCAAATATTTCCAAATGGGCCATTTTTCTTTTCATCTAATCTCTATCTTAAGCTCATCCACGGCCCAAAAGCATTTTCTTTTACTTTTATTATTATTATTTGTTTTATATTGGAATTTAATTACTTAAAAGTCAATATAAATTAAATAAATAGTAAAAATAGTGAAAGATTGGTTTTGACTTATTTTTATCAAATATTTCATTCCATAATAAAGTTTAAATCAAATCAAAGAAAATTGGAGAGAGATTGGATTTAAATGGACCAATTTTAGAAATTTTTCAATCAAAATTCAATCCAAAATATTTCACACTCAATCATATCAATTGCAAAGATTTGAAGCTATTTTGTTAACCTAGATCCTTCTCATATATATGGGCATGCCATTGAGATCAAAAAAAGGAGGATTGGACGAAATTCATAAGGATTGGCTGCAAAAGGAACCCCATTCAAGCTTAAAAAGTCGTAAAAAGATGAACATGGCAAATAACGTTCCAAGCCAATTCAAGGCATTCAAAGCATAAACCGAGCGTCCCCAACGTGTTCTGAAGCAATTGCAATCATCACCTTCAACTGAAGCATACCAAATCACAAGCAGTACGGTCACGGTTTGTCCCAAAAATTTTGGGATCCATTTCATACTTATGCGCATATTCAGCATGTTTTGATTATATGATTGTGTTCTTAATCTTGTTTCCGTGCTTTCTGGATAGTTTAATTGGATTTTAGTTGCAGGAATCAAAATCTGCCATTGTTAGGTTTACATAGCTTCAAATTGGGAATTCAAGTTAGAGGAAAAATTAGTCAAAACCAAGGGCACCATGGGCTTCAGGGGACGATTTCCAGTCGATACATGTCCTTGATTTGAATTTATAACTTGAATTGTTGAGTTTTGATGTTTGCAGAACCTATGGCAACGCATAGGAACCGTGGCTGAAGGCTTCTGCGTTTCAGAAAACCCCAACAAAGGAGAAGAAGGTCGAGCGCGCGTATTAGATTAATTTAAATATTTGTCTTTGCTTATTTTAATTTTGTTTGTATTATGTATCAACACAACAGCGCAGCGCAGTCGGTGGAGGGTTTTGCTGGTAATCCCTAGGCCATGGGTTCGAACCCAGGCTGAAACAAAGTTTTTTAATGAATTATTTGCCAACAGATCCAATGCGACATACCCAGGGATGCTCACGGTACGCCCATCTCTCTCCACCGTCAGATTATCACGAAGACTTATCTGAAGGTCCCATGAGACGTGTTCCATAGTGCACCCTTAGAGGCCAGCCACGCAGGATCCAAGCTGAGTTCTGCTAATCCTTTTTTTAACTATATAACTTGTTTTTTATTTTGTTTATTTATTTGTTTTCTTATATATAATTCCTTTAAATAAAATCGTGCCTGCACTGGAAACGTTTTCCTTGCGCAAATTTTCAGGATTACCATCAGGGACTACGCTTCATATTAGATCAAAAGCTAAGTCCTGATTCTATACTTATTTAAATATTTGTTATTTTGCCTTTTTATTTAAAATTAGGGTTTACCTTCAAATATAATGAACTCCGCCTACACTCACCCTTATGTTTATTTTCCTTTTGCTAATTTTCAGGGTTAACCAGATTGATTAAAGCTCAAACTTAGTGGTAACCCTAAACTTATCATCTATTTAATTATTTCTTTTTTTGTGGTTTGTCCACAAACCTTTTTGCCTTATTATGTAACTGCTCCGAGGTTGTAATAGTAACTAGGGTTTAATTTTGCTGCTTTATTTTTTATTACTGCGTGGTTAGTAATTCTAGGGAGTGAGAACTTATGAACTGAATGTAGAATCACTAACTTTACAAGATAAATGTAATCATAGTTAACCACGTGATTGTGCACCCACACATCTTTTATGGTACCTCTCTTGTTGCATGTTGCATGTTGCCTGTTGCCTTGTGTTTTTCAGTGCAAAATAGCCAAGTCCCTCGAATACGAGGATACCTCAGCAATGTTGCCATCGATTCATTCTAAGATCATAGGTCCCTAATGATGCTTCCTTCGATTCTCTAAATATGATCTCGTCCCTCGAAGTTGCCTACGAAGTGCTGAGGTATCCTCTGGTTGCCTAAACGAAAGGCTATTCTGATCCTTCCCTTAGACTACCTGCCCCCCTATGGCATGGGACAGTCTTGTGGCGAATGATAATTCGACGACCCTTCAACCTCCAAATAAAAGGACTTCCCTATCCTCCTATGGTATGGATAGCCCTGAAAGGCTAAAATAACATTTTTCATATAACCAGGTAATTTGCCCCTAATTGCTTTGCTCTGGTTTAAAATTCTTTTTCTACCCTTTTTTCATAAACCTTCAAAAAGGCTACGCTCATTTACGAGCTAAAGTCCTTTTTTCTTTTTCTTCTACATTTCTAAACTTTTGGTTTCAAAGAGCAAAGCAATTAAGAGCCCATGGAAAACCATGGATGCAAAGGGTGCCTTACACCTTCCCTTTGCATAAATTACCCCCCGAACTCAGTTTTTATTTAAAAGATTTTTCCTGTTCTTTTAGCCTTTCTGTTAATTTGGATAAATAAAAGTCGGTGGCGACTCTTGCTTACCGCGACATTTCAATAAAGTCAGTTCACTGTATTACAATGTTGCTTTGTTGTTTTCTGTTGAACATCTGTCATTCGTGTTTGTTTTCTATTACACCAACACATATGCTAATTGTTTTTTCCCTTTTGTATGTTGGTTTGGAAAATGTTTTGCATGTTATTTTTTGGTTGCAGAGGAAGTTCTGAGCAGCAGAAAAAGGATGCGTATTGGAGACAACTTGAGTTGGAATTCAATTATCTTGAGGAGGACGAGTCTCAGAGTCTAAGAAGGCTAAGAGAAAGCGTTGTCGGGAAGAGGCAAAAATAGGTAAGGAAAAAGGGGATTTTTTTACATAGAATGGTATAGGTCAATGAACATGAATAGTTAATGGGATTATCAGTCTATCCACATGATAGTCTTAATTATTTAATGTTATCTCACTTCACAATAAAGCTCGACGACAAATAGTTTAAGAATATTGTCTTTATGTTTAATAGGATCTCATGTTTAAGTCAAACTTAACATTTCATTAAACGGACTAGGTATTCTAGGGACTTTATTATATTAGGAAAAAAACATAATAAAGAAACTTTTTTTACTATTAATAAATAATTTGATACAAGTACAAAAACTATTGGCCTCTAGGCTTGCACCAATAGTTAGATGTCTTGTTAGTTGATGATCCTCTTTAACATTAGAAGGACTCCTTGTAACACCCCGAATTTATTGATTATTTTATTATTTATTTGTTTTATTAATTATTATGTGATACGATAATTAATTAAATTGTGTATTTTTTTTTGTTATATTTGAGATATTTGTGTTTTGAGTTAGTAAGTGTGAAAATGAAAAAATAGTGAATTGGGCCTAATAGGGTGTTAGGATGAATAATAGTGGAGGTTAATGTTTAGTAAGCCTACTAAGATAATTTAATATAGTAAGGGTTTAACAAATAAGAGAAAAGAGAAAGTGAGTGAGAGAAGTGAAGAAAAATATAGAAAGAAGATAAAAGAGAAAGGGAGAAGAATGAGGCAACCCTATGGAAGAAAATCAACTAAGGTAAGGGTGGATCTTCATCTTGTTATGGGGTATATAATTTTATATAATGGTTAGTAACATGTTAGGATTTAAGGACTGAAATTTTAGGTTTTGACATGTTAAGTTTTGAATGAGAAATCATGAAATTGATGTTTGAATCATGTTTTAATGTTTGAAAATTGAACCTACATGTTAGATATAGGTTATAATATCTTAAATCGCATAAAAAATGATTTTAAAACGTATTTTGAGTGAAGAAATCACTCAGGGAATCATTTTGTCCGCGCAACATTTTTCTGCAGATCGCAGAGTTCGCTCAGCGAAATAGCCGAGTAGAATTTTTATAAAACTTTAAAAATTCATAACTTTTGATCAGTAACTCCGTTTGAGTCCCATTTCGAAGCGTTAAAATGCTAGCGTGGTATTATTTTCAATAAAAATAATCTAGTTAGCACTAGGTGATTAAATCATTGTGTAGTTTTGTAAAATGACATGTATGTGTGTATATATATGTTGACAATTGGTGTTTAGATGGCTTTTGTGGCAATTATTTGTATAAACATGATACTTGAATTTTATATGTATGCATGATGTGAATTACTATTGGTTGAGAATAACATGGTTGAGCTATGTTTGCTACTTGTTATTGGTGATGTGTTGATTTAGTGAGTGTTGTGGAGATATTTTCATGTGTATTTCTTAACATGAAATTTTGTATGTTTGTGTAAATGCGTGGTAAATTCATATGTGATGAATTAGTGAGATATATGCTTGTATATTAAGATTGAGATATGGTCTTAATTTCATATGGTGGTCGATATTTGCACATGCATTCATTTATCAGGTGAGAAAGAGGCAATGTTTGGTAGTTCCGTGGGAGCTATTGACTTCTCCCAAATCGGGAGATGAGTTTGAAATCTAGAGGGCAAACTTATTTTGGTGGTTATCTGCTTGGAGATGATAGACGCGGGTAATCTGCTAAGGATAACATTAGTGTTGTACCCCAATTTTTGACCTCTAAGATCCCACCATATTCCAAATAGTAGGATCATCATTATTATCATTATCACCATTCATATATCATTTGTTAACCCAAAAATACAAAAAAATTGTTGTTTGTTACTTATCTCCTAAGATAGGAGACTGATGAAGAGGAGACTGAGCAAATTAGCGTTTTGAGGCCCACAAGGAAGTTCAACATTCTCCTATGATTCAAAGGGTTTTCTTATCAATATTTAAGTCCGAGGATAGCCCAATTCAAGATCAACAACTCTCAAGATCACCTGAGGTCCCAAATTAGGGTTTTGACCTAATTCCACTAGAGGGTTGACTTTTAAGTAGGACATGGCTCCAAGACTTAAACCATGATTCAAGGGCATCCAAATCAACATTACAATCCATCCATATCATTCATTTGAAGAGGAGACCTTGATTCATTAGGAAATCACAAAACTGCAGTTCATCTGGAAAAAGTCAACTATGTGGGAAAAATGGTCAACTATGAACTTTTAAGTATTCAAATCATCATCATATGATTATTGAAGACATTTGGCCAAAGAAAATCAAGAAAATTCATCAAGAATCAAAAAGTCAACAAAAGTCAGATTTAGGGTTTTTAAGTAAATTTAACCTAATTTTGGGAACTCCAAATTTTGCCTACAAACACAAAAATCTCCAAACATGAAAGTTGTAGATCTTAATCAAACAAAGAACTCATCACATTGAACATTTCTTCAAAAAATGATTAATTTGAGAGATATGGAATTCTGAAGATTATGTTCCAAAAAACTCAGAAAATTTTTAAGTGTTTTCACTTAGATTTTTCCTAACTTTATGGCCATTTTTCTCCATGATCCCAAAGGAGTTTGAGAAAAAATTTAACAAGGGACTTGAAGTATGTAGAAAGGGCTTTCCAAAGAGATCAATAGCATGAAAATCCATGACTTGAGCTATGAGATATGATTTTGTGAAGAAGGCACCATGAACACTTGAATTCAAGTATGAACATGAAGAAGTTATGAACCAAACATGTTCAAATTTGAAAGATTCCTTGCATGCAGCTCCTATAACTTTTTTAAGAGGCCATAATCAATAGATTACACTTGCTTTTGAGCTATGATCCAAGTGTTTAATACATTATCCAAGTGATCATTCCATTAATGGCATAAAGGTCACACTTCCATTCTAGAAAAGCATTGCTTTTGCAAAGTCCACTCTCCTTGAGCCTCACCCATGTTCCCTTTGCAGAAAAAGCAATTTAAACACAACAAGCAAGCTCTATAAGATTAGATCAAAGTCCTTACAAGCATGCTTAAGCCTTGTACCTTCTATTGAAACCATAATTTTCTCCTTTCTTCATAAATAAGCAAGATGGTACAAGTATCACATGGGAGCCCAAATGGCTCAGATTTTTCCTCCCACAATACCTAATTTATGCCTATAAATAGAGGGCATTGCTCATTGCATCCCACACACCAGAATTCTCCAAGTCACCTATCACTTGAAATTCTCTTTTTTCCAATCTTTGCATTTTCATAGTGATTTTAAGTTCCACAAGTTCTGGGTGTCAACCAAAGTTTTAAACAACTTCTAAATATCATTTAGAAGCTGTCTATAATTTCCACAACCTCTCAAAAGCTCCCTAACCAAAAATCATCATTTTCACCACCATTAAAGCTCTATCAAGGTCTTAACTTGCCAAAATCCAAACCAAACACAAACCTACCAAGTCAGCCTTTCCAACAGCTTCTATTTATCATATGGAAGCTATTCATAACCTCTAAACACTCACCAAAGGCCTCAAACCAAAAATCATTCTTCAAAACTCCATTAAAGAACCTCTTTGAACCAAAGTTGCCATCTTCAAATTGGTTCGTGCGTTTTCAGGATTTTGTGTTAGATACCTTCTAAATCACATATAGAAGCTATCCAAACACCTGTTTCAGTTATGTAACACCTGGAATCTAGGGTTCCAGCCATAACTTTTCTTGCTTGTAGGTGAAATCGAGCTAGAGGAAGGAGAGGTGATCAGTCCATTCTAACTGCCCAGAAAGCTTCCTTGGAGGTCATTGGAGCTATTCAAATCAAGAGAGTCCTTCTGTAACACCTCCAAGCATGAATTGGAACTCATTTTCAAAGGTATGTAGCTTGAATTCGAACTCTATGTTTTAAGCATCATTTCTTGTTTTTCTTGATACCAATCTGATCAGAATAATGTGAGGAATGATAGCCCTAAGGTTTTAGGGTTCAATTTTGTGTGTCCATGATTTAATTTAAAAATTGAGTTTTAGGGTTCTTGCGTATTATCCAGAAATTTGAATGTTTGAGCATGAATTAATTGTTGATAGTTTTGTGTCTGAATTTGTGGTGATAAGCTGGTCATTGTTGCACCCCAAAATATGTCCTCTTTATTTGAGCTTTAAGTTAATAATGACGTTTATTTCGTCATTCAAAAATTGTAGAAAAGTAATAAAGAGTTTTCATGGGTTTAAGAAGAAAGGCGTGAAAAATGGTTTAAACAGTGGAAATACAAGAAAATTCGCAAGTCATATTTGGAAGGTGATATGAGCTAAGTTCTCGCGGGGCCTTGACTGTTTCGAAGATATCTACAACTTTCGGGTTCGGCTTGGAAGCCAATTCTTTGAGGAAGGTCGCCAGATTTGCAATTTACTTGAGGTTTCATAGTGAAAAACAGTGCTGAATGTAGGGTTTCGGACCTCGGAAAATTCATATCTCCTAATCCGCTTGTCGGATTCGCTTCAAAATTTAACTGGAGCTCCGTACCATCATTACCAAGATTTCATATGTTCGGACCGAAGGCCAATTATGCACGGAAAATTCCCAGAATTTTAAGGATCGTCGCATTGTTTCGGTAAAAAGTGTGTTTTCAAGTATGTCGCGCCGAGTTCGAAAATTCATAACTTCTTCGATTTTTATCGTATGAAGTCCATTCCGGCGGCATTTTCTCAGAAATTTCGTTAGCTTCGATTCTTCGTCGTACGTGCCAAGTCAGATTTTGAGTCGAAGATGGGGTTTTATCGAGTTCTTTGAGCGGTACGCACAAAATTCTGCACAGTCGCGCCAGATTAATCGACGTTTCTCGTCATTCAAACGCTCGTAATTTCTTTGTCGCTTATCCGATTGAGACGATTCTCGCGGCGACGAGTCACAAATTTGGTCATCTTCACAGTGGCATTGGTTTCGTGCCGGAATTCAGAGCCGAACCGAGTTTCCTTAAAAACGAGCCAAAATAAGACGCACCGAGGGCAATTTGGACATTTCGCGTTGACAATATATAAACATTTTGCTCTTCACAAATCAAAGGAGAATTCTCATAACTTCAATTTCACCCAAAAGATCAAAAACACTTTCTCTCAATTCTCTCTCAATTTTCTTGGATCAAAACCACAAAAACTCACAAAAACTTCATCAATTCAAGATCAAATCTCAAGAGCAAATGAAGATCAAAGCACAAATCAAGATCTTCTCCTACGATTGAAGTGTCGCGCGTCTCTCTCCCTATCAAAGGATCTCACGCGCCACTCTATCCCTTACATCTCTTGGATTTTGTTCGTGTTCGCGTCGTGTTCGCGTTCGTGTTCATTCGATCTCATTCTCTTCATTCGATCCGGTAAATTCACTATAAACCTTGCTAGATCATTGATTTTGTTGCTTAATTCGACATTGATCATGATGATTTTTTATTGTAGATGATGGATCTATGATAATTGATGATGATAATTGCTTGTTGATTGATTGATTTGCGTTGATCTTGATTATTTGATTGAATTTGAAATTTATCATTGAATTTTTGATGATGCCACATGCATGTTGCTTATGATCCAAGAAATTGCATGCTAAGTGTTCGATGATTTGAATGTGTGAAGCATTTGTGCTTAATTTTGAGTTCTAGCATGTGATGATTGATTGTGGAATGATAATTCATGATGCCTACGCTAAATTGATGCCATTTGAGGTTTGATAACGATTACTCTTGATGATATAATCACAATGCTTACGATTCAATGCTTGCATGCTAATTGTTCGATGGAATGTTTAATTTTGCTCTTAAAGACCAATCAATTTGCTGAATAATGTGTTTGCTCTTGACTCATAGCATTGCATGTTTGATATTTGCTTGTATGCTGAACATTCATGAAGAATGGCATCATGTTTCCTTGCGAGAAAATTCAATTTTGGCATTTGGCACTGTTAGGTCGACCCAGGATGAGTTTAGGTCGACCTAAAACCTTCGTTTTTGATTCTGGCACTGTTAGGTCGACCCAGGATGAGTTTAGGTCGACCTAAAACCTTCTTTTTTTGATGATGGCACTGTTAGGTTGACCCAGGGTGAGTTTAGGTCGACCTGGAGCTGTTTCTTTCGTTTCTGGACCTGTTAGGCCGACCTAGGTCGAAAGTAGGTCGACCTATTTTTGCTTCCTTTACTTCCTAACTTCAATCTTTCATATCTTTTTACTCGTAACTCCGATTTGCGGGTTCTTTATATCGTTGGAAAGCTTGTGAAACGTGTGATCTTGTGAGATAATTGGCATTGATTGATTGTGGTTTATTCATCTTTGTTTTCCCCTTGACATTTTGTTGTTCATAACATGTTTGCATTAGTTATTCATTTTCTTTTAGATTAGAATGCAATAACGCAATTCCGATTGCGATGTTTTGTTATCTCTAACTTGTGTGCTAGTGTGCAAGGCTCTTGGATAGTCACCGACCGGCGCTTATTGCTTGAGTGTTCCGCTTTACTCGCGGAACACGATCCCTATTCACTCGTATCGTGTTCTCATCCGAGAGACACGTTCCTATTACTTTATACTTGCTTGTTTGGTTTGCTTGTTCCTCTTGCAGGTGTATTGTGATCATGCTCGACGCATATGCCGACCTTTGTGTGCTTTCATGGCTAATCGGTGTGCTGATCATGGAAGGCACGCGGAAAGGGTTAGCAATCAACCCCCGCCTAGTCTCACCGAGTCCGTTCGTTATGCGCATGCTACGCGTGGCTCGCTTCTGAACCTGCACAAGATCTTGTTATCGAGTATGTCAGGAAAAGGGTTCTTGCAGCCGGACCCCCGCCTTTCTTATAGCTCGCGTCGCTCGACATTGATGCTCGGTGTACGCACGCACCGTTTTCCTTTACGATCCGTGACTGCTTGGTTGCTGAGAGGGGTCCGCCCTCTTGTCTATGGCCCGATCATTTTCGCGAGGTCTAATGCTTGGTTGACTTGGGTTGAGCTGCTCCCCTTGGCTATGGCGGGACCGCTTTTCTACCATTCGGTCAGTACCGTTGGTTTGTTTGCTTTACAAGCGGATGCTCGTTTGTGTGCTATTTGTTTGCTTTCGCTTCTCCCCGTAGGTTGTTAGTTTAGTTAGATTTGCACCCTTTGTATGATAACATTAGGTAGCAAGCTTTCCCCCCCCTTAGCTTAGGTCTTCCTCATGCATCTTTTAAAACACAAACCACACTCTTTGATTTTCTTTTCTTAAGAGCTTGTTACTTCCGTTCCATTCCCAAGCATAAGTCTCCAAAGATCGAGCAGCGGAGTGTGAATGTAACTCGTTCACCTAAAAAATACAAAACAAACAGAAACTAGTTAGCCGAGCTACGGTACCTCTGATTCCGCAAAATGGATACGTAGGCAGAGGGGTAGGGCCCGTGCGAGTATAATTCTTTCTTTTCCCTACATTATGCATTCATTTTAGTCCAGATTAGCGCATTTTGCTTACACACCCATAGGTTTAGACATAAGCGTGGATACCATCGAGTACGATGGGCGCGTGGGGTGCTAACACCTTCCGCTCGCGTAACCGACTCCCTTACCCTTTTTCTCTGGTCGTGAGACCGTTGTTTTGTTTTTGTGGTTTGCTGGCATTCCCTTCCTTTTCAGGATAAATATGTTAGTGGCGACTCTGTTAATTTTCGCGGGGTAGCGACAGCTGGCGACTCTGCTGGGGAGATCTCGACCTGTTGCTGGTTCGGACTCAGCAAGTCGATCCTAGCGCTTGTGTGTTTATCTTTGGGTGTTTTTATTGCTTTTCATATTTACCTGTTTGCATTGCATTCTATGTGCGCTTTTACTTTTCTGCATCATATTCTGGACTGGCTGGATCTCTGTCTGTTGGGTGGGTGTTACAAGAGGTAAAAGGCCCAATACCTAGGCTATGTGTGAACCATAGGAACCCTAGGATAGAGTGGGAGCATGGTTTGTCTCGAGGTGTACGTCTCGCGATGGATTATGTGACCACGAGCAGAGTAGTGGTTTCAAACGGAGGTATTATCGTCACCCGCTTCCGCGCTGTGATGATGCTTACCTTCGGGCTGACCGTATACTGCGTTTCATGACCTTACCTTGGCCTAGATTTTACCCGTGAGTGGGGCGGGAATCAATGATCATATTAACAGGTACAATGTTGGTGACCGCTGTTCTCGTTCGTGGGTTACCGCTGTTCTCGTTCGTGGGTTACCTCTGTTCTCGTTCGTGGGTTACCGCTGTTCTCGTTCGAGTGTACTATGGTCCTTGTTCGTGGGGTATTATGGTTCTTGTTTGAGTGGTAGTCTGTGTTCTATTCCAGTGTGTTATTGACTATGGGCTTTGGTTCCGTGGATTGACATTCTATGTTCCGTATGGTATACCATTTGGGGGCCGAACCTTTGGCTCTGTACTATGTGTGTTACCGGCAGTCCAGAATGCCTGGTGGGCGGCAACAAGTCCCACCACTTTGCATCATAGCATATTTATTTCCAAAAGAAACACACAAAAAAAAAGATATGTATAACAAGCATTTGCATGTCATGTTTTTCAGGGACATTCAGGAGTTCACTTGAGCTAAAGATGGACACTCCCATTGATACTGTCAAGGAAGCAAAGAGATATACGCATACCTACAGCTTCTTCCGAGATCCGTTGACCGCATTAGAGGGTTTGAGTTCGTTAATGACCGCTTTTTGCTTGAAGAGTTTCACGGACAATTATGGGAATATCTTGACTTTGTTGGAAACCGTGGTTGATACTCCTGCTTTGCAAACTTTGATGCAATTTTATGATCCTGAAATGAGGTGTTTCACGTTCCAGGATTACCAGTTGGCTCCGACATTGGAAGAGTACTCTATTATTCTTAATCTCAAGGTAAAAAACGAAGTGCCATTCATCGACATTCCTAAAGAGGTGAATTTCAAGTTGATTGCTGTTGCTCTTTATTTGAGCATAAAAGAAGTATCTGATAATTGGAAGTCGAACGGAGGTGTCTCGGGGTTCTCTTTGAAGTTCTTGGTGAGAAAAGCTAAAGAAGAATTTGAGAAAAAGAATTGGAATGCGTATAATGCCTTGCTTGCTGTAGCCATTTATGGGATTGTGATGTTCCCAAGTGTTCCTAATTTTGTAGACTCAGCTGCAGTGCACATCTTCATGGGAAAGAATCCTATCCCTACATTGTTGGCCGATACTTATTATGCCGTTCATTCCCGATATGAGAAAAGTGGTGGTGCCATCACTTGTTGCCTTCAGTTGTTGTTCATCTGGTTCCTCTCTTTGTTGCCCAGCAAAGGACCTTTTGTGAAGACAAGGGATACGCTCAAGTGGACACACAGGATTATGTCACTTACTTCTTATGATATTCAGTGGCAAAGGTACCGAATTAATGTTTCCGAGGTGATAGTTGGGTGCGGGGAGTTTGACAATGTTCCTTTGATTGGTAATAGAGGTTGCATCAATTACAATCCCGTGGTATCCTTGCGTCAGTTGGGGTATACTTTGAAGGACAAACCGGCGGATCATTTGATAGCGGAGACGATCTATTTTGAGAAGGGGTCGGATCCGGAGAAATTGGAGAGGATAATTGTGGCTTGGAAGAAGATCCGTAAGCATTATGGAGCCCATTTAGGAAAGAAAGAATCGCTTGCTCTGACACCGTATGTTAAGTGGATTGAAAAGCGAGTCGGAAGTTTGTTGGTGCCATATGATAGAGTTGCACCACTTCAAAAGCAACCTCCTTTGATTCTATCTGAATTTCTGCCGACAGAGCTTTACAAGAATGCTTTGGCTACTAACTACAGGTTGCACGAAAGAGAGCAAGAGACCAATTTGAAGTTCTTTGAAGAAAGAGACGCAAAGATGAGGTTAATGCATCAACTCAAGCAAGTCGAAGGCGCAAGTTCAAGTCAAGCCAGTACCCGGAGGCGTCCCTATGAGTTGTTAGAGGAAGATTTGTATCACAAGCAGCAAGAGTGTCTACAGTTACAGAGATCAGAGAGTAGCCTCAAGAGGCAGAAGCGGGATTCAGATAAACAGCTAGCAGAAGAGAAGGCTAAGACTGCTCGACTTGAAGAAGAACTAAGAAGACTCCGAGCCCAGCGGAGAGGAGATGGAGGAGCTCATTCTGTTACCAGGCGATCCTAGTGTCGTTGTGGAGTGGATTTGTTTGATCCATGATGGTTGATTTGATGTTTATGCTTGATATTTGTCGCCCATGTCCAGGATTGTTGGATGGGGTCGCATTTTGATGTTCTGAATTTCTTTTGTACGCCTTATGAGCACATTGTGACACGGTTATGTGTTTTGTTTGTATGAACTCAAATTCTCAGTTATGTTGGAATGAAGTATGCTCAGTTTGCTGAATTATTCTTGTGTGTGGATTGTTGTTCAAATATATTCGGTATTAGGGTTTCTATGTCCTATCTGAAAGTGGGATGAACTCTTGGATACCTAAAAATTGACAAACATTTTATGCATATCATTCATATATCATACATGTCATATATTTGCGGGTTTTGCAGGTCTTATATCTTATGTCTTGCTGTTTTGTTATCAGAAGGAGTTCTAAGACGGCTAATCACCCGTATCCGACCAGGAGCAATCAGAGAAGGCAGATGGAACAGATTCAGGAACAAATGGCAGAGATGAGAGCTCAACTGACAGAGCAGATGAATGCGCAGATGGCGCAGTTTATGGAAGCATTGACTAATGTGACCAAGGGGCAGGATGACTTGCGAGTTCTCGTCGAGAACTCCAGAAGGAATGAGAATGGAGGACATCGAGGGTTGTTTGACGATGTGTTTGGAAGGATTGATGATCATCATGATCCGAATGAGTTTGATCACGTGGGAGGACACTTTAATCCTTTCAATCAGCATCACGGGTTTCCACCTCCACCTCCGTCTCGTCTGTTGGGAAGGAGAGATAATCAAAACCGTGGTAATTTGGATTTCAATGTTGAGAACTTTGATCAGGTATCAAGGCATAGTGCTGATGGTGCACATGATGAAGTTGAAAGGTATCGTCTGATTGAGGAACGTCTCAGGGCTGTTGAAGGCAAAGGGGTGTTAGGCATGGATATCAATGACTTGGGGTTGGTTCCTGGTGTGAGGATTCCACCGAAATTCAAAGTTCCATCTTTTGACAAATACAGTGGGGCGACTTGTCCCATGACTCATGTCAAGGCTTATTATCGCAAGATGTCAGTATATTCTGAGGATGAGGGTTTTCTAATGCATTTCTTCCAGGATAGCTTGGCTGGGGCTTCCTTGGAGTGGTATGTTCAACTTGAGCGCACTCATATCCATTCTTGGAGAGATCTTGTGGAGGATTTTATTAAGCACTATCAGTACAATGTTGATATGGCACCCAACAGGACCCAGTTGCAGAGTTTGGTTCAGGGGTCTAAAGAATCTTTCAAAGAGTAAGCTCAGAAGTGGCGCGAGTTAGCTGCGAGGGTTCAACCACCGATGACTGAGCGTGAGATGATTGATATGTTCACCAGTACTTTGTCTGGACACTATTACTTGGCTTGCAGTGCTTCAGCCAACTTTTCTGAAATGGTGAGATATGGTGAACGAGTTGAGATGGGTCTAAAGATGGGGAAAATTCAGTTGGGAGCTTCTTCTAATTCTGCTGGTGGTAAGAAGCAAGCTGAGGGTTATGCCAGAAGGAAGGAAGGAAATGCGGATGGCATATATGGAAGAAGGGGTTCAGGGAGAAGCAATTCACAGGTTAATGCTGTTATGATCCCAGTGCCGCAACAACAACAACAGCAGCAGGGACAGTGTTCCAATAATGATCGCTATCCTCCCAGGACTAGGCCTCATAGAAAGATTGATCCGATTCCCATGACCTATGCTCAGGTGTTGCAACATTTGCTCAAGATTGAGAAAATTACTTTGAGAGCTGCTCCGAATGCTCCAGACACACAATCTCCGAATTACAATGCAAACGCACGATGTGCTTTCCATTCAGGTGCCGCTGGGCATGATACAGAGAGGTGCATTGCGTTGAAGAACAAAGTCCAGGACTTGTTGGATCAAAAGATTATTCAATTCACTCCTACACCCAATATTGTCAATAATCCGATGCCTACTCACGGAGGTTCGGGTGTGAATGCCATTGAGAGTGAAGAGATAAGGGTTGTATCTGATGTGAGCTGTTTGACTTTTCCTCTTGTATCTGTGAAGCAACATCTGATTAATAGCGGTATCTTCCCGGGCTGTGGGGTTGATTGCGAGAATTGCAAAAGTCAACCTGAAGGTTGTGCTGATTTGAAAAGTATGGTACAAAAGCTGATTGATGAGGGTCCTCTTCAGTTCTATCGAAGGTTGAGAGGTGCGAAGAGTAAGGATGGAGAAGTGTCTGTGATCTCAATTCCTTATGATCCAGTTGTTCCAATATGTATCCAAGTGCCTATTCAGATACCTGTCAGTATTCCATATGAGGAACAACCAGCGGCGTTAATGATTATAGTGCCAAGGCCTATTCCGTATGAGAGTGAGAAGGCCATCCCTTGGCATTATGGTTCAGACGTATATTACTATGGCACGAAGGAGGAAGGCGAGCCATCTAAAGAGAAACTTGTTGAGGCCTCAGTTACAAACACTGATAACTTCGCCGGCACTGGTAGGATCACTCGCAGTGGTAGGGTGTTCTCCCCTCAGCTTGTTCAAAACAATGCAGATGCTTTGGCTAAGGCCAAAGGAAAACAAGTAGTGACTGATGTCCAGAATTCTCCGACCCAAAATGGGGCACCTGATAGTGCTGTGTCTTCCAAGGATTTGGAAGAATTATTGAGAATCATCAGGAAGTCTGATTACAAGGTTGTTGAGCAGTTGGGTCAGACCCAATCAAAGATTTCTATCTTGCAACTGCTGATGTGTTCAGAAGGTCATAGAGATGCTCTCTTGAGAACCCTGAATGGTGCTTACGTCCCGCATGAAATATCTGTGAGTCAGCTAGAAGCGGTAGCCAATAATATCTCCGCTGGGAACGGTTTGGGATTTACGGATCGTGATCTTCCTCCAGAAGGGAGAAACCATAACAAGGCTTTGCATATTTCGATTGAATGTAAGGGGACGACTTTGTCCCGTGTTTTGGTTGATACTGGGTCTTCTTTGAATGTACTTCCCAAGTAAGCCCTCATGCGAATTGACTATGCGGGTGTTGAGTTAAGACCTCGTGATTTGGGGGTGCGCGCCTTTGACGGTTCAAGGAGGTCTGTGTTCGGAGAGGTAGATCTACCAATCCAAGTGGGTCCTCAGATATTTACCACAACCTTCTATGTGATGGATATTCAACCCGCTTACTGTTGTTTGTTGGGACGACCGTGGATTCACAAGGCTGGTGCGGTGACATCCACTCTCCATCAGAAGTTGAAGTATCTAGTTGACGGTAAAGTGGTGACGGTTTATGGTGAAGAAGATTATATCGTAAGTCACTTGTCCTCTTTCCGATATGTAGAGATCGAAGGTGAGATACATGAGACGCCATTCCAAGAGTTTGAGGCTGTGAATGCTGTGAGAATTCCTCCTTATGAGATAACGAAGTCAGAAACGGTTATGTCCTCTTTGAAAGATGCTCAGGTTGTCGTTGAGACTGGAAGAGTGGAAGGTTGGGGGCAAGTAATTGATGTGCGTCCTAAATTTGATAAGAATGGTCTTGGTTTCAATCCTAGAAAGCAGAATGCATCGCCCAAGTTTGGTATTCTTAGTCCGATCAAGTTCGTAAGTGGTGGTATCATTCAAGACGGTCAGGTTGACGCCATTGTCAATGGTGAAGAGGTGGATAGTGATTGTGACTTTGATAACTGGATTCGTCCAAGTATTCTTGGAGAAATGCCTAGCAACTGGACAATTGAAGATGTCATCCAAGTTACACAAGCTCAGGAGTAAATTCCTTGTTTTTACTTTTCTTATCATGACATAATTCCTACGCTCTGCCCAAGGCGTAGTGAATCATTTGTAGGGCCATGCAGTTCGCATTTTTCAAAGTTAATCATGAAATAAAAGGACGTTTTTGCATTCAAATGTTTTGCTCTTTGTCTTTCTTTTAACTTTTTCCTTTAAATGGCAATGTTTTTGCACACACTTGCACATAGCTTAATAAAAATAAAACTAAAATAAAACATCAATCATGCAAATGTTCCACCACCACAGATTCCATTGGTAACAGTTCCGCTATTGCTCATTATGATTTTGACAATCCGATTTACCAAGCCGAGGAGGAAGCTTATGAAGATTGTGATCTTCCCGACGAGTTGGCTAGATTGTTGAAACAGGAAAAGAAAGCGATTCAGCCGCATCAAGAGGCAATCGAGATGGTAAATGTTGGCACTAAAGAGCAAGTCAGAGAAGTCAAAATAGGGGCTGCGCTTGAGAATAGTGTGAAGCGGAGGCTTATTGATATGTTGAAAGAGTATGCAGATATCTTTGCTTGGTCCTATGAGGATATGCCTTGTCTTGATACAGATATTGTGGTACATCGTCTACCTCTCAAGGAAGATAGTCCTCCTGTCAAGCAGAAGCTTCGAAGGACTCGCCCAGATATGTCTGAGAAGATTAAGAAAG
This sequence comes from Vicia villosa, assembly GCF_029867415.1. Lineage (NCBI taxonomy): Eukaryota > Viridiplantae > Streptophyta > Magnoliopsida > Fabales > Fabaceae > Vicia > Vicia villosa. The sequence continues at coordinate 100,365,376 of NC_081182.1, forward strand.
AGGTTGAGAAACAATTTGATGCTGGCTTTCTACAAGTTGTGAATTACCCGCCGTGGGTTGCGAATATTGTTCCTGTACCTAAGAAGGACGGAAAGGTCAGGATGTGTGTTGACTATAGAGACTTGAATAGGGCGAGTCCGAAAGATGATTTCCCTCTTCCCCATATTGATGTGCTGGTGGATAATACTGCTCCTTTGAAAGTGTTTTCCTTCATGGATGGCTTCTCTGGGTACAATCAGATCAAGATGGCACCAGAAGACATGGAGAAAACAACGTTTATTACACCGTGGGGAACTTTCTGCTATAAAGTCATGCCTTTTGGGTTGAAAAACGCAGGGGCAACGTATCAGCGCGCCATGGTGACTCTTTTTCATGACATGATTCACAAAGAGATTGAAGTGTATGTCGACGACATGATTGCAAAGTCTCACACTGAAGAAGAGCACTTGGTTCACTTGCAGAAGTTGTTTGAGAGGCTTCGGGAATTCAGACTGAGGTTGAATCCAAACAAATGCACTTTCGGAGTGCGATCCGGAAAGTTGTTGGGCTTTGTTGTTAGTGGGAAAGGTATTGAGGTCGATCCTGCCAAAATAAAAGCTATACAAGAGATGCCTGAGCCGAGAACAGAAAAAGAGGTTCGTGGTTTCTTAGGGAGGTTGAACTACATTGCTAGATTCATCTCTCATCTTACGGCCACTTGTGAACCAATATTCAAATTACTAAGAAAAGATCAGACGGCCAGGTGTAATAATGATTGTCAAAAAGCATTCGAAAAAGTGAAAGAGTATCTGCAAGAAGCTCTGATACTAATGCCTCCAGTTCTAGGAAGGCCTTTGATTATGTACCTCACAGTTCTTGAAAATTCAATGGGATGTGTGCTGGGTCAACATGACAAGTCTGGCCGAAAAGAGCATGCAATATACTACCTTAGCAAAAAGTTTACCGACTGTGAATCCCAATACTCACTGCTCGAGAAAACTTGCTGTGCTTTGGTGTGGGCTGCTCGCCGGCTGAGGCAGTATATGTTGGTTCACACCACCTTATTGATTTCCAAGATGGATCCTATCAAATACATCTTTGAGAAGCCCGCTCTTTCCGGAAGAGTAGCTAGGTGGCAGATGATTTTGACTGAATATGATATCCAGTATACTACCCAGAAAGCCATCAAAGGTAGTGTGTTGGCAGATTATCTGGCGCAACAGCCGGTCGAAGATTATGAACCGATGAAGTTTGAATTTCCCGATGAGGATGTCCTGTATATCAGAGATTGTAATATTCCTGGACCAGAGGAAGGACCCGAACCAGGATCACGATGGACGCTCGTGTTCGATGGTGCCTCTAATGCACTCGGGAATGGTGTAGGGGCTGTAATTACTTCTCCATCAGGTTTTCATATTCCGTTTACAGCTAGAATCTGTTTTGATTGCACTAATAACATGGCTGAGTGTGAAGCTTGCATCTATGGCATCGAAGCTGCGATCGATTTGCGTATCAAGTATTTGAAAGTTTATGGGGATTCCAATCTTGTCATTAGCCAGATTAATGGAGATTGGGAGACTCGTCATCAGAATCTGATTCCATACAGAGAGCATGTGATGAGACTTATTCCATACTTTGATGAGATCACATTTGAGCATATTTCTAGAGAAGAGAACAATCTTGCTGATGCTCTCGCTACTTTGGCTTCCATGTTCAAAGTGAAATGGGCCAATGAAGCGCCTAACATTACCATCAACAGGTTGGATGAACCTGCATTTTGCTTTGAGGCTGATGTTGAATTAGACGGAAATCCATGGTATCATGATGTCAAAAAGTTCCTCGAAACTCAAGAGTATCCTTCCGAAGCGTCGGTGACTGATAAGAAGTTTCTGAGATGGTTTGCAGCTAAGTTCTACCTCAACGGTGGGGTATTGTACAAGAGGCATCATGACGGTGTGTTGCTCCGATGTGTTGTTAAGGAAGAAGCTTCGAAAATCATAGAGGAAATGCACGAAGGCGAGTTTGGTACCCATTCTAGTGGGCATACAATGGCTAAGAAGATCTTGAGGGCTGGTTACTATTGGTCCACTATGGAAACTGATTGCCATAATCATGTCAGAATTTGTCACAAGTGCCAAATCTATGCTGACAAAGTGCACGTGCCGCCTGTGCCTTTGAATGTCTTGACTTCTCCGTGGCCTTTTGCAATGTGGGGCATTGATATGATTGGAGAGATCAAGCCTACTACTTCTAATGGACATCACTTCATTTTGGTTGCCATTGATTACTTCACCAAGTGGGTTGAAGCCGCGTCTTATGCGAATGTTACCAAGCAAGTGATTACTCGTTTTATCAAGCACAATATAATCTGTCGTTATGGGATTCCTGAGAAGATCATCACTGATAATGGATCGAATCTCAATAACAAGATGATGAAGGAGCTTTGTGAGTCCTTCAAGATCAAGCATCACAATTCTTCTCCGTATCGTCCAAAGATGAATGACGCTGTTGAAGCGGCCAACAAGAACATTAAGAAGATTGTGCAGAAGATGGTAGTGACCTACCGAGATTGGCACGAGATGTTACCTTTTGCTTTGTATGGTTATCGTACCTCTGTGCGTACATCGACTAGGGCAACTCCTTTCTCGCTTGTTTATGGTATGGAAGCGGTACTGTCTATTGAAGTTGAGATTCCTTCCCTGAGGATTATGAAAGACGTCGAGCTTGACGAGTCAGAATGGGTACAGAATCGGATGGATCAATTGAACCTCATTGATGAGAAACGCTTAGCGGCTATTGGCCATGGTCAGGTATACCAAAAGAAGATGAGAAAAGCTTTTGACAAGCGGGTGCGACCCCAAAGCTATGAACCAGGGGATCTGGTGCTCAAAAGAATCATTCTTCCTCAAGGTGATCCTCGAGGCAAGTGGACTCCGACGTATGAAGGCCCCTTTGTTGTGCAGAAAGTGTTCTCTGGCGGTGCCATGATGCTTGCAACGATGGATGGTGAGAACTTTCCGCACCCTGTGAATGCAGATGTAGTCAAAAAATACTTCGCATAGACCTGAAAAAAAAAAGAAAAAAGAAGAAAAAAGAAAAAAAGAAGAAAAAAGAAAAAAAAGAAGAAAAAGAAAAGAAAATGAATCAGGCAAAAGAATGGAAAAGAAACAAAATATACCAGCTAAGTTGAAAACCCGAAAGGGCAGCTTAGGCAAAAAGGGACAAAAGCGAATGACTACATCCTGCATGCCACCTTGGCAATCACTCTTCATACATGCTTAGGGCTCCCGACCGAGGGATAAGCAAGACTCCGTGTTCTTGAGTTCGCATCATTGGCAGCTCAAATCCCTAAAGCATTCACAAACTCCAGTCACTATGTTTAGGGCTCCCGACCGAGGGATAAGCAAGGCTCCGTGTTCTTGAGTTTGCACCTGGCAGCTCAAATCCCTAAAGCATTCACAACATTCCAATCACTTTGTTTCGGGCTCCCGACCAAGGGATAAGCAAGACTCCGTGTTCTTGAGTTTGAGCCTGGCAACTCAAATCCCTAAAGGCTCTCACAAACCCCGTCGGATCCACAAGTTCGGTGACGTTATCAGATCGGGCAGTGATCAATCCTAATGAGTACGGTCTTCCAAAGCAAGGAGATGAGAACGTCGAGGTTATAAAAGTGATAGCGGGATCGAAACCAATGGATATCCGTTTCACATTGCCATTTCTCTTGTATGCAATAAATGTGTGGTTACCTCTTACTAGGAACTACTTCTGAGATGTGTTCGCTCTTTTACGAGCATTCTATTCGCAATTAATAAAAACCTTTTTACCTCAAAAGCCATTTTCTTTTACTGTTTTGTTTGCATAAAACGTCCTGAGTTTGTGTTAAACTTTGCATATGAAAACTGCATTGCATTTACAATACATGATTAGAAATGATAAAACCTTTGAATTTACTTCGAAGTTTTGTGTAGCTAGGATGGCAGGCCAAGATGCCATGCTATATCCTGGGGCATTTTCATTTGTTTGTCTCGCAGGTACGTCCTTGCAAGCGCTTCGCATCAGCATATTGACGGACCTAGCTATGAGAATGTCCACTCCCCAACCGAGTGCATCCTAATGAGAGATTCGCATTCCCCAGCTGAGTATATCTGGATGAGACTTTCTTTGTTCCAAGATTCTCATATCCTTATCAAAGCACATCTCAATGCATTCTCTATGCTCCAAAAGCCTCATTCCCCCGGCAGAATGTCTTCTCCCCAGTTGAGTCATGATTGGATGGTATCTAATTCCCCAGCAAGCTCTTAATGAGGTTCCTTGACTGAGTTCCTCATTCTCCCCAGTAGAGCATTTCTCTCCCCAATAGATTGACCTGTTTTCCCCAGGAGAGTCATCTTATTCCCCAGTGGAGTCGCCTAAACGAAAGGTTCTTTTGCTAAGTTCCTTATCCCCAGCGGATTTCTCATATCCTTAGCAAATCGCTGTGCAGAAGTATCTATCTTCCCCCACTGAACTTCTTTCCTCAGCAAAGATTCACATGCATCCTCAGCAGGATCTGTTCTCATCTAGGATTTCCCCAGCGGAATGCGTCCTATACAAGCAAGTTGGTCACTCCCTACCAGAGTTGTCTCCATAACTTGTCTTTATCTTCACATCCCCAGGGTGTCGAGATTTTGCTTCTCCAATGAAGTTGCCCGGGTATCCCCAAGCAGGATTTATTCCCCAAACAGAGCTCTCGTCCAGATTTGATCATCTCCAACAGATTTCTGATCCATCTCTGTCAGCTCGCAGTTTGTGACTTCTAGTCACTCATCTTGTCCTCCCCGCAGAGTTCCGTACTCTCTCTCCAGGACTTCTTCAGCAATTCAGTGCTCTTCCGTTGTCTCCCTAAGCAACGTTCGAATCATGCATCATTCACATTGCATTCTCTAAGCGTGTAGCGCCTTCCTTCTCGGGAGCGTTATTCCATACACATTCATACATGCATCATGCATAAATCATATCATATCTGTCTCTTTTTGCAGGAAAGTTATCCAGATTCAAATACTCCCCAGAGAGCAATATTCGCCTAGTCATTACAGGCGCTTATCCTGATATTTTGAATCAGAAGAGGATTGTTCTTCTTATTTTCTGACGCAACTCAGATCAGTTCAAAGACATTCCTATTCCCGATGCCCCCAGATCGGTGGAAGATATTTGTTCCTATCCTGATATCCAGCTCAGTTGAAGGAACCGCCTCCGGATCTCTATAGATCTTCTGAAGGAGCAAGCCCTCTGATACATCAAATCAGTTGGAAATATCTACTCCCTGACGATTTAGTTCGTTCAGAAGAAGAAACTCGTTTGCCCAGTCCTGATGCCTAACCATCAGTTGAAGACGTTTTCTTTACCCGGCGTACACAGTTCGGAAGAGATATCTGTTCCTATTCCTGATAAATCAGACTTTCAGTTGAAGGAACCGTCTCCGGATCTCCCAAGATCTTACGAAGGAGCAAGCCACTGATGTCATCAGATCAGATGGAGATGTCTGCCTGATCGACTTTGTCTTTCAGATGAAGATTGTCCTACTTATTTTCTGGCATCATGTCCAGATCAGTTTAAAGGCATTCTTTCCCCGGCGTACACAATTCGGAAGAGATATTGTTCCTATCCTGATTTCCAGTTCAGTTGAAGGAGCCGCCTCCGGATCCCCGTGGTCTTACGAAGGAGCTAGCCGCTAATTCCCAGATTAGTAAGAATATCTACCTGATGATTTAATTGCATTATAAGAGATGTCTGCCCAGATTCCCAGATCATGATTCCCAGATCAGAGATACCTATTACCCGTTGATGTCCAGTTCAACCGATGTATCTCCCTCGATTCCCAGATCGACTTAAGACATCTATCCCGATGCAAGTTCGGAGACATCTGCTACGTCTGATACTCAGATCAGTCGAGATGTTCCTTCTCTTGATGCCCAGATCATTTGAAGTATTTCCCCTGCCTGTGGGTGCCCGTTCCTTCTTATCACAAGTTGGAGCATATTTATTATCCAGATCAATTGAAGTTTTTTCTCCCTGCTTGCGGGGTGGTACATTCTTTCTTCATTGCAAGTTGGAATCTTCTATTGATCAAGAGTGCAAATTTTTGAGTTCATTATGGTATTCAATCTCCTTCCACCTCAACGGTTCGAAATTTTCATTTCTCACTCGTCAAGTTCAAGAAGTTTGAATAGGGGCAGCTGTTGCACCCCAAAATTTGCCCTCTTTATTTGAGCTTTAAGTTAATAATGACGTTTATTTCGTCATTCAAAAATTGAAGAAAAGTAATAAAGAGTTTTCATGGGTTTAAGAAGAAAGGCGTGAAAAATGGTTTAAACAGTGGAAATACGAGAAAATTCGCAAGTCATATTTGGAAGGTGATATGAGCTAAGTTCCCGAGTGGCCTTGACTGTTTCGACGATATCTACAACTTTTGTGTTCGGCTTGGAAGCCAATTCATTGAGGAAGGTCGCCAGATTTGCAATTTACTTGAGGTTTCGTAGTGAAAAACAGTGCTGAATGTAGGGTTTCAGACCTCGGAAAATTCATATCTCCTAATCCGCTCGTCAGATTCTCTTGAAAATTTAACTGGAGCTCCGTACCATCATTACCAAGATTTCATATGTTCGGACCGAAGGCCAACTATGCACGGAAAATTCCCAGAATTTTAAGGATCATCGCATTGTTTCGGTAAAAAGTGTGTTTTCGAGTATGTCGCGCCGAGTTCGAAAATTCATAACTTCTTCGATTTTTATCGTATGAAGTCCATTCCGGTGGCATTTTCTTAGAAATTTCGTTAGCTTCGATTCTTCGTCGCTGTTGCACCCCAAAATTTGCCCTCTTTGATTGCTCCTAGTCGGATACGGGTGATTAGCCGTTTTAGAACTCCTTCTGATAACAAAATAGCAAGACATAAGATGTAAAACCTGCAAAACCTGCAAATGTATGACATGTATGATATATGAATGATATGCATGAAATGTTTGTCAATTTTCAGGTATCCAAGAGTTCATCCCACTTTCAGATAGGACATAGAAACCCTGATACAGAATATATTCGAACAATAATCCACGCACGAGAATAATTCAGCAAACTGAGCATATTTCATTCAAACATAACCGAGAATTTGAGTTCATACAAACAAAACACATAACCGTGTCACAATGTGCTTATAAGGCATACAAAAGAAATCCAGAACATCAAAATGCGACCCCATCCAACAATCCTGGACATGGGCGACAAACATCAAGAATACACATCAAATCAAACCCCTAGACCAAACAAATCCAAACCACAGCAGCACTAGGACCGTCTGACAACAGAATGAGCTCCTCCATCTCCTCTCCGCTGAGACCGGAGGCTTGCGAGCTCTTCTTCAAGTCGAGCTGACTTGACTTTCTCTTCCATAAACTGTTGTTCTGAATCCTGCATCATTCTCTTGCTATTGCTTTCGGACCTTCGCAACTTCGCACATTCCTGCTGTTTTCGGTACAAGCTTTCTTCCATCAAGTCATGAGATCGCCTTTGGGCACGTGTCATGCTTGAACCTTCACCTTGCGCATGCTTGAGCTTACGAGCCAATTCCGCCTTTTCGCGATCTTGAAAATACCTCTCCAAGCCAACCTCATTGTCCTTTGCTCTTAGTTTGATGTTGTCCGCTTCAGTTTGAATATAGAGTTCAGCCGCAACGGTATCAGATAAAACCACGGGAGGTTGCTCATACAATGGACATGACCTCGCAAATGGCAACAACAGATTTGCCACTCTTGCTTCAACCCACTTTCGGTAAGGACCCGTAACAATAGGAACTTTCTTGCTCAAAGTATTCTGATCTCTCTTGTGAACTTTGGTCCAAGCATACGCTATCTTCTCTAGCTCCAGAGGATCTTTACCATCAGCAAAGTACACTGATTCAAACGCTTCTACATCATTCTGAGCCCTTTCCATTGCATATCCCAATTGACGATAGGCGAGTGTGGGATTGTAACTAATGCAACCTCTGGTTCCCATGAGAGGAACGTTGGGATATTGACCGCAACTAGTGATGATGTTCCAAATTTTCCCCACACAATAGTTCCACCTGATGTCATAAGATGTGAGGTTAACAATCCTATCTGACCACTTAAGAGAACTCCTCTTGAGCACAAAAGGTCCTCTCACCGGCAAATGCAACATGAACCACTGATACAACAACGGAAGACAAGAACCAACAACATATCCTCCCTTCTTACTTCTCAAATGGATCGAAAAATAAGCGTCTGCAAGCAACGTTGGCACGGGGTTTTTATTCATAAAGACACAAATCGCCGCCAAACTCACAAAGTTCTCTCTTGAAGGGAATAAAACAATACCATAAATCATGATAGCAAGCAAACGACTAAAATCAACCCACTGCTCCTTCTTAGCCGCATCCTCAGCCCTACTGATCAAAAAGCAAAGATAGAAACCAGAAACACCGCCCGATGACTTCCAATTTCTTTCCACCTCCTTTATACCCATGTGAAGAGCTTCAGCTATTTTTTCAAATCTCACAACCTCGGGAACTCGAATGAAAGGTACATCATCAGTGATTCGGATATTGAGTATGTAAGAAAACTCCTCGAGTGTTGGCACCAGTTGATAGTCCTGAAACGTAAAACACCTCAACTGTGGGTCATAGAACTGAAACAGGGTGATCAAAGCCATTGGATCGAAAGATGTCTTGAGGATGGAGAGCAAATTGCCATAATCATGATTGAAGTAGGGGTGGCAAAATGGATGGATTGGATGGATATGGATTGGATTGTTAATGGATGGATAAAACAATCCATTAATCCATTAACAATCCACTAACATAACCTTTAAAAAATCCAATCCAATCCATCCATTAAGGATAAAATCCAATCCAATCCATCCGTTAACATCTTTTCAATGGATGGATATCCATTCATCCACTAAGCTAATTAAAATATTTTAATTATTTTATAAATTTTAGAAAATCTATTTTTTTTTAAATTTCTTTAAAATAGTTTTTTTAACTGCATATTTTTTAATTAATCTTTCAATACACTTTTTATTAATTTTACAATGCACCTTCTTTAATCACTAAAACATGGATTGATAAAATCTTTTTTTCTGCCCCACTGGCCACTGCTCACAGTTTAAATTGAATCAGAGTCTGGCACATTTAATACTTAAACTATAAATTGTACTGTATTGACTAAATTAAAATATCTTGAAAATGTTGCTTTTTATTAATTATATTTTTATTTCGTTTGCAAATAAAAAAAAATTGTCATAAGAAACTTAAAAATATTTGCTTGTAGTTGAGTTTATCGGGGTCCATGTTTTAACGTAATTACACTGATTTGTGTTTTTGTATTGATTTAAATATTTTAAACTTAAAATTCTATTGCATGAAATTATAAAAAAAAAAAAACATATTTGATATCTTCAGATTTTATATTTTGCAAAACACGTGATAAGGTGGCTAAGATCAAAGATATTTTGTAAAAGTAACAAAATTCAACATATATATACGGTAATTATATTCAAATTATGATGTTCTTTTTAAAATGAATTGTGATGTTATTATATTAAAATACTGATCCAGCACCATATGATATAACTCATTTCTCTTTAAAATAAGATTTGGTTTTGTTGCTCATTCATCTTCTTATAGGGAATCCAACAAAACAAAAAGTAGTGAATATGTTTACTACTGTTTTAATTTTAACTGAGGTTATATATATATATGTATATATATATATATATATATATATATATATATATATATATATATATATATATATATATATATATATATATATATATATATATATATATATATATATATATATATATATATATATATATATGAGAGAGAGATTTATAAATTTTTAAAAAAATTAATTGATTTTTTTTTGACAAAAGCACATATTTATTATTTAACAATAAAAACTATCAATTAGTTTTAAAATAAAACATTAGATAATCCAATGGATTTTTAAACTTTGTTGGATGGATTGGATCCATCCATAACTTTAAATGGATGGATTGGATTCAATCCATTAACTATTTTTTTTATAATGGATGGATTGGATGTATAATTTAGTGGATGGATCAGATGGATTTTACTCTAATGGATTTTATTGCCACCCCTAGATTGAAGTCACGAAGAACCTCCCCTTCCAACCGAGAACTCAAACCAATCAACCCCGAAACATCAATATCCGGAATCTTATAAGCTCTGGTGTGCCTTGTACGCTCCTTGACAGTATCAGTGGGAATGTCCATCTTCAACGTGGGTGAACTCCTGAATATCCCTGAAAATATGACATGCAAATGCTTATTATTATACATTTTTTTTTGCATTTCTTTTGGAAATAAATATGCTATGATGCAAAGTGGTGGGACTTGTTGCCGCCCACCAGGAATTCTGGACTTCCGGTAACACACATAGTACAGAGCAAAAAGTTCGGCCCCTAGATGGTATACCATACGGAACATAGAATGTCAATCCATGGAACCAAAGCCCGTAGTCACTAACACACGGGAATAGAACATAGATTACCACTCGAACAAAAACCATAGTACCCCACGAACAGGAACCAATAGTACACTCGAACGAGAACAGCGGTAACCCACGAACAAGAACAGCGGTAACCCACGAATAAGAACAGCGGTCACCAACAAATGTACCTGTTAAGCAATGATTGATTCCCGCCCCACTCACGGGTAAATCTAGGCCAAGGTAGGTCAAAAAGCCAACAGAGGATCGAATGTAGGCGTTATCATACGATATTGCCTCATTCCACCAAGCTCTGCCCGTGGATACGTGATCAGATCAATCAGGCATACGCCTTCTGTCCGTCACGACCACTCTAGTCCTAGTTCCTATGGTATCACTCATAGCCTGGGTATTGGGCCTTTTACCTCTTGTAACACCCACCCACAGATAGAAATCCAGACAGTCCAGAATATGATGCAGAAAAGTAAAAGCGCACATAGAATGCAATGCAAACAGATAAATATGCAAAGCAATAAAACACCCAAAGATAAACACACAAGCGCTAGGATCGACTCGCTAGGTCCGGACCAGCAACAGGTCGAGACGTCCCCAGCAGAGTCGCCAGCTGTCGCTACCGCGAAAATTAACAGATTCGCCACTAACATATTTATCCTGAAAAGGAAGGGAATGCCAGCAAACCACAAAACAAAACAATGGTCTCACGACCAGAGAAGAAGGGTAAGGGAGTCGGTTACGCGAGGGGAAGGTGCTAGCACCCCTCGCGCCCATCGTACTCGATGGTATCCACGCATGTGTCTAAATCTATGGGTGTGTAAGCAAACTACGCTAATCTGGACTAAAATGAATGCAGAATGTAGGGAAAAGAAAGTATTATGCTCGCACGGGCCCTACCCCGCTGCCTACGTATCTGTTTTGCAGAATCAGAGCTACCGTAGCTCGGCTAACTAATTTCTGTTTGTTTTGTGCTTTTTAGGTGAACGAGTTACATTCACACTCCGCTGCTCGACCTTTGGAGACTTAGGCTTGGGAATGGAGCGGAAATAACAAGTTCTTAAGAAAAGAAAATGAAAGAGTGTGGTTTGTGTTTTAAAAGATGCATGAGGAAGACCTAAGCTAAGGGGGAAAGCTTGCTACCTAATGTTATCATACAAATGGTACAAGTTTAAACTAAACTAGCAACCTACGGGGGAAAAGGCAAAAGCACACAAGAATATCACACAAACGAGCATCCGCTCGTAAAGCAAACAAAACCAACGGTACTGACCGAATGGTAGAAAAGCGGTCCCGCCATAGCCAAGGGGAGCAACTCAACCCAAGTCAACCAAGCATTAGACCTCGTGAAAATGATCAGGCCATAGACAAGAAGGCGGACCCCTCTCAGCAACCAAGCCGTCACGGATCGTAAAGGAAAACGGTGCGTGCGTACACCGAGCATCAACGTCGAGCGACGCGAGCTATAGGAAATGCGGGGGTCCGGCTACATGAACCCTTTTCCTGACATACTCGATAACAAGATCTTGTGCAGGTTCAGAAGCGAGCAACGCGTAGCGTGCGCATACCGAACAGACTCGATGAGACTAGGCGGGGGTTGATTGCTAACCCTTTCCGCGTGCCTTCCATGAGGACTTAACGGAGTGCCATATAGGACTTATTACACCGTGACTCCCTGCCGCAAAGCACAAATGTAAACACACCAACAAAAACAGAGCCTCTTTCGAGGGCTTGGCCAGATGCATGTCTAGGTCCTACTTCTCATGTTATAGGATGATGCGGAAAGCGGTAAAAGAGACAAGGAGACAATACTGAACGGATAGCAAATCCGCAATGAGCTAACAAGCGTAAGCAGAGAAGTCTGAAATACTTCGCATAAGCCATCATCAAGCAAAGCAAGTCAGAAAGCGTCGTCGTGAAAATAAATCCCGAGCGACATGTGGTACACGTCGAGCATAACCACACAAGCAACCCTGCAAGAGAACACAAGCCAGACAATGCAGGAATATACATCTCAATGAATGAGAGAACAGATGAATCCCGTCGGGAAGAAGTTCGTATCCCACAAATAAAGTGGAACACGACTCAAATCAATCGCACCAGAAGCGAAACCGTGTCCCACAAATAAAGTGGAACACGAAGCAAGTCTAATCGCAATCAAAGGCTCTCTCGAAGTACCTCGCACATCTCAGCAAACAAATCAGTAGTAACAAGGAAGCATGCACCGACCATAAAAAATACTAGCAATTAAATTCTAAATGAATTCTAAAAGAAAATCTAACAAGAGCAAATTGTTTTTTATGACATTTTTATCTAACAATAATGGGACAAAACTATGTACAAAATATCAAATTCTAACAAAGAAAATAGTATATGTTTTTGATTATTTAACAACAATTATTGTTTTCATACATTTTATTATACTAAAAATGAAGGAACATAAACTAATTAAAAAGAGTTAAATCTAATGTGAATTATATGTAAACAGGAGGTGAAATACTGGAAACAGTGGTGCATAGAGCAGGAGGGGCGTTGGCCCAAACAGAAACAGCCCAAAGCATTTTTTTGTGCAACTTGCTGACCAAAAATAAGCTTCCATGGGCCAGAGAAGAGGTGTATGGCTGAATTCGTGTGAGCAAGGCCCAAGGTTATGATCCAATGAACACATTTCAGATTTTGTGTTAATCCATTTTCAGATTTTTGATCCAATTATTCACTAATCATTGATTAATACTCAGATTAATTCAATCAAAACCAAAGGCTGAAATTAAATCACACAGAAAGGGGGAGAATTAGGGTTACGTGTGTTTCCATGGAGATGTTCAAAAGTTCCTTCTCCTTAGATGAAACGGCGCGCGGTGGAGGAACAGGTTTCTCCGATGAATTTCCGGCCGCCGCAACCGCACCTAACCATCGTCTCTCATCTCCGCCGTGAACGAAACAACCGCAAATCGGCCTCCTCCTTCATCTTAATCTCGAGATAACTCAATTGGTCGGAGACGCTCCGTCGGTGCCGCAACGGAGACGGTAATGAAGAGAAATCCAGAATATTCTTCAAGAGTTCGGGTGTATTTCGTTCTCGATCCTCTCTCACTTCTTAGGAACTCGTCTTCGCCGATTCCGTGTTGGTGTTGGTTGCTCAGGTAAACTCAAAATCTTCTTCTCCGAACTACCTCTACTCCTTATCTCGCGTTCTCTGAATTGCAATCGTTGTGCATAGATGATGGTGATACTGAGATGAAGAATGATGTTCTTGCAGATTGAAGCGTGAAGGATGTCGAATCGTTGATGATTGAGGATGCCGTGATGTCGCTTGCATTGTTGTGAATTTGCAGATGAAGATGGTGCGAACGGAGGTTGTTATGAGGTTGAATCGGTGACGATGATGATGAAGATTGAAAATGATACGTGAAGCTTGTCACCGAGAAAGATGAAGGTCATGAAGCATTTTCCAGATTAAAGGTATGTGATGAAGAGCTTTCTGATTGAAGATGAAGTTCGAGAGAGATTGAGGAGATTTGGGAGAAGATTAACGATGAAGGTGGAATCTCCAGAAAGTTTGTTACAATTCTCTCCCTTTTCTGTTACGTGAGTCTGTTCTGTTATCAATCTTTTTTTCTTGACTCCTTTTCTCTGTTGAATTTTATTGATCTCATTTAGAATTGGTTTGAACCGGTTTTGGTACCATTTGATTTGCTTTTTTGCTTTACTTGGACCGGTTTAGGAAGCTGGTGCAGCTAGAGATATTGCACCGCTTTAGAATGCTTGAACCGACTTGGTCCTTTGTGTGATCTAAATTCCCATTCCACCCTGTAATTATGCTTTTGTGATATAACAGGAACTTAGATGAAATCATGGATACTGGGATTTGTAATGTATGTTGTATGGTGTAATGGACTCTTTTGTAATAAGTTGGCCTGAAGTTGTAATGAACATGATACGCGGTTACTCTGTACTCTCTTGAATTTGAAATAATAAATTTCCAAGTACTAAGATCTCCTCCCGAATTGAATTTGCATTTTCTAAGCATTACTTCCACTTGCAACTTGAAACTTGAAATGATATACCAAATTCACCTTGAATCCTCGAACAAAACTTAATTTGTGAACGATATTTGATCTTGAATTATGCCCTCCAAAGATTCGAATGAACTAATCACACAACCTTGTTACTTGTCTCTAAAAGAACCAATCTTCCAAACCGGCGTGCTTTAAACAAAATTAAACCATTGAATAATTCGAATCATTTGAATTCATCCCTCTTGGTGCTCTTTATCAAAACACTATCTTGAGGAATCTAATGAAAGATATCCAATGAACCTCAATAAACAAACACAATTATGACGAGATGCAAATCCAATCTTCTTTGAGATGCACAATACTTGAAGAGAAGACTTGAGATGATAGGCAATAACAAAACTTGTCTCACCGAATTATCCGTTGAAAATTGTAACTCTTTATTATTTTTTTGATTTTTGAACGACGAAATAAACGTCATTCATAACTTATAGCACAGTGAAGAGGGCAAATTTTGGGATGCAACAGTCACACGTGCCAAGTCAGATTTTGAGTCGAAGATGGGGTTTTATCGAGTTCTTTGAGCGGTACACACATAATTCTGCACAATCGCGCCAGATTAATCGACGTTTCTCGTCATTCAAACGCTCGTAATTTCTTTGTCGCTTATCCGATTGAGACGATTCTCGTGGCGACGAGTCACAAATTTGGTCATCTTCACAGTGGCATTGGTTTCGTGCCGGAATTCAGAGCCGAACCGAGTTTCCTTAAAAACGAGCCAAAATAAGACGCACCGAGGGCAATTTGGACATTTCGCGTTGACAATATATAAACATTTTGCTCTTCACAAATCAAAGGAGACTTCTCATAACTTCAATTTCACCCAAAAGATCAAAAACACTTTCTCTCAATTCTCTCTCAATTTTCTTGGATCAAAACCACAAAAACTCACAAAAACTTCATCAATTCAAGATCAAATCTCAAGAGCAAATGAAGATCAAAGCACAAATCAAGATCTTCTCCTCCGATTGAAGTGTCGCGCGTCTCTCTCCCTATCAAAGGATCTCACGCGCCACTCTCTCCCTTACATCTCTTGGATTTTGTTCGTATTCGCGTCGTGTTCGCGTTCGTGTTCATTCGATCTCATTCTCTTCATTCGATCCGGTAAATTCACTATAAACCTTGCTAGATCATTGATTTTGTTGCTTAATTCGACATTGATCATGATGATTTTTGATTGTGGATGATAGATCTATGATAATTGATGATGATAATTTCTTGTTGATTGATTGATTTGCGTTGATCTTGATTATTTGATTGAATTTGAAATTTATCGTTGAATTGTTGATGATGCCACATGCATGTTGCTTATGATCCAAGAAATTGCATGCTAAGTGTTTGATGATTTGAATGTGTGAAGCATTTGTGCTTAATTTTGAGTTCTAGCATGTGATGATTGATTGTGGAATGATAATTCATGATGCCTACGCTAAATTGATGCCATTTGAGGTTTGATAACGATTACTCTTGATGATATAATCACAATGCTTACGATTCAATGCTTGCATGCTAATTGTTCGATGGAATGTTTAATTTTGCTCTTAAAGACCAATCAATTTGCTGAATAATGTGTTTTCTCTTGACTCATAGCATTGCATGTTTGATATTTGCTTGTATGCTGAACATTCATGAAGAATGGCATCATGTTTCCTTGCGAGAAAATTCAATTTTGGCATTTGGCACTGTTAGGTCGACCCAGGATGAGTTTAGGTCGACCTAAAACCTTCGTTTTTGATTCTGGCACTGTTAGGTCGACCCAGGATGAGTTTAGGTCGACCTAAAACCTTCTTTTTTTGATTATGGCACTGTTAGGTCGACCCAGGGTGAGTTTAGGTCGACCTGGAGCTGTTTCTTTCGTTTCTGGACCTGTTAGGCCGACCTAGGTCGAAAGTAGGTCGACCTATTTTTGCTTCCTTTACTTCCTAACTTCAATCTTTCATATCTTTTTACTCGTAACTCCGATTTGCGCGTTCTTTATATCGTTGGAAAGCTTGTGAAACGTGCGATCTTGTGAGATGATTGGCATTGATTGATTATGGTTTATTCATATTTGTTTTCCCCTTGACATTTTGTTGTTCATTACATGTTTGCATTAGTTATTCATTTTCTTTTAGATTAGAATGCAATAACGCAATTCCGATTGCGATGTTTTGTTATCTCTAACTTGTGTGCTAGTGTGCAAGGCTCTTGGATAGACACCGACCGGCGCTTATTGCTTGAGTGTTCCGCTTTACTCGCGGAACACGATCCCTATTCACTTGTATCGTGTTCTCATCCGAGAGACACGTTCCTATTACTTTATACTTGCTTGTTTGGTTTGCTTGTTCCTCTTGCAGGTGTATTGTGATCATGCTCGACGCATATGTCGACCTTTGTGTGCTTTCATGGCTAATCGGTGTGCTGATCATTTGCTTTTGCTTTGCTAGCTCGCTCGCGGGATTCTTAGTTTCTTCGCTTTGCTTCGCTGTAGTTTACGGATCATCATCCGTTTGGTATTGATCCCGTTTCATTTTATTTCTATTGCACTTTATCGCTTTCTTGCATCATCCAATAACATGAGAAGTAGGACCTTGACATGCATCTGGCCAAGCCCTCGAAAGAGGCTCTGTTTTTGTTGGTGTGTTTATATTTGTGCTTTGCGGCAGGGAGTCACAGTGTAATAAGTCCTATATGGCACTCCGTTAAGTCCTCATGGAAGGCACGCGGAAAGGGTTAGCAATCAACCCCCGCCTAGTCTCATTGAGTCCGTTCATTATGCGCATGCTACGCGTGGCTCGCTTCTGAACCTGCATAAGATCTTGTTATCGAGTATGTCAGGAAAAGGGTTCATGCAGCCGGACCCCCGCCTTTCTTATAGCTCGCGTCGCTCGACATTGATGCTCGGTGTACGCACGCACCGTTTTCCTTTACGATCCGTGACGGCTTGGTTGCTGAGAGGGGTCCGCCCTCTTGTCTATGGCCTGATCATTTTCGCGAGGTCTAATGCTTGGTTGACTTGGGTTGAGCTGCTCCCCTTGGCTATGGCGGGACCGCTTTTCTACTATTCGGTCAGTACCGTTGGTTTGTTTGCTTTACGAGCGGATGCTCGTTTGTGTGCTATTTGTTTGCTTTCGCTTCTCCCCGTAGGTTGTTAGTTTAGTTAGATTTGCACCCTTTGTATGATAACATTAGGTAGCAAGCTTTCCCCCCCTTAGCTTAGGTCTTCCTCATGCATCTTTTAAAACACAAACCACACTCTTTGATTTTCTTTTCTTAAGAGCTTGTTACTTCCGCTCCATTCCCAAGCATAAGTCTCCAAAGGTCGAGCAGCGGAGTGTGAATGTAACTCGTTCACCTAAAAAATACAAAACAAACAGAAACTAGTTAGCCGAGCTACGGTACCTCTGATTCCGCAAAACAGATACGTAAGCAGCGGGGTAGGGCCCGTGCGAGTATAATTATTTCTTTTCCCTACATTATGCATTCGTTTTAGTCCAGATTAGCGCATTTTGCTTACACACCCATAGGTTTAGACATAAGCGTGGATACCATCGAGTACGATGGGCGCGTGGGGTGCTAACACCTTCCCCTCGCGTAACCGACTCCCTTACCCTTTTTCTCTGGTCGTGAGACCGTTGTTTTGTTTTTGTCGTTTGCTGGCATTCCCTTCCTTTTCAGGATAAATATGTTAGTGGCGACTCTATTAATTTTCGCTGTAGCGACAGTCATTTTGATACTTTATTTTTTTAAAAATGAATAAGATTTGAGAGAATCCGAATTCATCCATGGTTGCGTTTTTTGTTGTTGTTCCCACGAGGAAGAAGATGGCCATGGCGCCGATCTTCATTTTAAAAACATAAAATCAAAATAAAACAAATTGGGGGCGTACCACTAACGACTAAATCGTATAGCCCAGTTGGTTAAGTGTGTTTGTTTGTTGCGCGTTCCCAAGGTCTGGGGTTCGAATCCCCCTCGCCCCAGACCTTTTTACTTCTTTTATTTTTTTCTTCATATTTTCCACTTAAATTTGCTATGTATTGAATTGAATGCATCACACTATCACCATACGCGCGGTGATCAAATGGCTATTTTTTTGAGTGATGAGTGAGAGGACTTGGGTTTAAACCCTCCTAGGGTCAAAACCTTCTTTTTTGCAACCAGTTTATTTCAATTTCTTCACAACTTTAAAAAATCATTAAAAATAGGAAAATTAATCTTTTTGACTCCTTCTTTTTTACGTAGTTTATTTGTCTTGTATATTTTTAATCATGATTAAAAAACTAAAAAATATTTAATATCTTATCATTTAAAAATTAATCAAAAACAAGTCTTTTTATGTATTAAAAAATCAACTAAAAATCACTTCCTTTGAATATTTTCTTCAAAGTAACTTAGTATGTTTTTGTATATATTTGTTTAGGGTTAGGATTTAATGTCATTAACTTTCCCATGTACCCTTAGACCAATCCTCTTTTAGGATTTGGTATTTAATCATTAAAATTGATTAGGTTTAGGTGGTTGCTTCAAAACCCTAATTTTAAATCCTAATTTCAAAACCCTAGGTTTAAAACCCTAATCCAAAAACATGTTGATCTTTGTTATCCATGAACTTGTTATCTTGTACATACTTGTTGATTTTAATCCAAGATTTTGTACTTATTTGTTTATCTTAATCATTATCATTGGTACATATACTTGTTGATGTTTATCATTATGTTTTGTACCCATTACCCATTGTATTATCATTTGTATATACTTTGTTTATCTAACCTACATGCATGAGTTTCACATTCATCATCCATCATTCATTCATATATGAATCCATTCAAATGGTATAAACATCCTTTCTTGTTATCATTCATTATTATTATTACTTACTTGTTTGTCATTTGTGACACATGTTATCACACACACACTTGAGGTATCCATTGATTGTTTGCTTAAGTTGTTTGTTGAGAATCCAAAGGAATGGAAATGTTAGTGACTAAAATTGTCAAGGTACTCAAACTCTTTTCCAATCTCTTTTACTTTTGTTTTAAGTATTGCTAAAGCTTTTCACTTCTTTCATGGTTTTGTATTGTTAAAGCTCAACCAAACCCTTTTGTTTTTTAAACCTTGGTACTAAGAGGAGAATTATTCCCGGTGAAACTACTCTTAGTCCATTGACCTTGTATTATTAAAGTTAGGTCTCTTTGTTTTAAAACCTTGGTGTTAAGAGAAAAATTATGCCAGATGAAACTTCTCATAACCCATTGACCTTGTATTGATAAAGCTTGGTCCCTTTTTATTTTAAAATTGTTAAGTATTGTTAAAGCTTAACCCTTTTAAACTTGTTAAGTATTTTAAAGCTTAACCCTCTCTTAGAAACCTATGAGTATTTTAAAGCTCACACCCAAAAATATTTTGGCCACTTTGGCCCTTTTATTTTTCTTTTTTAGGGGAACTACAAAAGCTCTGACTTCCCTTTTCTTTAAAAAGGGTGTGTAGGCCTAAGATGTGATGTCTTATCAAGCTCACTTTCAAAAACTTCTTTTCCCATTTCCATCCTCTATTTTAAACAAGTTCACATAGGATTTTCAAAATACATGTACAAACAAAAAACAATAACATTTTTAAAGAGGTTCCCATGGATATGAGGGGTGCTTAAAACATTCCCCTTGTATAACAAACCCTATTATCCAAATATATGATAAGTTTAGTTTTGATTTTAAAAACTTCTGTGGGTTTTATTTGCTCTTTCTCCCATTCCTTTTGGAAACAATAAAGCGCGGTGGCGACTATGTTTAAAACAAATGAGCTAAGTCTTTCCCATGGGTTTAGTCTCACCAATTTCACCGCTACAATTAGTACCACATGCATTTGCATTGAGTCGCATTGGAGTCACATGTGTCGATGTGAATTATGTCTTGTGTGATTATTTGATAATTTGTGTGATTTGTAAATTGACGATAATTGTGAATGATTTACTCGATTATCTTGAATCTTTTGAGCCATATTGTATATGAAAAACATGTGATGTGTATCTATAAAGTGTTTAATACATATTTGTTGGAAGTGTAATGAATTTGTTTATTGTATGTTGATATACATTGCTTATTATTATATATTTATATAATGATATGAATTATTACCCTTCTGTTGGAATGATGTTTTGTACGACATCGCTCAGGTACTGAGGAGTAAAGGTGCTTACTTGCAAGGATTTAGTCAAGAAGCTATTCCTTTATTTATTCGTTTAGTACTTTTGGATTTTGATTCGTGCTCTGATTATGTAACACTAGAGAACGTTGTTTATTCATGTTTTCAAGGATACCTTGTATTACTTTCTATTGTGTTATTTTAATAAAGTTATGTGGATTTTGGCCATTATGCCTAAGTTTTTAATGAAATGAAATTATTATGAGACAATAATGTGTTTTGTCTAATCGAATGTGAATCCACTGTAAAAGTGCATGTGTTGGAATTATGGAAACATGAATTATATTTAAAGTATTATTGAGCATGGTAGGTGTTTATGGTTTTTGAATTATGTGTGACACCCTTGAATTAATATGCATGATATCTTACTCTGATTTATATTATATTTTCCGCGGGGTTTAGAAGGGGGTGTTACACTTCTCATATTAATGATGGTAAGTAATTTGTCTGGTTCGCCTCTATAACTCTCTTGGTTAACATAAAACCGAGAAATTTGCCTTCTTTCATGCCAAACGAGTGTTAGAACAAGATTTGTTCTGATCAATTATCTTAGTTTTGATGATAACAATAATATGAATTTTGCTTAAGATAATATGGTACTCTAATCCAATGCAATTTCCTTTTCAGGAAATATATAAAGAGTACGCATAATTCAGCGCTCAGAAGCTTTGTCTCAAAGGGTTCAGCATGCAACATCAGAACATGGTCTGGCAAGACATCAGAAGATGGTCGAAGCAGAATCAGAACATGGGTCTATGGAAGCATCAGAAGAACAAGAGAACAGAAGCACTGAAGTTCTGATGGTATCACGCTCAGAAGCACTTCAAGGTCAGAAGATCAGAAGATGCTATGCACCAAGCTGTTTGACTCTGATGATATTCAAACGTTGTATTCACAAACATCAGATCAGAAGAAAGTACAAGTGGCAAGCTACGCTGACTGACAAAAGGAACGTTAAAAAGCTATTCTAGGCTACGTCAGTAGACACAGCGTGAACAAGGCTCGAGGTAGTTGACAAAAGCGTATAACATTAAATGCGATGCTGTACGGAACACGCAAAGCATTAAATGCACTCAACGGTGCACTCAACGGTCATCTTCTCCAATGCCTATAAATATGAAGTTCTGATGAGAAGCAAGGTTAACGATTCCGCACCAAAACAATTCAAATTAACTTGCTGAAACGCTGTTCAAATCAAAGCTCAGAATCTTCATCTTCATCAAAGCTCACTACATTGCTGTTGTAATATATTAGTGAGATTTAAGCTTAAACGTTAAGAGAAATATCACAGTTGTGATTATCGCTTTTAAGAAGCATTTGTAAACTCTTAGAATTGATTACATTAAGTTGTAAGGAACTAGAGTGATCGTGTGGATCAGAATACTCTAGGAAAGTCTTAGGAGTGAACTAAGCATTTGTAACTAGAGTGATCGTGTTGATCAGTAGACTCTAGAAAAGTCTTAGAGGGTATCTAAGCAGTTGTTCCTGGAGTGATCAGTGTGTGATCAGAAGACTCTGGAAGACTTAGTTGCTGACTAAGTGGAGAACCATTGTAATCCGTGCGATTAGTGGATTAAATCCTCAGTTGAGGTAAATCATCTCTGCGGGGGTGGACTGGAGTAGTTTAGTTAACAACGAACCAGGATAAAAATAACTGTGCAATTTATTTTTATCTGTCAAGTTTTTAAAGCTACACTTATTCAAACCCCCCCTTTCTAAGTGTTTTTCTATCCTTCAATTGGTATCAGAGCCTGGTTCTAAGGTGCAAGCACTTAACCGTGTTTAGAAAAGATTCAGGAAGAGAAAAACGCTTCAGTAAAAGATGGTTGATGAAAGTGAAAAGTCTACACCTACACCTGCATCCACATCTGGCTCTGCTGAGCAATACAATGGTAACAATGGTTATACTAGACCGCCGGTATTTGATGGTGAAAACTTTGAATACTGGAAAGATAAACTGGAAAGTTACTTTCTTGGTCTAGATGGTGATCTATGGGATATTCTGATGGATGGTTACAAACATCCAGTAAATGCCAGTGGCGTAAAGCTGTCAAGGCAAGAAATGAATGATGATCAGAAGAAGCTTTTCAGGAATCATCATAAATGCAGAACTGTTTTGCTGAATGCTATCTCTCATGCTGAGTATGAGAAGATATCTAACAGGGAAACGGCCTATGACATATATGAGTCCTTGAAAATGACTCATGAAGGAAATGCTCAAGTCAAGGAGACTAAAGCTCTAGCTTTAATCCAGAAGTATGAAGCCTTCAAGATGGAGGATGATGAAGACATTGAAAAGATGTTTTCAAGATTTCAAACTCTTACTGCTGGATTGAGAGTTCTTGACAAGGGATACACCAAGGCTGATCACGTAAAGAAGATCATCAGAAGCTTACCCAGAAGATGGGGTCCTATGGTGACTGCATTCAAGATTGCAAAGAATCTGAATGAAGTTTCTCTGGAAGAGCTTATCAGTGCCTTGAGGAGTCATGAAATAGAGCTGGACGCAAACGAGCCTCAAAAGAAAGGTAAGTCTATTGCATTAAAATCAAATATCAAGAAATGCACTAACGCTTTTCAGGCTAGAGAAGAAGATCCTGAAGAATCAGAATCTGAAGAAGAAGATGAACTGTCCTTGATCTCCAGAAGGCTAAATCAACTCTGGAAGACTAAGCAAAGGAAGTTCAGAGGCTTCAGAAGTTCAAAGAAATTTGAACGTGGAGAATCTTCTGATGACAGAAGATTTGACAAGAAGAAGGTCATGTGCTATGAATGCAATGAGCCTGGACACTACAAGAATGAATGTCCAAATCTTCAGAAGGAAAATCCCAAGAAGAAGTTTCATAAGAAGAAAAGTCTTATGGCAACCTGGGATGAGTCAGAAGATGATTCAGACTCTGAAGATGAGCAGGCTAACTGTGCGCTGATGGCGACAGAAGATGACGGATCAGAATCTACATCAGAATCAGATTCTGAAGAGGTATTTTCTGAACTTACTAGAGATGAGTTAGTTTCCGGTCTAACTGAACTTCTGGAACTCAAGTCTCAGATTAGTTTCAAATACAAAAAGCTGAAAAAGCTATTTGAATTTGAAACAAAGAAGCTTGAGTTGGAGAATTCTGAATTAAAAGAAAAACTTTCAAAATTATCCAATATTGTTGGATCTCCTTCTGATTCAGAAAAATCCACTCCTAGTCTAAACCATATTCTGAAAGAATATGATTTAAGTTTCAGGAAGTTCTTATCTAGAAGTATTGGCAGAAGTCAGCTAGCTTCTATGATATATGCTGTGTCTGGAAACAAAAGAGTTGGCATTGGTTTTGAGGGTGAAACCCCATACAAACTTGAACCTGTTGATGAAATGAAATTCACATACAAGCCATTGTATGATCAGTTCAAGTATGGCCACTCTCATGATATTAGGCACACTTCACATGCTCAAAGTTTTCACATAACACACACCAAAAAGCATGTGACACAACCTAGGAAATATCATGAAACTCACATTAAGAATTATCATGCTGTTCCTCCTATTGCTTACAATGTTAAACCCAAGTTCAATCAGAACTTGAGGAGAACTAACAAGAAAGGACCCAAGAAAATGTGGGTACCAAAGAAAAAGACTATTTCTTTTGCAGATTCTCTTGGTGACAAAGAAGATAAAAGTCAACATGACATGTCTCCTGGACTCAAGTTGGTCTCAACACTCGAAGGGAAGAAAGACTGTCTTCCAAGTTCTGGTACTTAAATCTGTTGAAGAAACTTTGTCTGAAGGAGATCAGAAAAGATAGCTTATCAGTCTTGAAATCATCTGTCTTGTTTGTTTCTCAAGCAATGGTGTTTTGTTCTTGAGTATTCTAAATGCTCTAAATGCTACAGTATATACAAAATTGAAACATCGATTGTGGACGAATCAATAAACATCTGGTTTGATGATAAACTTGTTTCTGATGAAACAAAGCAGCTTAAGAATTTATGCAGATACAATTTTGTCGTATCAGAAGCTGCAGAACAAAGAAGTGAACCTCCAGAAGATGTGTATATCAGAAGTAATGGATCAGAAGATCATTCAGTTTTATATCAGCACACTTCAGAAGGAGCGTTTCCAGAAGAGAAAGTTGATCAGATCAGAAGCAGTGATCAGAATCTGAAGGCGTAAAGCCTATTCATATTTTACAGTTGTCATCCATTATCTGATGGTGAACACGTGTCTGTGCGGTTAGTACGAAGCGTGCAGTTGAAAAGACGCCGACCTAGGTAACTGTTTTAAATCATTTCATTTACCACGTTCTCTCTCCTCACGTCACTCATCATTTAATAAAATTGATTTCTTTTGATTCTGGAACTGTTCAGTTTATATTTCTTATTATTTTCCTTTTCAAATCCGTCTCTATATATTCTTTTCAAATCATTTCTTACATTCTTTTCGCTCCCTTGTCTCTCTCTCTCCTTGCATTCTCTTGTTTGAAAAGTTCTTAGCCGTTTTCTAAAAACCCTAATCGAAAACCAAGTTCGCTCTTCTTGTTCGTTTTTGTTCATTCTGCATCCATGGCTGCCTTCTCATCCCAAAATGCTGAGTCATCTGTTCCTCATCATCTCCAAGAAGAAACTTTGCAACTCACTCCTGTTGTTGCATGCTCCATTCCTAAAGATGAATTGGAAGTTCTGTGTGAACTCATGGTTGACTTTGACAACATTGAAGAAAACCAATTTCACCTTAAAGAAGACATCATCTTTCAAGGATGGACCTCGTTGTTCGCTGAGTTCGTTGGTCCAGTTTATCCGGATCTTGTCAAGGAATTCTGGGCACATGCTGTGGTTGCTCCAAAATCTATACTTTCTTTCGTCCATGGAAAGTTTGTTGTTATTACTGAAAACATCTTAAGAATGATGTTTGATCTGAAAAACCCTGAAGGGGTTTATGAGTTTGATCAAAGGGAAGATTTGGGAGATGTTCTATCCACTCTCTATCTAAATGTCAAGAAAACAAAATACGTCAAGGATTTGAAAGATGTCTACAGAATCTGGACAAAGATCCTTCTTGGGTGTTTCTACCATAGGAAATCAACACATGCCCCGGATTTCATCAATAATGATCAAAGGTATATTCTGTATTGCATTGCCACTCAGAAGAAGGTTGATGCGATTTACATTATCTTCAACCATATGTGGAAAGCAGTAAAGGATTCCAGAAACGCTTTCAGAAAAGAAAATGGTGGAACAATCATTCCTTTTGGTAGAATTATTACAAACCTTCTGGTGCATTCCAAGATTGTTGAGAGTCTGGAGTCTGAAGGTATTATCAAAAACCTTGCTGTCACCTCTGGAGCCTGTCTGAATGCTTTTTCTTTGAAGAAGATGAAAATTATTGACACTATCCTCAAAGTTCCTAAACCTCTAGCTGGAATAAGAATCAGAAGAAAACCAGTACTAGCTGACTTTGAAACCTTCTTCAATAGTGAGGTACCTGAAGTCAGAACTAAGTATCTGAAGTCACAAAAAGAGGATAAGAGTCTTAAAGATCAAGACAAAGGTGCTCCTATTAAAGTGAATCGTAAGAGGGAAGAAAGGACCAAAAGAAAGTTTGATCATCCTGCTGCTACCACCAAGAAAGAAGTGGTCCCTGAAGAAGTAATTGCAAAGGTTGCTAAGGCTGTCTCTGCTGATTTTGAGAAGAAAAAGAAGGAAGCTGAGAAAAAGAAGAAGAAGTCTAATAACAATGCTGAGATTGTTGGAGTTGTTGAGAAGAAGAAAATCGGAAAAAGAAAGATGATTCTTCAAGAATCTGATGAAGAAAACATCTCTCAAGAGGCTGAGAATCAACCAGAAGTTCTGGCATATGTCAGAAGGAAAGAAATCGCTAGCGGCAAAACAAAGATTTTTGAAGAGCCGAAGAGTAAGAAGCAGAAGAAGACTGAGGATGTGGCCAAAGCTCTTCTGAGAGGTTCCAAAGGTATATGCATTTCTGAACCTGTTTCTGTTCCTGCTGTTTGTTCAGAAGCTGCACCAATAGAGGTTGTCCCTACACCTGAACCAGAAAAAGCCACATCAGAATCACCTGTCTTTGTCCATGTTCTTACACCTCCATCTTCTCCTATAACCATTCCTTCCTCTCCACCTACCATATATCCTGTTCTGGATATACCACCCCTTCAAACTCTTTTTCCATCTCAACCTTCTCTCAATGCCACTCTTGAACATACTCCCTCCACCTCTCAAAACAATCCTTGTGATTCTCCTTTTCCAACCTCTGCATCACATGAGCAGCTGCTCCGTGATTGCAAATACACTCCCAAGCCTCGTCCTGAAGCCGAAGTGGTAGTGTTAGATTCTGATACTGAAGCAGAATCTTCTTATAGGTTGGATAGAGAACCTCATCCGTACTTCACTTCCAACCCTGCCTCTTCAAAAACCCAAATAAAATTCCGCTCTATATATCCTATTGGTGTAGTTTTTGAAAATATAAAGAGGAATCTCAGAAGTACCTTTGATACTCTCAGAATTGCTGAAAGTTCTGGATTAAATGATGTTGCTATGCGGAACTTCTGGAGGATCTTTCGCAGAGAATCAGATGCTCTGTTTTTAGAACTTCAGGAAGCCTGTGTAGCTGCTGCCCCACGGCCTCGTGGAATTCTGAGGAATTATGAAGACTTCTGGTTTGCTAGTCTCAAAGGAAGACATCTGTTGGAAGAGAAGCCCTTCTTGGATGAGATGGAACAATTAAGGTTGGCTGCTGAAATGGAAGCAAATCCATGCAGGGATATTGTTATCTTTATTCCTAAACACCCTGTTCTGCTCGGAGATTTCAAGACTCTCTTTGACTTTCTGAGGGAAAACCCTTCTAAGAAAGACCCAAGCTTGGTCATTCCAGAAGTTGTTGACCCACCAGAAGTTGAAGGTCCTTCTGCTCCCAGGAATCTAGCTGCCATTCTTCAAGCACTTGAGAATGGAGACTCGGAAATTCCTGCTGCAGAATATGGAGATGCTTCTATGCAAGAAGCAGATGCTGAAGATCATGTTGCTAAAACTGTTCCTATTGAGGAAATCCCTGCAAATGATCTATCTATGGAAGCTGCAGATCAACATGCTATTCCTGTGGTTGAAAGCGGTGAAGCTTCTTCTGATGAATCTTCTCGTCTTGCAAAGACTCTGGAAGACATTCAGAAAAGACAGGATGAGCAAAGCTCACTCAATGCTGAGTATAGCGCTTTCATGGTGAGGCAAGAAGGACACAACAATATGGTTCAAGAGATGCTGACCAAGATCTTGTCAAGACTAGGGCCATCTTAGATTGAGTCTGTGTGTTTCTTTCTTTTCGTTGCATCTGTCTTTGTGCATCTGATTTTTCTTGTCTTCATGTACTTCCATACTTGAACTTCAATGAAAACATCTTCTTCCTCCGTGTGTTTCGTTGGTTTATCTCTGAATCTTTTTTGTTTTTTTTGATGATATGACAAAAAGGGGGAGAAAGATAAATGATAAATGATTTGATTTAATCAGTTACATTCACTAACAAGAACTGCAAGTTCTATATGGTTTAAGTGTTTTGCAGGTATAAAGAAGTGAAGAAAATCTTCAAAGCAAACACAAGAAGCAAAACCATGGAAACTGAAGCAAGCTGAGTGCTGTCAAGCTTCAGAAATCAGAAGCAAGAAAGAAAATAGAATTTGATCCATATTTGTCTATTTGATCTGACAAATTCTATTTGCTCTGATACATTATTTTAGCCTATATGGCTCTGATACATATCATGTGTTTAAATATACATTTTATGTTCTAACTCGTTCATGCTGACTTTTGTCGTTTAGTTTTTGTTCTGTAACATTTCAGGATGTAGAGATGCTCAGATGATGCTCTGGTACATTCAACAATGTTCTGATACAAATCTAGCATGAAGTGATGTTAGTAGAAATTCAAAGCTCTGAAGCTATCCGAGGGAAGCAGAAATCAGAAGCTGCGAATGTTCTAAAGATCCAGAAAACTCAAGTTCTGAAGCTGTCCTAAATGGAAGCAGAAATCAGAAGCTGTGAATGTTCAGAAGATCAAAGAAATTCAAGTTCTGAAGCTGTCCTAAATGGAAGCAGAAATCAGAAGCTGTGAATGTTCAGAAGATCAAAGAAATTCAAGTTCTGAAGCTGTCCTAGATGGAAGCAGGAATCAGAAGCTGTGAGTGTTCTAGGGATCTAAAGAAATTCTAGTTCTGAAGCTGTCCTATGGAAGCAGAAGTCAGAAGCTATGAATTCTCTGAAGACAAGAAGCTTATATGATCGTCTCTACCGAAATAATCAGGGAAGTCTTTTATTAAAGTTCTTCGAGTATTTATTTCAGGGGGAGATTATTTATCTCAGGGGGAGATTGTTAATCTCAGGGGGAGACATATTCATATGCTTATGCTATAGCTGTGTAATTTGTCTTTTGCCGTTTATTCTTTCTGATCGCAAATTCATATCATTTATATATGTTTTTGTCATCATCAAAAAGGGGGAGATTGTTAGAACAAGATTTGTTCTGATCAATTATCTTAGTTTTGATGATAACAATAATATGAATTTTGCTTAAGATAATATGGTACTCTAATCCAATGCAATTTCCTTTTCAGGAAATATATAAAGAGTACGCATAATTCAGCGCTCAGAAGCTTTGTCTCAAAGGGTTCAGCATGCAACATCAGAACATGGTCTGGCAAGACATCAGAAGATGGTCGAAGCAGAATCAGAACATGGGTCTATGGAAGCATCAGAAGAACAAGAGAACAGAAGCACTGAAGTTCTGATGGTATCACGCTCAGAAGCGCTTCAAGGTCAGAAGATCAGAAGATGCTATGCACCAAGCTGTTTGACTCTGATGATATTCAAACGTTGTATTCACAAACATCAGATCAGAAGAAAGTACAAGTGGCAAGCTACGCTGACTGACAAAAGGAACGTTAAAAAGCTATTCTAGGCTACGTCAGTAGACACAGCGTGAACAAGGCTCGAGGTAGTTGACAAAAGCGTATAACATTAAATGCGATGCTGTACGGAACACGCAAAGCATTAAATGCACTCAACGGTGCACTCAACGGTCATCTTCTCCAATGCCTATAAATATGAAGTTCTGATGAGAAGCAAGGTTAACGATTCCGCACCAAAACAATTCAAATTAACTTGCTGAAACGCTGTTCAAATCAAAGCTCAGAATCTTCATCTTCATCAAAGCTCACTACATTGCTGTTGTAATATATTAGTGAGATTTAAGCTTAAACGTTAAGAGAAATATCACAGTTGTGATTATCGCTTTTAAGAAGCATTTGTAAACTCTTAGAATTGATTACATTAAGTTGTAAGGAACTAGAGTGATCGTGTGGATCAGAATACTCTAGGAAAGTCTTAGGAGTGAACTAAGCATTTGTAACTAGAGTGATCGTGTTGATCAGTAGACTCTAGAAAAGTCTTAGAGGGTATCTAAGCAGTTGTTCCTGGAGTGATCAGTGTGTGATCAGAAGACTCTGGAAGACTTAGTTGCTGACTAAGTGGAGAACCATTGTAATCCGTGCGATTAGTGGATTAAATCCTCAGTTGAGGTAAATCATCTCTGCGGGGGTGGACTGGAGTAGTTTAGTTAACAACGAACCAGGATAAAAATAACTGTGCAATTTATTTTTATCTGTCAAGTTTTTAAAGCTACACTTATTCAAACCCCCCCTTTCTAAGTGTTTTTCTATCCTTCAACGAGTACTTGGATGGATTTAGGTGCATATTGTAGTCCTTGATAACCTGAAGATATCTTCTAAATCTTTTGCGTGGATCTTCCCCTTTGAGGTCTTTACTACCTTGTCATCAATGTAGACTTCCAGGTTGTTCCTACTCAGTTTTAAGAATATTGCGTCCATGAGTCTCTAATATGTGATGTCTACATTTTTAGGAAAAAAGGAATGAAATTGTAATAATAGTAGCCATAATTGTACATGAATGTTGTCTTGGGTGCGTCCATGCGATTTATCTTGATTTGATTGTATATGGGGTAGGCATCCATGAAACTTAGCATTTTGTAGCCCAAAGATCAGTCAATTAGGCGGCCTATGTTGGGACAAATATTCTCTTCAGGTCAAGACAAATATGTGTCTGGCTTGATGACTTGGTGGTTCAAGGGACAAATATCGAATTCTTTCAAGTCTTCTATTGGATTGAACCTCTCATTTTTAGTCCTCAATATATGGTCCCAGCTTGCTACATTTGTATCATGTGCTTCTAGAAAGGGGTGGTGCCTTGTGCGAAGTGATCCCATTTCATTTCCATACTATTTTGATAGCGCTCTTGGTCATCCTCTTGGTTCCCCTAAGATATTTTTCTTTAATTATTTGTATGCTTGCCTTTGAGCCAAACATTGTTTCGAGCTTTGTGTGGCTCTTTACTTGCACCTCTTTTTACTAACAAACCAACCAAAGAACCCTGGAAGGTTTTGATGTTGTTAGGGTCGAGCTAGAGCCTTTGGAAAGAGCTGATAATAAGATAATTGTTGAGATTCATGGGTCGATCAACACTCGCTTTACATCCCAAATATCATATTGCACTTTTACGATAATTAGGTCATTATTTTGGGGGAGAACAACAATGGTGTCTTCATTCTCTCCCTGGGGCTTTGGTAATTTTAGCGGGTACAGTATGTCCTTTCAAAACCTTCCTTGCATACTTTATCCTGGAGGAGATAGATTCTCCTCCGGCAGCGAAACCTTCGATGATGGTATTGACGGTGGTCTCGAGGCTTTGCTTAAACATCTTCGAGAAAAAATGGTTACAACAAAAAGTGGGTAACGATAAGTGTTGCTCAGATCAGTTTTATCAGGCCTCATGGTAGACGCGAATTGTACTTGCTAAAAGTATAATATGTGACAATCCCTAGTGATTAAGGGCTTTCAGAGGCTTTTAGGATTTGTTGTAGATTTATATTTAGCTTGCGTAGAAAGTGAGAAGCTCTGTCTAAAAGTGAGACCATGTCTCCTCAACTTTAAGGTTGAGGTATTTATAGGAGTTTTTCGGCCTAGATCCCAAACGCCTAGGAAGTAGTAATCACTTTTGAAAGAATATGGGACTGGATAGTTAATCTTGTATTATTCAGGATATTGTGATTAATTTCCCTTTAATTTTTCTTTGCTCAGTTGTGAACTAGAGACACATAACTTTCCATGTTCTCCCATTTCAAGCGAGTTATCCAGAAAATGGGCGACGTATTTGAGGAAAGGACATCACATCTAGCAAACGGAGGTCACTAGGAAGGCATTGAAGCATTACATCACCTGCCTCCCACATTTCCCCTTGTGGACTCTTTACAAATATACCAATTCATTACGATATAAAATTTGATGGTTATATATGTTTATGAAAAGTTAACGTAATTGAACCTTAAGGTTATGTTTGATAGTTGGATTTTGGAGGAAAGGGGAGGGGAAGGGGAGGCTTGTGGGATGATAAAACTCTATTTGGGAGTTTTAAATAAAGAGAGAAAGGTTTTGGGGATTTTTTGAAACCCTCCAAAGCCCCCATTTGACTCAGTTTTAGAGTTCCCCCTTATTGGAGGTTTTTAAGGGATTTATGGCAAATTAACATATTTACCCTCAAAGTCATTTCAAAATTCAAATTTTAGACATAACCCTAACTTCACAACATGCATCATAAAATCTTGAATTCTCTCTCAACGTGAGAACTGAGAACGGCATCGCGTCGCCTCTCTCATCCTTCACGAATCCGGTGATTTCCAGCGGTTTTCGGAGAGCTTTCTCCCGCTCCCTCGCTCGTGATTTCTTTCATTGAACAATGTTTTCTCGTCTCTTTCATCCCTCACGAAGACAGTCTCTGCGGAGATCTCCAGTAATATTTCTCTCTCACTCGCGAGCAACTTGCTTTTGGTACAGATCTCTCTCACTCTTACTTCTACACATGTTCATTCTAGGAAAATTTGAACTTCTATTTCTTCCCACAATGAATGATATTGTCTGTGATATTGAAACTTCCTGAAAAACATTGGAAAAGGTAGCTGGCTACTGGTTTTTATGGAAGCCATAGTTTTATTTTCATTTTAATAAGTACTAAAAGCTTCAACACATTTTCTTAAACCATAGCTACTGATTTTGGTATTGGAGCAAAAAATTGTTTTAACATAATCACTTTTGTTTGATTGGATTTAGGTTTCAATTGTTAAATGGATCATCAAACAATTAATGTATTGAGCAGATGGAGAGAAAGACTTCAAATGACTATTGCTCATGTTCTATGTCTTGTAGTTCATTACTGCATAATTAAAATTTGATATTGAATTAGGATTGTTGATCGTAGTTTGACGCTAGAGAATGAGAGAGTACGAGATAAGATGATGAATATAGTTCCAACTAGTGAAGATCATAAGATAATAAGAATGAGTCCTAAAGCCTTTTTGGACTTATGTTCTATATTTCAACAAGAGGGTGGTCTTCTACCAACACAAAGGATAAGTGTAGAGTAACAAGTTGCTAAGACACTATATATATTCTAACTTCCAATGTTAGAAATCGAGAGATTCAGTTCTGGTTTTGACACTCTAGCGAGACTACTAGTCGTCATTTTAATCGTGTGCTTAGGTCGATAATTGAGATAGGACGTACATATCTTAAACATCCAGATGGTTCAAGCATTCCTCCATAAATTCTTGTAAACAATCGATTTTACCCTTATTTTAAAGATTGTGATGGGGTGATTGATTGTACACATGTTCGTGTAAAAGCACCATTGGCTGAAGCTTCAAGATATCGTGGTAGGAAATACTTTCCTGCACAAAATGTGTTGGTCACATACTCATTTAATCTAAGGTTTACTTATGTTTTGCCTGGATGAGAGGGCACTGCTTATGATTCTAGAACACTAAAACATGGTCTACGGAGAATAAATGGTATTAAAATACGTAGAGGTTGTTAAGACTTATTGATTCTTTTTCATTTAATTTTTTTCCTAATAATGTTAGTAATAAATTTTTTATTAATAGGTAAATTTTATACTCTTGATGCTGGATTTATGTTGAGAATGGGGTTGATTACGCCACTTAGATCAACATGTTATCATTTGAAAGAGTTCTCCATCATAGACCCCCTAGAACACCTCAAGAGTTGTTCAACCTTCACCATTCATCGTTGCATAATGTTGTTAAAAGGGATTTTGGGGTTGTGAAGAAAAGATTTTGAATCATCTCAAGTGGTTCTGAAGCGACTTATGGAGTCGACACTCAAAACTATATTATTCTTGAATGTTGCACCTTGCATAACTAGTTGATGGGAGTAGATCCCAACGAAGACTTGATTGTTGAGGTAGATGAAGAAATTGACAATCAAAGTGCTCCTCATGCCGATCATGGACATTTAGAAGTAGACGAGGATGAACAACACACACGTTTAGGGAAATTTTTTAGAAATTTTATGATTAATGCAATGTGGAACGATTACATAACACACAATTAGGGAAAATTTGTAGAAATTCTATGATTAGTGCAATGTGAAACATTACATATTTGGTGTTTATTATGATGTATTTTGTCTGATTTGACTTTATTTCATTTGTAATGAATTCCTTTATATATATATATATATATATATCATCATTATTTCTCTATCATATTTATTATTTTGCAATTGTAATGTATCAGGAATCGTGTCTACCTCTGAAAGAGAGATATGGACAATGCTCTCATTGATGACTTTGTGCATCAAGCAAACGAGGGAAACAAAGTAAACAGAACCTATACATCAAAAGCATATAACAACGTCACAAAGGAGATAAGTGAAAAGTTTCATAGATCTTTTCCAAAGGAGAAGGTGAAAGGTAAATGGAAATTAGTGAAAAGAAATTTTCATAAATGTTTTGACATTTTCAAGAACTTGAGTGGATTTGCTTGGGACTCAAACACAAATTGTTGGATTGCTGAACCTGAAGTTTGGAAAACACTAATTAAGGTATGTTTTTCTTGTTAATTATGTCTCAAAAAATAGATACTACTTGTTTTTTCTACTGTCATGCATGCGTGCTTGTTGTGATTTTATTTGTTCAATGTCAAAGTGTAGTGTAGAATTTTTGTTTGTTGATTCATTGTGAACTGCTATCATAATAATGGATAGTCTCCAAGTAATTATTAGGCTCATTGTGAATTTTCTAATCATTGTGAATGGATATTGTCAACTAGATTTCAATATTTGGTATAGAAGTTAAGACTAAAAAAACTTAAGCTTGTATTATGATCAATAATCACTATATCCATATAAATTTGATAGAGTAATTACTATTTAACTAAAAATAAATATATGCTTTTATGTGTAAATATTGATTGAGGTTTTTAGGTTTTAAAGTAGTCTAAATATAACTAACTGATTTAGTGCAGATGGTTAATGTTTTTTAATTTTTTCTAACAAGGGGATGTTTTAAGACAAAAATTAAATAATGCCTGAATGAAAGTGTCGCACGCTCGCGAAAAATGAACAGAGTCGCCACCAATATATTTATCCCATAAGGGAAAGGAATATCAAAAACCTAACAAAGGAAGGACAAGGGTCTTGCGACCAGAGAATCAAGGTACAGGAGTCGGTTACGCGAGGGGAAGGTATTAGCACCCCTCACGCCCATCGTACTCGATGGTATCCACCTATGTTTGTTTCTATCTAAAGGGTGTAAAACTATGTCTATGTCTAAATGCGAATGAATGCAAAATGTAGGGAAAATAAAGAATTGTACTCGCACGGGCCCTACCCCGCTGCCTACGTATCCTTTTCAGGAATCAGAGTTACCGTAGCTCGGCTCACGATTTTCTGTTTGTTTTTGTGTTTTTTAGTTGGGCGGCGTTAACGCTCGCGCTCTTGCATAAGGGATTGCCTAGGATGCAATGGAGCGGAGATAACGGTGCCCTTAGGCAAAAGAAAAAGAAATGATTGGTTTGTGTCTTTTAGGGTAGATGAGTGATGAACAGTTCCCAATACCGGGCCACTCACCACTTTCTCTACTTTGTTTTGAATTTGAACCATTGTTAGGTGTTTTAAGTGTTTTTGGTTGTGTGTTTTTTAAGGGAATTTACTTTGCGATTCGAATCACATAAAATGTATAATGATCGAGAAGCAGATTAGGGAATGAATCCCACTCACTTCCACCCCATTATGTAATGCTTGAGAAACAGATTAGAGAATGAATCTCACTCATTTCTCTCCCATTAATTAATGTTTGAGAAACAGATTAGGGAATGAATCCCACTCATTTCTCTCCCATTAAGTAGTGACCTAGAAACAGATTAGGGAATGAATCCCACTCGTTTCTATGCCACTAAGTGAATGAGAAACAGATTAGGGAATGAATCCCACTCATTTCTCTATCACTTTCTTATTGTGATTCGCATCTTCCTTTTATTAAGTATTTTAAAGAGTTGAAAAGAAAAAGAATGCAATAGGGAACTAATCCTAAATTCTAATCTAAGTCATTATATTCTAAGTCTAAGTCTTAATGATAACATGGGATAGGTTCTAAGAGAAGCATACAAGCGGTATAACAACATAGGCCTAAAATAAGGCCAAAAACTAATCAACAAAGTCACGCAACAAATATACAATCTCAACATGTAAATGATACAAAAGCAATTCAAACATTAGTGCAAAATTAAACTAAAAACTATTTTTTATGAGCTTTTTATGAAGGAAATTAAATGTTAAAATCAACCTAAAAAAATTCTACTATTTTTATGGCGTTTTTTATGAAGGAGAATTCAATTAAATGTCAAAATTAGTACTAGCCTAAAGCCTAAATTCTAATAAGCCTAAACTAGTATTTTTTATGAGGTTTTTATGAGAAAATTCTAAGACTAAAAATTACTCCTAAAATCATCTAAATCTACCTAGAAAATCATGACTTTTATTGTTTTATCAAAAGAAATTTAGTAACCAAAAACTATGTCAATACCTAAATTTTAACAAGAAAAAATGTGATCAAAGGGGGGTGCAATATTGAAGTCATGTTAACAAAGTAATTCGGACACTGGCCCACAGGAAAGGCCCAACAGAATTGTTTTTTTTGTCTCAGATTTTCTTTATGCCAAAAATATGATGGGCTTAGGGGGGTGGCTATAGTAATTCGTTCTACACATGGCCCAAGCTGTTAATCCGTGGTCACTATTTCCCTTCAATTTGATCTACTCAGATTATTATTACCAACTATCCCCAAATATTTGCATTAATCCCAACTAATCTCAATTAAAACCAGCTAATTGCAATTAATCTCCTTAATTAATAAAAAAGATAGCAAAAGGGATTAGGGTTACCAATTGAGACGTATCAGCTTCCTTCCCCTTTCAGACTCAGATGCGGCGAAATTCTTCTCTTCTTCGATCTCGATCTCGATCTCGATTCGCCGCCGTGAGAATGTAACAACTTTGTCCCTCATCTCCCTTTGCTCATCTCTCTTGATTTCTCCCTTCATACACCTCCGATTTTGTCTCAATTCTCTTTCGTCTTCGACTCAAACCCTTCGCTTCTCCTATGTTCCGACCTCAATAATTTGCGAACCTACCGTGCTTATGGACCGTTGGATATGCGGAGGATGATATTGGATTCTTTGTCGCAGCGGTGTTGTTATAGATGAAATACCACGAGCAAAATCAATGGATGAAAATTGTTAGTTATGCCGTGCGGATGCGAGTGAGGTTGAAGATTTGTTCTCGAATTTGACACAAGTTCACGTGAATATCGATGCGTTTCTGGAGATCGCTACGTGGAGGAATTGAACTCGCAGGTATTGCAAAGTTAACGTTGACGCATAGATGAGATTAAAGATTCAACCGGAACCAAATTCTTTCATGCTTCTGTTAGGATTTTCTTCTCTTGAAATTCTGCCGTGAGCTTTATCTTGCAATTTTCTGTTTCTTGAATTTGTTACAGGTTGGTGTATGGTGATGAAGATGATGAGTGAACGATGAAGGTTGAAGGTTGATGATGGTGGATTCTGTTAGAGGTTCAGAGAGAGCATTGAAGGTGGAGGATTGAGAATGAAGAAGAGGGGATTGAGATGGAGCGAAGCCGAGTGAAAAGAAGGAGAAATGAAGAAGATGGTGAGGAAGTGAAGAAGATTGTGAAAGTGATGATGATCAGAATGGTGGAAGTTCAGAAATGGTGAAGAAATGGTGAATGGCTCGAGAGACTGAAATGAAGGTCAAGGGGAAGATTATATAGAGGTTAGCTCACTTCGTTTTTCTGTTATACTCCTCAATAATTCTGTTAGTAGCTGTTATGAGAGACTTAGAAAAATCGGTTACAATTCTGTTATGCTGGTTGGGAGTTGGTTACAGATCTGTTTGGACAGTTAGGAATTCTGTTATTTTTGTTTGATAACTGTTAGCTACATTGGGAAATGAAAGTTAGTTAGGTTGTTTTCTGTTTTGTTAGTTATAGGAGGTAGGAAGTTGCTGGCTGAATGTTAGTTACAAGTGGTTTTTCGGTTATATTCTGTTATGGGTCTGTTGTAAAACTGTTAGAGGTTAGTTAGATGGAGGTTATTAGTTAGAAACTGAAGTTACTTGAAGGGAAGGGGAAGTTGGTCACATGGCAGTTTGTTAAAGGTTTGTGAACTAACTATTATTATTTTTGAGAGGAAATTCAGTTGCAAGCTCTGTTAGTTAGGAGAGGTCAAACAAGATAGTTTAGTAGAAGGTTAGAAATTGTTAATTGAACTATCATGAAATTGATTTATTGTATCAGTGGTGCTGAATGTATTGGCTGCAACTTGTTGCACTGTTTTTGTTTTCAAATCACCCTTGTTCTTGAGTGTCTAAGGATGCATAAGCTGATGCCGTTCATGTTACAGTTCTGTTTTGAATGCAGAGTTCTCTAACGACAAGTTTCTTTTGCTTTTCCATTCTCGCTTTCTGAACTAGTGTATGTTGGATCCTGTTGAACATATTCGGATTTGTCATGAGATGAGGTTTTGAATTGTGAATGTATGGATTTTGGTTCTTTGTAATGAACTCAGTGCGGTTCGGTTAGTGTGGTAAATGGGCAATGTATTTTGACTTGTATGCTGATTTTGAAATGGTATGGATCATGGTGTATTAATATGTCGAGTGTATGATTTGTGGGTTATGCAGGGTTATGTATATGGATGTTTGTGGAACTGTTTTGAACGGAAATAGTTGTTTGTTGTGGTTTGAACTAGTACTGATGCTGTTTGAATTTTAGGTTAGAGTGAAAATGATGTTAGGATTATTGTTTGGGTAGTTTGAAGGCTGGGTTCAAGTTGAATATGGTACAGGGACTGATTGTGTATTTCAAATGCTGCTGTTAGTTTACTTTTGGGGTTCTGGTTTGATGTATATTTTTTTGAGTTTTTTGAACTGAATCAAGGATGCAATGATGTGGCCTCTCAAGTTGGTTCAAATGGTGATCCGAAACATGGTCTGACATAGGTGTATATGCATTGTTTTGCAGGTTCCGTATTTTGGCGGAGTGCACTTGGCATGACAAAGCTCGAAGTGACTCATTGAGCTTTAAAGCTTTGAAGATCATGGAACGAACCTTGATGTCGGCGCGTTATAAGCATTGAATCACTTTCGTTGATGAAGCATGAATTGTGCCATGAAGGATGAAGCTGAAGCCGAGATTTTTCTAATGTACTTCCCATGTATTGGTGGTGAAATATGGTGTAAACCTTCTATTCAATGTAGCTTCGTGATGGAATATATAATGTAATTTGAATCTTGACTTTGTAATGGAATTTTGACATTCGTGAAACTGTAGCAACCTTTCTTTAAACTCCAATTTGGGAATTGTCACTTTTCTCCAATGATCAAATTTATTAGAACTTTGAACATCCTCACTTGATGGTGTGAATGCCAAACATAGCCCAGAAACATAATGATAGCCAATCCTCCAACATATGGAGGATTAAAATAAGCGGTCAACCAAAGTCCATTCACGAGTTTATATCCTCAACTGTTCTCCTCTTTTAGATGCTAAACAAAGCGATCATAAACAGGACAAACGTAGTAAAATTTTACTTTAACCAAGAGGTCCATTGCAACACTTTATTCAAACTTTGATCAAGCAACTTGCATTACAAGTCACAAAAACCTTAACCCTTTTTCACCTTGGCCGTATATAGATGAAGAAAAGTAACTTGAGGTGTTTGAGAGGAAATAAACCTTAGCTCCTAAGATCCTCAGTTGAACCTCTTATTCCATAGTCAAATGTCCAAAGATTAAACAGATGAATCAAGCTGGAGAGGAGTAGAAACCCTAATTTCCAAGACCCTTGATCTTGAGCCAAATTTATTGATCAATGAATGCATGAGTCATGTTAATGTCCTAATGGAGATATGCACATGAATGAAAAGCCTAAGCCAGTTAAAAATTAAAGGGTAGGACAAATTTGGGGTATGACAGCTGCCCCTATTTAATCGTCTTAAACCTGAAGGTGAGATTGGCGTTAGCCTTTCGATCATTCAAGGTAGAAGAAGATTAAATATCAAAGTGCCAGAAATTTGTCCTGAAGAGAAGATGGTGTAAGTGTTATCCCCATTTTTTTTAATTTTGTTTTGATATCTGCTGGGGAAAGAGAATTTTTGTTTTTCTGGTGGGAGATTTATAGTGAGTAGTTGGAAGAAGGGTGATAGCTTGTAACGTAGCCTAAGGTGCCAATACAAGGTTCCCAAAAGAAATGTTACATGAAACAATGACTGAAAGGAAATAGATCTCGTGCGATCTACGACTCAACATCAGGAGAAGACCTCGTACGATCTTCAAGATAGAAAGGAAATAGACCTCGTGCGATCTACGACTCAACATCAGGAAAAGAC
This sequence comes from Vicia villosa, assembly GCF_029867415.1. NCBI lineage: Eukaryota > Viridiplantae > Streptophyta > Magnoliopsida > Fabales > Fabaceae > Vicia > Vicia villosa. The sequence continues at coordinate 100,405,941 of NC_081182.1, forward strand.
CTCGTACGATCTTCAAGACAGAAAGGAAATAGATCTCGTGCGATCTACGACTCAACATCAGGAGAAGACCTCGTACGATCTTCAAGACAGAAAGGAAATAGACCTCGTGCGATCTACGACTCAACATCAGGAAAAGACCTCGTACGATCTTCAAGACAGAAAGGAAATAGACCTCGTGCGATCTACGACTCAACATCAGGAGAAGACCTCGTACGATCTTCAAGACAGAAAGGAAATAGACCTCGTGCGATCTACGACTCAACATCAGGAAAAGACCTCGTACGATCTTCAAGACAGAAAGGAAATAGACCTCGTGCGATCTACGACTCAACATCAGGAAAAGACCTCGTACGATCTTCAAGATAGAAAGGAAATAGACCTCGTGCGATCTACGACTCAACATCAGGAGAAGACCTCGTACGATCTTCAAAACTGAAAGGAAAAGATCTCATGCGACCTATGACTCAACATCGGGAGAAGACCTCGTACGATCTTCAAGACAGAAAGGAAATAGACCTCGTGCGACCTATGACTCAACATCGGGAGAAGACCTCGTACGATCTTCAAAACTGAAAGGAAAAGATCTCGTGCGACCTATGACTCAACATCGGGAGAAGACCTCGTATGATCCTCAGGACAGAATAGACCTCGTACGATCTAAGAATCAACATCGGGGTTCGGTTTTGAAATGGTTTGCCAAGTTGAAAATTGGGCTTTGAAAAAGGTTTGCCAGGTTAGGAACTAGGCTTTGGGGTTTGCCAGGTTAGGAACTGGGCTTTGACAACACAGTGGTTGGACTTGAAAAGTTTTCCCGTACGGGGGAAGGGACCACGGAGACTAGTGACGACTAGACTCGATCAAAAGACGTAATCACGAAGATATTGATGCTTGCGAAGCATAAGAATTACATTAATCCCTCAGGCCAAAGGCGGGGTGTAGCTCTTCAAGAGTGACAATCGTTCGAATTGCCACACACCAAGTATGGTTTATTCAAACGCTTGGAAAATGAGATGGGTTGAATGCCCACCCTCATTCGCACTCTAGTTTGCACGCAGCACACGGGAAATAACCACGACAAGACTAGTGACGACTAGACTCGATAAGAAGATGATAGTAACCATTGGAGATTACGGAGATATTGATGCTTGCGAAGCATAAGAATTACATTGATCCCTCAGGCCAGAGGCGGGGTGTAACTCTTCAAGAGCGGCAATCGTTCGAATTGCCACACACCAAGTATGGTTATCCAAATGATTAAAAAATGAGATGGGTTGAATGCCCACCCTCATTCACGCTCTAATATGCACGCAGCATGCGGGAAATAACCTCGGAGACAACGATTCTGACGAAGAAAGACATTGTATCCGATCCACATTGGAGAGAGAAGATGAGACTTCTTCTGGGGTATATATTACTTCGTACCTTCTGGGCCCATGCAAACTGGCTTATGCATTGATGTATGTTTGAATTTTTCTATGGCGTAATGCTCCATTTTGATGGATATGCTACGCTTTTGAGGATGCGATGTTATATGCAGTGAATACTATATGCAAAGTGCCAAATAAAGGCATTAGTGAGGTAAACACCAGGGAGAATCCCCTTAGTGTTAAGGACCATGTGGAGGTGCCAATATATATTGGACTTTGACTTGGAAGATACACCTTCTGGTTGTTGGCTTGTAGAGTGTAGAATAACTTCTGACTTCTCACCATGTGCCACCACTTGGAGGATTTTCAGCTTAAGGAGATTCCCTCGATTCACTATGTTGGGGATGAGAAGTCCAAGTAACGAGCCTTGGTTAGGGAAGTAGGACAACTCCTAGGGGAAATAAACTCCTATGCTTGAGGAATGGAACAAACTCTCGGGAGAAATAAACTCCGTGCTTGGGGAGAGACCAAGTTTCCAGGAGAAATAAACTCCTATGATTGGGGGGGACAAGATTTTGCCCCAAGCTTCATGACCCATGGAGGGATTTGCACTAACGAATCCTTGGAGAGATTTGTCGAATCTCGACGTAACTGCCCCAGATTGGTTGAATTCAAGAGAGATTCCTCGACATGACTGCCCCAGATTGATCAAAGCTTGAAGAGATTTATCGACATGATTGCCCCAGACATGCTGAATTTGAGAGGTCAAACCTCGACTTAATTGCCCCTGATTAGGTACATATTACTAGAATCCCCAAGCTTTCTTTGTTTTGAAGTCAAACAAAACATGGAAACAACTTTACCACGCTCAACGGAGTCTTCAAACTCTTCCCCACAGAGTAATCAAAGAACGCATCAACTGTTCATGCCCAACGAATTTCTTTAGAGAACCTGCCCCTTGATGGTCAATGTTTGAGATGATTAGCTTTTACTCCTCGGAGTTCTCAAGTTTCTTGTACTTTGACATGATCAAGTTACTCATTGATTCTCATCCTGAAATTTCTTTGATGTTTAAGCAGATGTTTGTATGCAAAAGAATGTTAATTCTAGGAATGATAATTCTAATGCAAAGCCTATGTTAGTCTTGAAGTTTAAAGAAACTTTTTATTGAAATGAGATTGCGACCTCTTGTGAATGAATCACTAGTTGACACAACCTCGATTTTTGCATATGGAAGACAAAGCAAACGTACGATACCAACATGGATAGGAGTCTCGCTTCATTGGGAGTCAGTTAAACGCTATCTCATAGGAGTGTGCTTTCAAAATAACCCTACTTCAATTAGGACTTTTGAGGGTTGTAACTTGGCCAGGTTCACGGTTTTCAGAAAACAAAGGATTTTAGGCTCAAAATTGTTTGGTACCCACCCCCTTCGTGATGTTCTCCATTCCTAGGTTCAATTAACTCAACATGAGTGTTCATTCCTCACAAGGAATTTGGGATGGTTGAGGAATCAATGAGGTTTTTCGGACATGGCAGTCACTCACTTTCTTATTCTTCTGATTGATCATCACACGACTTTGTTCCTTTGATGAGGATTTTTATTTTGTAATTCTTGTTTTTCGCTTCTGCTTTCCCTTACTTTTGCCTGGACAAATTCTCTTGAATTTTATTTTGGAGTCCAGCGGGATGCCCTAACTTTTGCCTAAGTCACTTATTTCAAGTTTTCGACTTAGCGGGCTTTCTTTTTTTTATTCACTTTTTGAACAAGTCGTGTGATCTTGCGTTGCTCTCGATTTGTTTGAAATATTGTGACTGCCTCATTCTCTGATTGATGAGGGATAACCATTGAGGCATCGTCCTCTTTTGACCTCTTGATGGAATAAGGATAATCATTGCGGTTTTGAAATTCCTCAACCTTTTGAAGGATAACCATTGTTGTACCCTTATGTGCACCTTTTGGTGAGTTTTGAACACTCGATCAAGTTAAATGAACACTACCCTGCCCCAAGGTTAAAATAAGGGTTTTTATGATTAGAAAAGAAACTCCTTCTCCAAGGCTCAAAGGGGTTAACGAGGGTCTATCTCCCTTATATCTCCGGTGTTTGGGGATTTGAAACAATGCATGTACATCCTCAGTAGGGTTTTTATTCGAAAACACATGATTAGAGATTTTTCATTTTTATCTTTCATCATTCTCCCTCAGCTTTTTGCATAAGCAAGCAATTAGTAAAGTTGGTATCGTAATGCCAAAACATTTTATGAGTGATAACGAATGGATTACTTCAAGACAAACATAAACAATGTATTATGATTTTCATTCAGAAATTAACAAGTTTTTACATGCTATTGATGCTTAAACACACAAATGAAAAATTACAATGAGAGTGCAGTAAGAAACTAAATGGGTGCCGCTGTTGAGGAGACTTGACTCCGTCTGGACTTGTTGAGCTTGAATACTTTCTGCAGTTCCTTCCAAACACTTTAGATTACTTCAAAAGAGAACTCCAACAAAGTCACCCATGAGTTGTAAACTTTTGCCTTGCTTTAGGGATTCGAGCAATGCGAGTGATGCAATGCTCAAGATAAGAGTATGTCTTGCTTATCCCTCGTGCGGGAGCCCCAAATATAGATGTTGGAGAAGTATTTGCCTTCATAAACGGAAATGATCTTGTATGGTCATCAAACTCGAGAGAGCTATTTATGGTGAAGAAGACCCAATATTCGTATCTTAACCAATTGAAGTTCTGACAAACGAGGAAGCAACTGGGCATAAGGCCATCAATTTGTTTCTTATATTTTTCTCTCTGTTAACAAGCAAGGGCCACTGAGAAGGAAACCATGAGAAAAGGCAACTGAGATATGAAGTAGAACCTTGAGGATGAGAAGCATTATGAAGAACATTCTTGATTACCACGCGGAAGAAGATTCTGACGAAGTCACATAGGAATTTGTAATGCTTTTAGGGATTCGAGCAATGCAAATGGCGCAATGCTCAAGATAAGAGTACGTCTTGCTTATCCCTCGTGCGGGAGCCCCAAGCATAGTCGTTAGAGTAGTGATTGCCATCCTAAATGGAAGAACCTTGCAAGTTCATCAAACTTGGAGAAGCCATCTGTTGTAAGGAAAGACCAAAACATCAACTGAAACACCAATCTCCACGGATACAACTGAGCACAAGAACCTTGAGAATGAGAGATGCTTCTACATAACATCTTGATTACTTCTTGGAAAGAGATTCTGACAAAGTTGCTCGAGAATTTGTGGTGTTTTATTATTATTATACCAACGAGTTCAAGGAAGCAGCTTTCTACAAAACAGGAAATACTTGAAATGAGAATACAGAAATGAAATGATGATTTCCATAGTTGAGGAGACTTGACTCCTTCTGGGCTTATTGTTTTTGTGACACTTCATGGAATACGGACATTCACTTGGGCACGGGCATTCCGTTCACCCACATGTTTCCTCCTTGAAGGGTTATATGTCTCTCGTCGATCAACTGTTGCACCTTGGCTTTGAAAGCGTTGCAGTCCTCGGTTGAGTGCCCTGCTGATCCAGCGTGGTACCCACATTGCACACTAGGGTCATGCCCAGGTGGAAACGGGCGTGGTGGAGGTTTCAGAGATTTGGGGACCACCAATGAGCTTTGCACCAGATATGGCAGAAGTTTAGTGTATGTCATAGGAATCTGGTCCAGAGGAGCATTTCTTCGTCCCAAATTACTTCTAGGTGGGTATTCATTCAGATGACCTTGTTGATGATTCTGTTCAGGTGTCTTCTCCCTTTGATTTGGTTGTGAAACAATCGAAGACTGATGAAGTGGGAAACCTGGAACCCAAGATGGTGCATTTGAAGTAGATCCGACATAGAAGCATGAATCAACCTTTCTTTCCACCACATGTGGAACCCTGTTTCCTTGAACAATCATACCCTCGGGGGTGAACAAAATCACTTTTGAATCAATGAGATCTTGAACTTGATGTTTCATCGCCTTACAATTCTCAATGTCATGGTGTGGACCTCCGATTTTTTTAATTCCGGGCCATACCTCTGTTCTGTAGAGATACGTGAACTGACTCTTTTTATCGCTTAATGCTTTCGCATTTTTTGAAAATTCACAGAGTCGCCACCGACCTTTTATTTTATCCAATTAAGGAAAGGTTTATAAAAGAAACAGAAAAAAGACCTTTAAGAAATTCTGGGTAAGGGGGTAGGTTATACAAAGGGAAGGTGTTAGCACCCTTTGTATCCATGGTTATCCATGGGCTCTTAAGTTTGCTTAGCTCACTTGTTTTTCGATCACTTTTCAATTGCTCTGAAATTGCTCATATGTGGTTTCAAATACCTTTGTAATTTGAATTTTGTAATGATCCGTGTGTGGATGTATACAAAATGCTTGTTTATCTTTCGAAAGATGTTTTGAAAAGAACGTTAACTTTGTAATAATCCGTGTTTGGATGTATACAAAGTATTGTCTTTATGGAAAGTTTTGTTTTGAAAAACAACAGTGTATGAGAATTTTGTTTGTTTTGATTTTGAGCAAGCAAACTAGGAGGTCTACCCTGAGTTGTAAGGTCTTTATCCTATTTCCTTTAAAAATCTATCCTTTCACCGGATATAAAAGCAAGGTTCGATTTTGTACTCGAAACAGTAGAATTTTGACTTTTGATTTTGAAAAGAATGAGAAGGGATTTACCTTAAGAGGTGCAAGTGTGATTGTGATTGTATTCAGATATTTTATCTTTGAAGTTAGTGATCTAACGGTTCAATTTTATCTTTGACATACACGCAGTTTATATTTGTTGGGAATTAAAATGCGGAAATGTAAAGTGCGGAAAGTAAATCTACGCTATTACATCGATTGTGCAGGAAATGTAAACTAGCCTATTTACATGAATTTGACATCCTATACATTTATCTAGGAATTTTAAATTGTAAGAAAAATAAAAGGCATGTTTTTTGGATTTTTTATGATTGATTTTAATTATAATTAATGCATGATTAATTAAATTAAAATGAAGAAAAAAGATGAAAATAGATTTAAACCTAGAAATTAAGTTTAAAATATGTACAAAATATTTGTCAATTAATTTTAAAACAAAACTAATTTTTTTGGAATTTTTGGAATTGATTTGAAATTGATTTAAGTTAATTAAGACATAATTATGCAAATAATTATACAAATAATTAAAACTTAGGGATAAAATTATTCAAAATATGTACAAAATTAGTTTATAATATATAAACAATATTTAACATGAAGAACAATTTTTTTTATGATTTTTTGATTGGTTAGAATAATTAAAAGCAAATATATAAATATATACTAATTAATTATGTAAAATATTGAAATTTTGAAGAAAAATAAAATATTTTTATTTCAGAAAATAATTTATTATTTTAGAAGTCTAAAAATATTTTTTGTGTATTTTTTGGATTTTTAAAACTATTTTTAATTAATTTAACAAAGAAATTAAAATAAAAATAAGAAATAAAAGGATACTGATCAGATGTGGAAATTAAATGAGGGAGTATGATGTGCACGCGTGTTCTGAGGTGTTGGATGAGCTGTTAAGCAAGATCAGATGGTCCAGACTTTGAGGCACATGGTACACGTGACACCTGCAAAACACTTGATTAGTGGAGATTTTAAAAAAGTACGCGCGCTGCTGAACCAATAAGGTGGGGACACGTCTTCGTCTTCAACCTTCAGACAAGGCCTTTAACAGCGCTTTTGTAAAAAAGCGCTATAGTAAGTGAACCCTAATTCTGCAAAATAACGAATAGGGGTAAACAAGCAAATAAATTTGGCGCGATGGTACCATTCAACTCGTCTTGTTCCACTGAGTTTAACCATGTCTTTAATTTGCTTTAATTTTGGCCCTATTGAAGAACCCTAATTTTGAGCTAAGAAAACCCTAAAATGGTATATGCTACAAACAGCCATTAAAATCCAATTGAAGCTCCAGAAACGACCAGAGCTTCAAACCAAACACAATTATGCATCTACATCTTGTTAAATATGCGTGTGTTATGAGATATAAGTTGGTTTTAGTTTGAACAAACCGTGGCCTATATAGCTCGATTCAATGAGGTTTAAGACTTGCAATTGATTGGAATAGCTTCAGTGAAGCTCAGAGATGATGTTTGAATGCTTAGTTTGTATTGAAATGGACTGAAATTAAAAACTCGAATTTGAATTTTCTTTGAATTTTTTCAAGTGGTTACAAGTGTATATGAGCAAGGCTTTGTTTCTGATTCGTGTCCCCTTATGTTACTGAAGCATGCTAGCCTATTTATAAGCATTGAGTGCTTAGAATTGAAGCTAAGAAGCAACTAGTTGCCTTTGTGGAATTCTTGCATTTTTTATATTAAAAAAGCTTTGAATTATTGACCAAGTCCTCTTGTCTTCAATGCATCTGCCTTGCTCTTCAATTCTCTGCAGAAAGATGAAGATTCCTTGGGTGAGTCATGCTTGGAAGTTAAGCTACCATTTATCCATCCATTTTCCTTTTAATTTTAATCTTAAAATAAGATAAAATCAAGAAAAAAATGAATAAAAATGGTGTGGGCTTAGTCTTGGTCGTGGGAGGCCCATAACATCATGGAAATGATGTTTGAATGCTGAAAACTTGGCCCCATTTGGAAAAAATACATTTTTGAGCAATGTTGATTTCATGTATTTTCCCAAAATTTAGCCAACTTCAACAAGGTGTAAATCCCTCAATTTTTGTCATATGAAGGAGATCTTGCACTTTTTGGAAACCTCAAAGAGTCCTCTAACCAATGTCTTTGGTCTCATGTCAAAATGAGTTTTGGTGCTCCTTGTGTGTCCTTTTGAAAAAAGTGTCTTTTTGTTGACTTTGAAAATGACCTGTAATGTCTTTGATCATATTTTTCAAATGGTGAATCCAATGACCATGGGATCAATGGCATTTGAAAGATAATTTAATTTCCTTCAAAATGAGCTTTGGTTTGAATTTTTTGGATGAAGGATGAGAGAGTTATGATCAGTCAAAGTTGAGTTGACTTTTCAGGTAAAAACCCTAATTTTGAATCTTAGGGTTTTGTTGATTTTTGATCTTTCCTTGATGAATTATGATCATCCAATGATCAAATGATGAATCCTTTGACAAAATATGGACTTTGACAAAAAATTTCATTTTTGACTGTCTGTTGACTTTTTTGGTCAAACGGGTCGTCTGTTGACTGTTTGAGCTGCTGACGGTGCGTCTGAGTGAATTGAAGTTTGAAAATTTGTATGATGGTACTTTGAGATATATGGATGTGTATGAAATCCATTTGAGCTCTCAAAAACTTGTTTCTCCTGTAAAAACAAGAAAAACCCTGATTAGGGACTGTTTGTGTAGGAGACAGTTAAGCGTACCTGATTTTTGTGCAGTGTTGAGTCTCTGCTAATCGCGTGATATTCAGAAGACTTCTAGCACAAAGATCTTGGAATTTTGAATTGTGAAAGATTGATTTGATTGATGGTACAAAACACTGAGAATTGTACTGCCAGCAGTTTGGCTGTCAACTGACTGTTCAGATATTGACGTAGCAGTTAGAGTGAAAAATCAACAGTCAAAGTTAATTTTCTTTTTTTGTTGTTTTTGTTTTTGTTTTATGTGAAAAATGAAAGTTTATTTACATGACTTGTTAAAAAAACATAGACATAATAAATAACTAATATTTACGGTATGCGGGCAAAATTACCGATAATAACCCTGAAAATCATTTAATGCACAGAAATAGGAATATTTGACTGGCAGAAAACACACAAAATATTATCTTAGTAATTAAGCAATATTATGACAAATAGTACAACATTTAATACTGACAGTACAAATATTACATACTATATTGAACAGTACGACGAATAAACGGTACATTTAAGAAATAAGAAATACGGCAAATTTTAAGAATGACGATTGATAACCCATGCTATGAACAATAACATGTAGATGATTAGGAGTGCAACCATTGCAGGTCCACACTCTTCAGGACTATGCAGGCAGAAGAAAGTCATGATCACCGTAGCAATGGTGATGATTGTAAGAAACAGTGTCTCTATCCACTTTGCCATTCTTGTCAGGGAAGAAGAGAAAATAGATATGAGGTAGGAATTTGAAAGATGAGTTAGAATTTGATGTGAGATTTTATGGAAAAAATGAGAGGTATTTATAGAATGGAAAGAAGGATAGAGACGTTGGGGAATGATGTGATTCCGTACAAAAGGAAAATTTGAGTGGAAGTAAGATTTGAAAGAAAGTGGAGATAGTGTTGGGAAAAAGAGAGATTTGATTTTTGAAAAAGAGATTTGAAAAGATTTTTGAAAATAATGGAATATAGTACAAAAATTAGTGGGAAACAAAAGATAATAATAATCTACTTGTTACCAGTACAGTCTGAGTTTCCTGATTCTGCGCCTGCAAAAAAAGATTTAACTCTGTACCAATTGTGTCAGTACTATTTATCTGTAAATAAATAAATAGCATGTGTGAAGTAATAAACAGTATTTGGCGTTTGCGTAAGAATAAATTCAACTGCAAGCCAAATTACTGTATAAGAAAAATTCTAAAAACTAAGTGTTTCATATGTTAGGATATTTGTTGAAATAATCCATAATTATATGAGACTCTTAATTTTCAGATTGGAGTTTTCTTGAAAAAAGATGCGGGCAAATTTTGGGGTATAACACATGGCCAGGTGCCCCAGAATGGAACTCGCATCGAGCATTGACATCAAAGTTGGGAGGAAGCTTTTCAGGCGTAGCCAAATCTCGTAGCTCAATCAACTGAAGTTCCAGCAAGCGAGGAAGTAACTGAGCATAAGGCAACGGGATAGGATTGAGAACTTTCTGAGGTATCTTAGGCTTTTTCCCACGCATTTGGCCCCCTTGATTCATTCTAGGGACATGAACAGATTGACGTGGAGATAATGGCACTTGAAATTGAGGGAGAGCTCCCTGAGGCATCCCATGAGTGAAAAGAGATCCTATTGAAGAGAAGGAGTCAACAATTTCTGTTGCAGCAGCAGGGACAACATCACCTTCCTTTCTTAGTACCGTTTTCAGAACTTCCATGACCAGGCTCACTTGAGTCTTCAACTGACTGTTTTCCTCTTTTAGTGCATCCTGATTACAGATCAATTCTTGCATCTCCAACATAAGATGACCCATTTGTTCCTTCATCTCATCCATTTCCTCTTGGAGTTGTTCCATAGTTGATCTTGGAGTTGTGGCGGTGAGAAGTCAAATCTGTTGTTGATCTTGAAATCTGAGTGGAAAGGGTCCCATAAGTCTCTGAAAGAACTATGAAATGCATGATAGTATGAATGCATGTTTCATTTATGAGAGATCCTAAAGTCTTTTCGCACTTTCCTTTTTCTTTTTCGGAATTAAAGCTTCTTTTTTTTTGTATAAAATATCTTTTCTTTTCTTTTTTTGATTTTCTATTTCCTTTTCTTTTACATATCTTTTCTTTTCTTTTCTTTTCTCTTTTTTTTGGAAATAGACTTTAGGATCTTTCATAAATGGAGTGGACAAAGCAATGATGTTATGCAATGCAAAAGCATGGGATCAACGGTCCATATAATCTTAGTAACCACTGTACAATCCTCTAAATAACTGATACAGGTCAAATGTCACAGGATCAAAGGTCTGACACCCTTTTTGAATACCAGGAAAACCAATAGTCATCAACAGAACAGAATAATCACCAATGGTACCTGTCATGTATATCCCTCCCCACTCACAGGTGAATCTAGGTCAAGGTAGGTCGATGGCTTCCAGCGTTATCATTTCTCCTGAAACACCATCATTGTCGCAAATACATGCCAACAACGGTATCTCATTTGAACCTCGACTGGTCGTGGGTCTCATGATCGCAATCAACAGAACCTGACATTCTGTTGGCGTCATGACTATCCACTCTGTCCTAGGTATCCTATGTGTCACTCTGGCCTGGGTATTGGGCCTTTTACCTCATAGAACATCCCACCCAACCTGCAAACAGTGAAAATATATGATCCCGAAGGGGATCCCAATCTAGTCCAGATGCATGCGGAAAATAAACATGATATGCAAGCGGGAAAGTAAACAGGACATGCGAAACATAAAATAAATACATAAAATAAATAAAGGCACGTATAGACAAAACATAGCACACCCAGTAAATAAACAAACAAACGGATAGGCTAGGATCGACTCACTAAGGATGGACCCGCAATAGGTCTAGCAACCTCCCCAGCAGAGTCGCCAGCTGTCGCACGCTCGCGAAAAATGAACAGAGTCGCCACCAATATATTTATCCCATAAGGGAAAGGAATATCAGAAAACCTAACAAAGGAAGGACAAGGGTCTTGCGACCAGAGAATCAAGGTACGGGAGTCGGTTACGCGAGGGGAAGGTATTAGCACCCCTCACGCCCATCGTACTCGATGGTATCCACCTATGTTTGTTTCTATCTAAAGGGTGTAAAACTATGTCTATGTCTAAATGCGAATGAATGCAAAATGTAGGGAAAATAAAGAATTGTACTCGCACGGGCCCTACCCCGCTGCCTACGTATCCTTTTCAGGAATCAGAGTTACCGTAGCTCGGCTCACGATTTTCTGTTTGTTTTTGTGTTTTTTAGTTGGGCGGCGTTAACGCTCGCGCTCTTGCATAAGGGATTGCCTAGGATGCAATGGAGCGGAGATAACGGTGCCCTTAGGCAAAAGAAAAAGAAATGATTGGTTTGTGTCTTTTAGGGTAGATGAGTGATGAACAGTTCCTAATACCGGGCCACTCACCACTTTCTCTACTTTGTTTTGAATTTGAACCATTGTTAGGTGTTTTAAGTGTTTTTGGTTGTGTGTTTTTTAAGGGAATTTACTTTGCGATTCGAATCACATAAAATGTATAATGATCGAGAAGCAGATTAGGGAATGAATCCCACTCACTTCCACCCCATTATGTAATGCTTGAGAAACAGATTAGAGAATGAATCTCACTCATTTCTCTCCCATTAATTAATGTTTGAGAAACAGATTAGGGAATGAATCCCACTCATTTCTCTCCCATTAAGTAGTGACCGAGAAACAGATTAGGGAATGAATCCCACTCGTTTCTATGCCACTAAGTGATTGAGAAACAGATTAGGGAATGAATCCCACTCATTTCTCTATCACTTTCTTATTGTGATTCGCATCTTCCTTTTATTAAGTATTTTAAAGAGTTGAAAAGAAAAAGAATGCAATAGGGAACTAATCCTAAATTCTAATCTAAGTCATTATATTCTAAGTCTAAGTCTTAATGATAACATGGGATAGGTTCTAAGAGAAGCATACAAGCGGTATAACAACATAGGCCTAAAATAAGGCCAAAAACTAATCAACAAAGTCACGCAACAAATATACAATCTCAACATGTAAATGATACAAAAGCAATTCAAACATTAGTGCAAAATTAAACTAAAAACTATTTTTTATGAGCTTTTTATGAAGGAAATTAAATGTTAAAATCAACCTAAAAAATTTCTACTATTTTTATGGCGTTTTTTATGAAGGAGAATTCAATTAAATGTCAAAATTAGTACTAGCCTAAAGCCTAAATTCTAATAAGCCTAAACTAGTATTTTTTATAAGGTTTTTATGAGAAAATTCTAAGACTAAAAATTACTCCTAAAATCATCTAAATCTACCTAGAAAATCATGACTTTTATTGTTTTATCAAAAGAAATTTAGTAACCAAAAACTATGTCAATACCTAAATTTTAACAAGAAAAAATGTGATCAAAGGGGGGTGCAATACTGAAGTCATGTTAACAAAGTAATTCGGACACTGGCCCACAGGAAAGGCCCAACAGAATTGTTTTTTTTGTCTCAGATTTTCTTTATGCCAAAAATATGATGGGCTTAGGGGGTGGCTATAGTAATTCGTTCTACACATGGCCCAAGCTGTTAATCCGTGGTCACTATTTCCCTTCAATTTGATCTACTCAGATTATTATTACCAACTATCCCCAAATATTTGCATTAATCCCAACTAATCTCAATTAAAACCAGCTAATTGCAATTAATCTCCTTAATTAATAAAAAAGATAGCAAAAGGGATTAGGGTTACCAATTGAGACGTATCAGCTTCCTTCCCCTTTCAGACTCAGATGCGGCGAAATTCTTCTCTTCTCCGATCTCGATCTCGATTCGCCGCCGTGAGAATGTAACAACTTTGTCCCTCATCTCCCTTTGCTCATTTCTCTTGATTTCTCCCTTCATACACCTCCGATTTCGTCTCAATTCTCTTTCGTCTTCGACTCAAACCCTTCGCTTCTCCTATGTTCCGACCTCAATAATTTGCGAACCTACCGTGCTTATGGACCGTTGGATATGCGGAGGATGATATTGGATTCTTTGTCGCAGCGGTGTTGTTATAGATGAAATACCACGAGCAAAATCAATGGATGAAAATTTTTAGTTATGCCGTGCGGATGCGAGTGAGGTTGAAGATTTGTTCTCGAATTTGACACAAGTTCACGTGAATGTCGATGCGTTTCTAGAGATCGCTACGTGGAGGAATTGAACTCGCAGGTATTGCAAAGTTAACGTTGACGCATAGATGAGATTAAAGATTCAATCGGAACCAAATTCTTTCATGCTTCTGTTAGGATTTTCTTCTCTTGAAATTCTGCCGTGAGCTTTATCTTGCAATTTTCTGTTTCTTGAATTTGTTACAGGTTGGTGTATGGTGATGAAGATGATGAGTGAACGATGAAGGTTGAAGGTTGATGATGGTGGATTCTGTTAGAGGTTCAGAGAGAGCATTGAAGGTGGAGGATTGAGAATGAAGAAGAGGGGATTGAGATGGAGCGAAGCCGAGTGAAAAGAAGGAGAAGTGAAGAAGATGGTGAGGAAGTGAAGAAGATTGTGAAAGTGATGATGATCAGAATGGTGGAAGTTCAGAAATGGTGAAGAAATGGTGAATGGCTCGAGAGACTGAAATGAAGGTCAAGGGGAAGATTATATAGAGGTTAGCTCACTTCGTTTTTCTGTTATACTCCTCAATAATTCTGTTAGTAGCTGTTATGAGAGACTTAGAAAAATCGGTTACAATTCTGTTATGTTGGTTGGGAGTTGGTTACAGATCTGTTTGGACAGTTAGGAATTCTATTATTTTTGTTTGATAACTGTTAGCTACATTGGGAAATGAAAGTTAGTTAGGTTGTTTTCTGTTTTGTTAGTTATAGGAGGTAGGAAGTTGCTGGCTGAATGTTAGTTACAAGTGGTTTTTCGGTTATATTCTGTTATGGGTCTGTTGTAAAACTGTTAGAGGTTAGTTAGATGGAGGTTATTAGTTAGAAACTGAAGTTACTTGAAGGGAAGGGGAAGTTGGTCACATGGCAGTTTGTTAAAGGTTTGTGAACTAACTATTATTATTTTTGAGAGGAAATTCAGTTGCAAGCTCTGTTAGTTAGGAGAGGTCAAACAAGATAGTTTAGTAGAAGGTTAGAAATTGTTAATTGAACTATCATGAAATTGATTTATTGTATCAGTGGTGCTGAATGTATTGGCTGCAACTTGTTGCACTGTTTTTGTTTTCAAATCACCCTTGTTCTTGAGTGTCTACGGATGCATAAGCTGATGCCGTTCATGTTACAGTTCTGTTTTGAATGCAGAGTTCTCTAACGACAAGTTTCTTTTGCTTTTCCATTCTCGCTTTCTGAACTAGTGTATGTTGGATCCTGTTGAACATATTCGGATTTGTCATGAGATGAGGTTTTGAATTGTGAATGTATGGATTTTGGTTCTTTGTAATGAACTCAGTGCGGTTCGGTTAGTGTGGTAAATGGGCAATGTATTTTGACTTGTATGCTGATTTTGAAATGGTATGGATCATGGTGTATTAATATGTCGAGTGTATGATTTGTGGGTTATGCAGGGTTATGTATATGGATGTTTGTGGAACTGTTGTGAACGGAAATAGTTGTTTGTTATGGTTTGAACTAGTACTGATGCTGTTTGAATTTTAGGTTAGAGTGAAAATGATGTTAGGATTATTGTTTGGGTAGTTTGAAGGCTGGGTTCAAGTTGAATATGGTACAGGGACTGATTGTGTATTTCAAATGCTGCTGTTAGTTTATTTTTGGGGTTCTGGTTTGATGTATATTTTTTTGAGTTTTTTGAACTGAATCAAGGATGCAATGATGTGGCCTCTCAAGTTGGTTCAAATGGTGATCCGAAACATGGTCTAACATAGGTGTATATGCATTGTTTTGCAGGTTCCGTATTTTGGCGGAGTGCACTTGGCATGACAAAGCTCGAAGTGACTCATTGAGCTTTAAAGCTTTGAAGATCATGGAACGAACCTTGATGTCGGCGCGTTATAAGCATTGAATCACTTTCGTTGATGAAGCATGAATTGTGCCATGAAGGATGAAGCTGAAGCCGAGATTTTTCTAATGTACTTCCCATGTATTGGTGGTGAAATATGGTGTAAACCTTCTATTCAATGTAGCTTCGTGATGGAATATATAATGTAATTTGAATCTTGACTTTGTAATGGAATTTTGACATTCGTGAAACTGTAGCAACCTTTCTTTAAACTCCAATTTGGGAATTGTCACTTTTCTCCAATGATCAAATTTATTAGAACTTTGAACATCCTCACTTGATGGTGTGAATGCCAAACATAGCCCAGAAACATAATGATAGCCAATCCTCCAACATATGGAGGATTAAAATAAGCGGTCAACCAAAGTCCATTCACGAGTTTATATCCTCAACTGTTCTCCTCTTTTAGATGCTAAACAAAGCGATCATAAACAGGACAAACGTAGTAAAATTTTACTTTAACCAAGAGGTCCATTGCAACACTTTATTCAAACTTTGATCAAGCAACTTGCATTACAAGTCACAAAAACCTTAACCCTTTTTCGCCTTGGCCGTATATAGATGAAGAAAAGTAACTTGAGGTGTTTGAGAGGAAATAAACCTTAGCTCCTAAGATCCTCAGTTGAACCTCTTATTCCATAGTCAAATGTCCAAAGATTAAACAGATGAATCAAGCTGGAGAGGAGTAGAAACCCTAATTTCCAAGACCCTTGATCTTGAGCCAAATTTATTGATCAATGAATGCATGAGTCATGTTAATGTCCTAATGGAGATATGCACATGAATGAAAAGCCTAAGCCAGTTAAAAATTAAAGGGTAGGACAAATTTGGGGTATGACAGAAAGTATTTTGAGTATTGTACAAACAAAAATTTGGGAATTAGTCCGAAGATTAATTTATATATAGGAGAATCATGAGTATGCTACTTAAATAAAATATTAATTTAGAATAAAATTTTGTTTGTTAATGTTCTAATTATTAAACTGCTATCATAACAACTAGTTTTGTTTGTGAAGTGATCCCAAGAATTGTTTGTTGTTCCCTAATCATGGAAGCAATCAAAAGCAATAATATAAGAAAAGGAATAGAAAATCCATATCCTATACTGCTAGATTTCAATAATATAAGAATTATTTGTTTGCTATACTGTTATATCATTTTAGGAGATCGGTGTTACGCAACGCTGTCCGAGATTCACATAAACTCTAGTACTTTACACCAACAATGCACTTGGAACATGTGTATATGAAGTTAAAACTGAATTTGACTGACAAATAGAAATTTTTAGGTAACATAGTTTACATCATCATTAGTTTTCTCGCAACAACATAATTGGGATCCCTAAATGGTTTTATGTTAATTATTTTATATTGTTGTATGATTATGATAGATACAACTGTGTTATTTTGAACAATGTTACTGTGTCACTACATGAAGAAACTCGTGTAAATATGGTTGCATAGTTTAGTATTAAATTTGCACATTATTTAATTAGATAAATATGCGTTAGTGTTTTATACTGCTATATCATATGAAAAACTTGGTTTTTTGGTTGTGTTATGTTTTCCTTGTTTGGTGATAGAGCAAGTAAGGAAAACCCACCTTCTTTGTGTTATCTCAATTTTCTTGATTGTTAAATTTATTGTGTAATTACATTGTTGGAGTACACTTCATTAGTAAGGTGTGTGAATGGATCGTTTGGGGCTGAGTTGCTTTGGTCAATAGCAGTTACTGCCTATTTAACTAGTAGGAGGTTTTGTATTGATATTTGATTTTACTCAACTTGTTCTAATATTGTATCTGTAGGCTTAGTTTTGGGGTAATCTGCCAGCAATAGAATTTTGTATGATATATTATATTGATCAGTGTGGGTCTGTTTATTTAATGTAGGCAAAATCAGAAGTTGCACAATGGATGACAAAACTTATTTCTAATTATGACAAGTTGTCCATTGCATGTGGAGATGACAGGGCCACTGGAGAAAAAGTTATGAAAGATGAAGATATTCGACAAAATCATCCACTCAATCGTGAGTCAGAGTCCATTGAAACTAGTGAGCAAGCAACATTAGAGAGTTTGCAAGAGGGAGGAAATGATCAAGATGTTACTTCTCCTGAGGTGCGAATTCCACAAGAACCTAAAGCTAAAAGATCTAAAAAGGCTCAAGATGAAGCTGAAATTGAAATTTTGTGAACAAGGTTGGAAACGATCAAGATGTTACTTCTCCTTATGTTTGGTCAAGGTCGTTCATCAAGGTAATTCATCTATTTTTTGAACATTTTTCCATATACTTACTAATTCTATTGAAAGCATATATTGATGGTAACTTATTATTTTTGTTTGAATATCGAAGGAATTTGTGAGATGATGGAAGAGAGAAGTCAAGAATATGTGACTGATGTTGCAAAAGTTGTATTCGAATACATTATCTTGAATTGTAACTAATTTTGACCTATGTGATGCTTATGAAAATTGGAAAAACTTTCTTGAATTGTAACTAACTAGTATGTAACCCGCGCGTTGCGCGGTTGGTCCATAATATATTATTATTGTATATAATACTTTAAACTTCAAAATTCTAGATTATTGATTTGTTTGTAGAACGTTTTAAATGAATTTATTTAAGTAATTATTATATGTAGTTTTATAAACCCTAACGAAAAAGTTGATTTTTAAAAATAATAGAGGATCAATTGATTATGTTTATAGTATTTTTTTTATAATGAGTTTATTCGAATAATTATTATATATAAGTTTATTACAATATTTGAGAATATGTTGAATTTTAAGGAGTAATAAAAAAGATAGATGTAATTGTAAATAATATAAAAATTACATTAAAATTTATCAATTAGTTTATATCTTAAAAATTTAATTATTTTAGTGAATGAATAATATATATAACAACAACTTGATTGGTTGTCACTTAAACAGTTAAAATTTCTACCAATAATAATTAAGAAATATAATTACAAATTTTTTAATAGTCATCAATTATAGGTTTAGAATTTGAATTGATATATAATTGTCATTTAAACGTTTAAATTTTTATCAATAATAAGTAAGAAATATAATTTCAGAATTTCTAATAGTAATGAATTATAATTTTACGATTTGAATTGATATTAAATTATAGTTTGGTGGTAACTCCAAAGTATAGTAAAGTGAAATTTTAATTTTTTTTAGAGTTACAATTTAAATTGATAAATAATCATAAATATAGAGAAAAATATTTTAATATCTTTAATAAATCATTAATGGTTGAATAGAAATGTAGATTCATAGAATACTACAATTACAATGAAAAAAAAAAAACAAAACTTCATAACAATTAAAATGAAAATTAAATATTGTCAATATGCACTAATTATAGTGTAAAAATCTTGATTGTTAGAAATAGTTTGTCTAAAACAAATAGAATTTTTTTTATAAAGAATAAAAACATCAATCATTTCATGTTGTTAAACCACAAAAATATATTGAAATTAAGATTAAGAAAATTAATCCAAAGAAAAATAATACGTGGAAGAAGTCATAATCTAATTGGTATGGTTATATTAGAAAGAAATCATAAGTGGAAGCATGAAATTAAACAAAAATAATAATCTAACTGGAATGATTATATATGGACGAAGCATGTGTATTATAGTTCTAAAAACTTGGCTATCTAAATGATTACAAAAGTCATATATTTTAATATTCATTTTAAGGTTATTCATAGAAGTCGATAAACTTTTAAATTGGAAGGCCGATAAATTTATGTGCATCTTTATTATAAAGACACTAAATAAAATATATGTATATCCTAAAGAAAATATAAGTAGTGTCATTCTAGAATTGTGAAGAAAGAGGAAGGTAATTAAAAAAAACTAAAAATCAATACAAAAAATAAAAATATCTTAACATAAGCATATGTATTATAGTTTCTAGAATTTAGATTCTCTAGATGATTGCAAGAGAGTGTATTTCAATATTCGTTCTAAGGTTGTTGTTTGTAGGAGCTTGTACCAATTAGAGTGTCATTCAAATTGCAAAAGGTTAAATATGTAACCCCTTGTAATGTTAGCGAGTTTTGTTTTTAGCCCCTGGTAAAGTTTTTTTTTGCAATCCCCCCTTGTAATTTCTAGATTCCCTCAAGGGACCCCCTTGACTGCCACATTGCAGCAAAGATTCTCTCTTGGTGCCTACGTGGCAGTCCACGTGGATTTTTTAAAATTATTTTATAATTCCACGTGGAATAATTTTTTTTTTAATTTTTTAAATTTTTTTGTAACATCCCTAATTACTAGTCACCACTAATTATGCTAATGTTGGTAATTAGACGTGATTATGGTGGTTGATAATTAGAGGAGGGTGATTAGAATGGAGTTAGTAAGATTACTCTTGTGTAAGATTTAAGAGAAGATTAGTAAGGTAATGACTTGGTCAAGTGAAGATAACATGATTAGTAAATAAGGATTAAGTCTTAATCCAAGAGCTAATCTAGAAGTGGCATCATTAGTAATTAAGCCTTAGTGTCAAAGGCATTTGGGTAATTGAATGGAATATTATTTAAGTCAGAAACCAAGAGAAAAACCTCATTATCTCATTTCCATTATCTCTCTAAAAATCAGAATTTAAAGAGAAGAAAGAGTTTAGAGAGTGAGAGATTGGGAGAAGGAGATGAAGAAAAGAAGAAGAAGAAGAAGATGTCCATTTTCATCAAACCTCTATGGATTCATGTGCAAGATGTTTGAGGATAACAAGGTTTTGACCTCATGAATCAAGCTTGGTTTAGTAGTCACCTTCCTCTCTCCATCAATCAACAGAAGTCGGAATCTTCATCATCAATAAGGTGAGTTCCATTAGTTAGGAACTTGGGGTAGAATTTGGGAACCTAGCATGATTAAGGGTTTAGATTATGATCAATACTTTACATGTTGATTTTATGGATGAAATATGTGTTCTTTTGATGCTTTTGTATGTCGTGGAATGTTAATATATGATGAGATTCGTATTTGGATTGTTGCGGAACCTATGGATGAGTTAGAACACTATTGGAACTAGTTTTATGCAAGAAAAATGTGATTTTTGCTTCTGGTTCAGTAAGCAATCGATTGCAGGGGTCAAGCAATCAATTGCACTGTGAAAAATTGGCATTCTGTGCTTCTGGTTCAGTCAGCAATCGATTGCACACCAGTGCAAATCGATTGCACACCAGTGCAAATCGATTGCACCTGACAGAAAATCATCCCTTTACTGTTTCGACCATAACTGGAGTTCCGTAACTCATAATTGGGCGCCGTCGGAGGCATTGGAAAGCTAACGGAAAGGGCTACGAGATACTTAAGCTTCCACAACATTATCATACTATTAATTATTAATCCAATCCTTGTGAATATTCTTGTACATTGATTAGTAAAGATAAGGCTTGGATAATTGATTTGTTAATCATTCTAAAGGCCTTCGTGCCCGAGTGTTCCTTCAACTAGGTTGTAGACATCATGGAATGAGCGGTGATAGAAAATAAAAGCTAGCTACGTACACTAAAGATGTTGAGGTCTTATAGCTTGTGAAGCTAACCATGTGAAACCAATAGGCGAGGAGGTCTTACAACTTGGTGAAACTTGTGTACGTCGATTAACAAAATATGGATATGGTAAGGTGAACCTTAGGATACCTAAACCAATATATATGAACAGATGCTAACTTGATATTCCTTTTTTCTATCAAGCGACGACTTCCAAAATCCTACAATCTAATGGTGTAGTAAGTATGAGACGAGGGGTTAGAGAACAAACATAAGGATAGTAACTGCGAGTAGGAATGTTACATATATGTTGGCTATTTCTTGTGAAGTATTTCCAAGGATACCCCTGTGCCACATATATTGCAGGCATTCCTCGAGTGTGTGATCTCAGGAACGGGCCGTGCTCCGTAGTTCAGGAGCTATTCTTCGGGGATGAACTCCCGGAGATGTGGGCCACACCTTCTCCTTTTGTCATCTCCTTGAGGGTGAATTTCTATGTGAGATTCGGGCCCTGGGATATTGGAGAAGTTGAATCGTGCGATGCGATTCAATGTCGATTCCATGGTTCTCTATAGTCATATGATTTACTTACCATGTAGATTGAAAAGGTATGCTTTTAGGTCTTGTTTCCGAGAGCAGATAGGCAGGTAATCCCGGAATACCAGACCTTGAGGGTAGCTCCTGACAGAAGGTTGGCAGGTAAATCTGGAAGACCTATTCTGGAGGAAACATGTACCTGATATCCGAACAAGTGATAGGTTCTCAGAGAATCCAATCGGGTGGTCAGTGGACACTCAATCGTGGTGCTACGAGTTAATAGGCTTTCCTGTACTTGATAGTGATGAAACCTTAGAATCTGAGATGGATCTGTAGTTTATGTATGTACCCAGTAGAGCCGAGAGGACCCGTAAGATAGGGGAACTCACTGAGATTTAGTAATCTCGCCCCATTCATCTCATTATTTTTCAGGTACTGTGCAAGATCGAGTTTTTCTAGATGCTTGGATTGAGAGCTTTTGATCGGATACTGTGAAGATTGTACCTGATCCTTTCTTCCGCTGTGTATCTTTATCATTGTGTAGACATATTCATTGTATTGTATCCATCTTCGTGATTATTTAGAAATGTATACAGCTTATATTCATATTTCTGACTTTTGTATGTACTCAATACCAGTTATTAATTTGTTTCAGAATAGCCGTTTCATAAAACTCTTCATTTTATACACATTAATTTTGGCAATAATTAAAAAAATTGTAACAGATTTTTGTTTCAGAAATAAATTGTAATTAAAATACAATATAATGAAACTCTTTATGAATGGCCTTTCATAAGACTCTTCATTTTATACTCATTAATTTTGACAATAATTTTAAAAATTGAAACTGATTTTTTTTTCAAAAATAAATTGTAATTAAAATATCATATAATGATGATAACATTAAAAAATAAAATAAAATAATTATATAAGTTAGTAATTATTAATCAAATACTTTATATAAATTTTAAATTACTTAATTTTTAAAAAAATATGTGTAAAACTATTATTAAAAAGTTTATTGATATTTATCAAAAAAATATTATTGGTAGATTTTAAGAATAGAATAATATAATAACAATGTAAATAAAATTAAAAGTTATAATAAAAAATTAATTAATTATTAGATTAAAATCTACCTTTTAACATTCTTTTTTATTTTATATACTTATACTTGATTTCTTTTATTTTTTTAATTTTTTTACGGAGTATTCATTGTTAATTTTTTTATTTTTTATTTTTTTATATTATCATAATTGTAGTGTATTAGTTATAATTTTAGTAATTATTAATATAAAATTTATAAAACATTTTTACTTTTTGAATTAAATTAAAAAGTATGAAGAGTTTTAAGCAGTGTTTTAAAACCGGATCGGTCATCAAACCGGTGAGGGTATTAGGTCAGTGGTTCATTGGTTGAATCATTGGGTCACTAGTCGAACAGCATGACTAAATCGGATTTAACCAGATAGTCGATTGAATAAACCGGTCTCTATTGTAATACTATATATTTATTAAATCGATCGAACCGGATGACTCAGTCTTTAAAAAATATCACAAAACCTACAAAATTTTAAATTTCTAAAATATCATAATTTCACATGTTTATTTTTTACTTTCAAATTTTAAATGTAATCATCGCTCACAACAAAATAATACAAAATATAAATTTAAATAAATTTTAAGCCAGGTCTAATTTCAAACAAGGGAAAAGTTGTTCCAAATAAGGTTTGAACAAAGTCTAATTATATTTTAAAAATTTAAAAAAAACTCATGAAAACGGCATTGTTTTGTGCGGAAAAAAAGAGCATGCATTTGAACCACCAGTTCATCAATTTTTTTCGATTTTGACCGATTTTGCCCGGTTCTCATCGGTTCAATAGCATATATGGTTCAGCAATGAGACCAGACCGGTGACTCCTCCGATTCCCAGTTTGACTGACTGGTTCGGTCTGATTTGTAAAACAGTGGTTTTAAGAGTTTCATTTTTTTTAATTTATAACTAATATTAAAAAAAAATATATGAATCGTATTATTATCATTATTATTATTATTATTCATATCTCATAAATTATATCAATTTTAAGATATTAAAATAATATCAATTTTTTTTTAATTTGAAAAGAATGGGAGATTGACACATATGCTAATTTGTCTAGGGTTGCCGTCATGAAAACTTTAAATTTAAAATTAGTTATTAAAATTATTTTTACATTTGTCATTTGTGGTTTAAATTTATTATTTTGATTAATTAAGTATTTCAAAATCTATATAAAAATATGAATAAAGTAGTAAATAATTTTATTCTTACTTGATTTCTTTTTTTTTTAAACTTTTTACTGAGTAGTAATTATTAATATATTTAGCTTTTGTTTTTTTTTCTACATTTTATATTATTATAATTGTAGTGTAATAGTTATAATTTTAGTGATTATTAGTATAAAATTTATTAAATATTTTTATTTTTTGAATTAAATTAAAAAATGTGAAGAGTTTTGTGAGTTTTATTTTTTTAGTTTATAACTAATATTTAAATAAGAATATGATTTGAATTAAATTAAAAAGTGTGAAGAGTTTTATGAGTTTTATTTTTTAATTTATACTTAATTTGAAATAAGAATATGAATAGTATTATTATCATTATTATTAATCATATCTTATAAATTGTGTTAATTTTAAGATATTAAGTAGATATCAATTTTATTAATTTTTTAATTTGAAAAAAATGGGAGATTGACACATAAGTTTTTAGCTAGGATTTTATCTAAGGTTGTCATCATAACAACCTTAGATTTTTATTAAGTAGATAGATAGATAGATTTTGACCTATGAGATGCTTATGAAAATTGTGAAACTCTTTCTACATTGCAGAGAGTTATCAAAAAGAAAGATGTTATCTGAAATAGTATTATTTGTCTTTGTCAATTTAATTGATTTTAAGAAATTTTTACTATATTTTCACTGATTTTAAATTTCAAGAATAAAATAAGAAATATTGTCAATAGTTTTATTTAGAGAAATTTATCAACTTTTTTTTTGTATTTTTAAATTAATAATGAAATAAAAACAATATATGTATATATATATTTAGAAAATTTAAATTTTTTTATTATTATTTTATCAATTTTTTTTCGAATTATATGTAGTTAAATTTTAAATTTTTTTATTAGATATCATTTTTAATTTTATCTAAAAAAATTTATCAGTTTTTTGAAGTTTTCAAATTAATAATAAAATAAAAAATAATATAATTTTTAAAATATATTACTATTTTATCAAGTTTTTTTATATTTATTTTAAATAATTTTATCTATAACTATATATAAAGGGGATACAAGATTTTGGGCTGGCTCTTTTTTCATTCCTATAATACCCTATATTTTTTAGTTAATTACAGTAAATAAACAATTATTTAATTTATTTTTTATTAAAAAAAACAAAAAAAAAACAAAAAACTGGCATAAAAAAGTAAAACTGCTTCAAGTTACTCGGTGGTTTTTTTTTATCACATTTATAACAACAAAATAATTGTTAAATTCATCTATTTCTTAATCAAGTCATTGGTAGTTATAACCATTCTATTTCTTCTCAATATCCTGCTAGTTGCTTCCATTTTGAGCTATGGTTCTCCGCCTTCTCTCTAGGCTTCTTCCCCATCTTTAACCTATCTTCTAACCCTATTGCCGCCATGAACTTCCTAGATCTCTTCCCTGAAGCTGTTGCAACTGACATACCACCCTCCTCCATCTTAGTTACAGATCCATATTCCAATCCTGTTTCAGAAGAAAATAAATTGAAATCCAAAAAATCTTTTGTCGAAGCCATCTCTAATGTCTGTGTCATTCCTACCAGTCAGCTTCCCATTCCCTGTGTCAAAGGAGATAGAATCTCGATTATGATTCCTGAAGATGAATACCTTTTGGGGCTGGAATCATGTAAGCACAACCTACATGGTAGAATCCTCTGGCCTAAAGGTTCCACACCCTTCACAGTTCAACAACTCAAGACCAAGCTTCTGTCTTTGTGGAGTTCTCTCCAGAAATGGGGAGTCACCTCCCTTGGCAAGGGATTTTTCGAGTTCTCCTTCTCCAGTCTGGAAGATGTTCGTCGCGTCAGAGCTTCCCCTGCTTGGAACCTTAACCCGGGTATCCTCAAGCTTTTCCCCTGGACTAAAGATTTTGTTCCATCCAACATGAATCAGAGTTCTGCACAAGTCTGGGTCCGCATTCATGGCCTTGCCCAGGAATATTGGAGACCAAAAATTCTGTTTACCATTGCTAGTAGCATAGGTACACCCATTTGCATTGATTCATCTTCTAACAAACCCCTTCTGGATCGTCCTTTCGGTCACTTTGTCCGCGTTTTGGTTGATATTGATCTTATGAAGGAGCTCAGGGACAAAGTTCTTATTGAGCGAACCGGTTTTGCATTCTTCGTAGACTTAGAGTATGAGAAGCTTCTGGATTTTTGTGATTATTGCAAATACCCGGGTCACACAGTTCACTCCCGCAGAAGAAAGAAAGCTGCTGAACAACAGTCCACAGTAAAAAATGATGCTCAACAAAACTTTGCCAAAGATAACAATCAGAACAAACACAATTCTCAACCCCCCTTGATGAATAAAGGTAAGGAGCCTTTGATCGATAAGACCCCTCAGCTGGGAGCTGAAACTAGTGGAGTTCTCAAAGACAAGGTTGCCTTTCGAGACCCTAATCTCTCGACGCCCGTGGAGATCAGCAAACATGTCGGACCTTCTTCTGGAGGGGTGCTGAACAATAATGCGATTTTAATTCCAACTGCAGAGATAGATGATCCTATTTTAGTTGATTTAAATGCGCAGGCAAAGATTCTTAAGGCTGCTGCAGTTCTCAACCAGCTGGAGATTTCAAGTTCAGACTCTGAGTTCGTGGTGGAAACTCAGTTGGCTGCCACAAATAACCTGATCGATAATAATCATAATACTGCTAACAATTTTCTCAATGATTCTTGGGATAATTTGGCTTCTAAGGCTCATATTTAGGGGTCTTCAGGAGAGGAGGATGGGCTTTTCAAAGAAGTTATCACCAAATCTCAGAAGAAGAAGACTAGGAAAAAAACAAAATCTAAGGAGGTTTCAGTCACCAGATCTAGAGCTGGTTCTGGCAAATCTTCCCAATGAAGTGTCTTTTCTGGAACATACGGGGAATAGCTAACTCCCCTTCAAATTAGCTCTTAAGGACCTCATCAAAACTCACAACCCGGATTTCTGTCTTATTGCTGAACCGTGGATGAATCTTGTTCAGTTTCCGCCTTCTTTCTGGCATCGTCTTAACATGAAGTTGTTTGCCGTCAACAGTAGAGACAACCTCATTCCTAACCTTTGGTGCATATGCAAAAATAACATTGACCCTATGATTCACAGTATTACAGATCAACTCGTTTCCTTTTCCTTTATGGCTGACAACAAATGTTACGGCATTGCCGCTATCTATGCTTCTACCTGCCACATTAAAAGAAGGTCGCTTTGGGAGGATTTAAACCAGGTTCTCTCTGCAGCTTTACCTTGGGTTCTCGTTGGAGACTTCAACGCAATTCTCGGGGCGCATGAGCACAGAGGATCTTGTTCCCCCAGTCGTATTCCCATGTTAGATTTCAAGGCCTGGATTGATAGCAACAGTCTTATAGACTTGCCTTCTAAAGGCAATTTCTTCACCTGGTACAATGGGCGTTCTGGCAGAGGCTCTATTGAAAGAAAATTAGACCGTGCTCTTTGCAATCTTGATTGGCAAAATGCTTGTGTTACGTCCTTCTCCACCGTTCTTCCTCGTTACCGTTCTGATCACCACCCCATTTTGGTGGATTGCTCTTTCTCGCAAACTAAGCGTATCACTCAATTTAAATTCTTAGGAATGTGGACCCTCCATACCTCCTGCAGGAATCTGATTGCTGATGCTTGGTCTCAACCCTGCGTCGGCTGCCCTATGTGGGTTCTTTCAAAAAAAACTTCAGATGCTCAAGAGTAAGCTAAAGCACTGGAATTGGAATACCTTTGGTAACATTCACCACAGTGTTCAAAATCAAAAGGATATTCTGTCGGATATTCAGGAAAAAATTAATAATCTTGGCGCTTCTTCCTACCTCCGTGAGCAGGAAAAACAGGCTCAGACGGAGCTGGACACCTTCCTTAAACAGGAAGAGATTTTTTGGGCTGAAAAAGCGAACATGGAGTGGCACAGCGACGGGGATCGTAACACTGCTTATTTCCACAGAATTGCCAAAATGAAAAATTCCAATAGTGCCATCTCTTTGCTTATGGATGGTGACACAACAATTACGGATAAGGATGGTATGGCCAATCTGTCTGTGTCTTTTTTTACTAACCTTTTTGGTTTTGCAGGTGCCTCTTCCTCTCTTGACTTCGTCGGGGATGTCATCCCGCATCTGGTCTCCGAAGAGATGAACGCTATTCTTACTTTGCTGCCCTCTTATGAAGAGATTAAGAATGCAGTGTTCAGCCTTAACAAATTCAGTGCGCCTGGTCCCGATGGTTTCGGTGGTCTGTTCTATCACTCTTACTGGAGCATCATTAAAGATGATGTTTGTGCAGCAATTACTCAATTCTTTCAATTTGGCAGTTTTATTCCCAATTACAATGTGAGTAAAATCATCCTCATTTCGAAATCTCCGGACGCTCAAGCTCTGAAAGATTTTCGTCCTATAGCGCTCTCTAATTTCAAGTTCAAGATTATCTCTAAGATCTTAGCTGTCAGGCTTTCTTCGTTACTGCCTTCTCTCATCTCTAAGGAGCAACGTGGGTTCATTCCGGGCCGTAATATTAAGGACTGCATCTGTTTGGCTTCGGAAGCCATAAATGTTTTAGACAACAAGAGCATATATGGTAACATTGCCATGAAAGTTGACATTTCAAAGGCTTTCGACACCATAAGCTGGGATTTCATTTTGCAGGTTCTTCGAGGCTTTGGTTTCGGCAATGTTTTCTGTAAATGGATTAAGGCCATTCTCTCCTCTGCTTTTATGTCTATTAGTTTCAACGGGGAGCTGCACGGTTATTTTAATTGCAAGAGAGGCGTTCGTCAAGGAGATCCGCTCTCTCCCCTTCTTTTCGTTTTAGCCCAAGATGTTTTGAGTAGACTTATTTGCAAAGCGGTCTCCGATGGTGACTTGAATCTTATCAAGGCGTCTAAAGACAACTTGGTTCCCTCTCACATTATGTTTGCGGATGATATTTTGTTATTTTGTACCGGCAAACGTTCCAACCTTCTCCTTTTACAAAATCTTTTTTCCAGATATGCTTTAGCGTCGGGGCAGCAGATTAATCTCTCCAAATCTTACGTCTTTTTAGGAAAGATGTCTTTAAGATTGAAAAACCGTATTCTTGAGACCACGGGTTTCCAGCTGGGCGCACTGCCCTTCACTTACCTTGGCGCTCCTCTCTTTAAGGGTAAGGTCAAACGCAGCTATTTCGCTCCCATCATGGATAAAATTTCCTCGAAGCTTGCGGGGTGGAAAGGTTCCTGTTTGTCCATGGCAGGAAGATTAACTCTGATTAAATCTGTCATTCTCAGTATGACTATGTATAGCATTAACATTTACAACTGGCCGATTGGGTGCATTAGAGATTTAGAGAAATCCTGCAGGAATTTTCTTTGGTCTGGCAGCACTGACAAAAGGAAAGGTTGTACTGTTTCTTGGAAGAAAGTTTGCCAACCGTACTCAATGGGGGGTTTGGGTCTTCGATCGATTATTTGGTTAAATGAAGCTGCAAAGTTGAAATTGTTGTTTGATATGCGCAATAGTAATGAGGATTGGGCCAAACTTTTGAGAAATAGAGTGATTAAGTCTTACGGTTTTATTCGTTATCACATATTCTCCTCCATCTGGACGGGAATCAAGTCTCATATCAACACGGTTGCTAACAATTCTTGCTGGAATTTGGGCTCGGGTTCTTTGATTCGCTTCTGGTACGACGCTTGGAACGGAGACCCTCTTATTGACGATACTTCTACGGAAGCTTTGATGCTGAAAGATATTAACCCCCATGCCAGGATTTCTGATCTTGTTTCTCAGGGTCTTTGGGTTATTCCTCCGGATTGGTTTTTATGGTTCCCGTTTCTGATTTCCCGTTTGGCGAACGTTCTGGCTCCGTCTTCTGAGATCGATGATGCTTTGGGGTGGAAGCACACTGTAACGGGCAATCTTGATCTGAGGGATGCCTACGGTTTTGTGGCTAAGCCTGCCATGGATTTCCCTTGGTCTAAAGCTGTTTGGCATCCTATTATTCCTCCTCGTAGATCTCTCCTTGTTTGGCGTATGTTCCACCACAAGCTTCCCACGGATGATTTTATCGTTCGAAACGGTATCTCTTTAGCCTCTCGCTGCCCGGTTTGTCAGAAGGATGCTGAATCCTTCCAGCACTTGTTGTTCGATTGCTCTTTTTCCAAAAGTCTTTGGTCTTGGCTCAAGCTGAAATTAAAGCTTAATTCTACTCCTTCCACTGTTTCTGAATGGTTGGACAGCAGCCCCAGCAATAATTCATCGCAAGTGACGCTGATTCATTGTGCTGCTATTATTAATTCTTTTTGCATTCTCTGGTATGTCTGTAACGCTGCAAAGCATGAAAACCGTAAGCCCTCTCTCATGTTTGCAACGGATTGGATATTACACCAAGTTCAAATCTCCGGTAACTCGTCCCGTAAAAGTTCGTATATCAACATGCAGGAGTTTGAGTTCATTAAATCGTTCAAGGTTAATATTATTCCTCCAAAGGCTCCCGTTATTAAAGAAGTCATTTGGACTCCCCCGGCTATTGGTTGGCTCAAATGTAACTGCGATGGATCCTTTATGCCTGACATTGCCAAGGCGGGTGGAGGAGGCATTTTCCGCAATCACATAGGAGATTTCACTATTGCTTTTGCTGAGCCTATTCGGCATTCTTCTTCTATTCATGCTGAATTTGGTGCGGTAATCCGTGCCATGGAGATTGCCATTGACAATGATTAGAGTAAGCTTTGGGTTGAAACCGATTCTAGCTTGGTAGTCAAAGCTTTCTCCAATCATAATCTCGTTCCTTTTGTGTATAGGCTTCGTTGGCGCTTTTGCGTTCTTCATGCTAATTTTTCTCATCTAACTATCACTCACATCTATAGAGAAGGTAATTCTTGTGCTGATTTTTTGGCGAATTTCGCGCTCGGCATTAGTTCTACTGTTATTTTTAATTCCATCCCGATTGGGATTAGGAATGATTTTGTAAAGAATAGGTTAGGCATACCTTTCTTTAGGTTCTTGTAATCTTGGGGGCTAACTTGTTCCCCCTTTTGGTCCCTTTTCTTTTTATATATTACTATCTTATTCAAAAAAAAAAAAAATTATAACTAAAATTGCACACATAATTAATTGATTTACTATCACCATCAATTCTAATTCTGTACTCCTGCTTCATAGCAATTTGTATTCTTTGAGTTTCACCATTATGAGCAAATTTTTACTATAATTAAAATTGGTTATAACTACTAAAACAATTTGTATCATGTCGTTTCTGCATATATCACAACCAAATTTCGGATTGACACCATCAAGATTTTCCCATAAATTTACAATCTCAATCTCTCCTTTTCCAATGCATTGATTTGTGATTGAGAAGAGTGATTTAGCAAGACGACAATATGAATCAACAACACAACAATACAACATTTATATTTTATGATGATTTATATATTTTAAGATGGTTTATATATTTTTGTTGTCTATTTTATGGTGTTTTGTGTATTTGTATGGAAATGATGGTGATAATTAATAATTTTATGAATATTTAAAATAACCAAGACAATTATTATTTATATCCAAATGGTGCATAAATTTAAAATCACCATCAATTAAGCAGAGAGAAACGTGTTGCCATCATTTATTTTATATTTTGATTTTTTTTTTAAATAATCATGTTACACATGATAAGGAAAAATTGCTATATCATAGAGGAAGAAAGATAAAGAAAATCCACATTAAAAAATTCTTTTCATAGAAGAACATTATAAAAATTATTCTGCTTATAATTTATAATTTACATTTTTTAAAATTTTGTTTTCTAATTTCAACTCTCTTATGTTTTATTATTGTTTAAAAGAAGGTTGGATTAAAACCTATTGAAAAAGAAATGTCCTAAAGAAAAGAAATGAGAAAAAAAATGACATGGTCTATTCAAAACTTTTCAAATGAACTTTTAAAATGAATTTATTAATATTTGACATACAATAAACCTAAAAAGACTTGATGATGTTTTATTATTGGTTAAAAGAAGGTTGGATTAAAACCTATTGAAAAAAGAAATGTCCTAAAGAAAAGAAATGAGAACAAAAATGACATGGTCTATTCAAAACTTTCAAAATGAACTTTTAAAATGAATTTATTAATATTTGACATACAATAAACCTAAAAAGACTTGATGAAGAGACAATATTTTAGTTTGTATTAGATGTTTTATCATTTATATTTATTGTTCCTATTTTCTAAATATTTATGTTTAATTTATATTAACATTTACATAAAATATTAGATCATATAATTGAAAGGAAGTTACACTCACTTCCTTCGAAATCTATATATGCACGCGTCATTAGAGTTTAGTAAATCTAAAACCAATAAAGATAACATAAAATTGAGACAAAGACTTTGATGAAACTCATATTAGCAAATTAAAATAAAAAATAAATACAAAATATTCGTTTCTGCACACTAAAAAAACGGATGAGAGAGAGAGGGGGAGGGAAGGAGGGAGATATAGGGAGGGAGGGAGAGATAGAGATAGAGATAGAGGGAGAGAGATAGAGGGAAGGAGAGAGGGAGAGTTAGAGAGACCAGAGAGCGCGTGTGAGAGAGAGAGAGAGAGAGAGGAGAGAGAGAGAGAGAGAGAGAGAGAGAGAGAGAGAGAGAGAGAGAGAGAGAGAGAGAGGAGAGAGAGAGAGAGAGAGAGAGAGAGAGAGAGAGAGAGAGAGAGAGAGAGAGAGAGAGAGAGAGAGAGAGGAGAGAGAGAGAGAGAGAGAGAGAGAGAGAGGGAGAGGGATTGCATATCACAAAGTTTACACAAAAAATATTCATTTACATTTTGACGCTGTGCGCATTAAAAAAGCGGACAAACGGGCACTACACAAATTAATAACTTAAAAGAAAAAGGTAAAGAAAAGTGATATTATAACAAAAAAGAAAAAGGTGAAAAAAAGTGATATTGTAACAAAAGTTCTCTATGTCTTGTTTCTATTTTTTAAAGGGGTTTCTCTTCTTCGCATATACAATAGCTTAAAAAACAATGAGGTCGGAAAGCAAACGGACAGTAATGTTTTGGACAATCGTCGTCTTCTTCACATCTAAACCCTGTTGTATGACAAAAGAAAATAAAATAATGTCACTAAAATGGAGATATATCATGTAAAAAGTAAGAACAAATTTGAAAATGATACAGAAAATGGCTTGCCGTCAACATTTGTTACAATAATAATTAAGAAAAGAAATATGATCATAAGATAAACAAACTTAACAACTTCATTCATATTATTACTGAATCACTTTATAAAAATAATTTAAAAAATATATGAATTACTACTTTGTATTTATAAAACTCAGAATTTCCTTAAATCATTAAAGTAGTTTTTATGCTTATATAACCGTAAAAATAAATCCTAAAATTTAAATAGTGTTAAATATTATTTCAGTACATCAATGCGTTTTATTTGTCTCTTTAGCACATTAAGAAGGAGGTCACGTAAAAAAATTAACAATAGTACTAATAATAATAACTTTACCAAAATTTTATCCGTAACCTTTCATGGTAAAAGAGAAAATCAAGAAATATTTTTATTTTTATAAAAAAATTAAAAATATATGATAACGTTTAATCTTACATCAAAATATATGTACAGATAATAAAAAAGAAAGAGAAAAGGGATGATGTACTGACAGTGTAAAAATATTTTACACTGTCAACCAATCACGACCTTGTTAAGCGTCAAGTCATACTGTAAATTTTAAGTTACTTATATGATATGACAGAATAAAATGTTTCTATTGGATGACAGTGTAAAGATTTTTTACACCGTCAGTGCACTACCTTTTAACTCAAAAAGAAATACAATATACAATATAGTTAGAGTGGATAATCCACAAAATTATAGATATATAGGCCTATGGCCTTGTTTGACAAAAATTGCAAAGTTAAGGATTTAAACTATCAATATAACCATTAACCAATACACTATATTGTTGGATCATGAAATGTTATTTGCAGCTATAATACACTCATTAATATTATAAAATTGTCACCTTGGTTTCAATTTTGTTTGCTTTCTTTTACTTAAAGAAAAAGGAGAAATGTTTATTTGTTTGGTAATTATTAGCCAAAATAGAAAATGAAAATGAAGTATTTTCTCAAATTGAGCAAACTCTAAGATATGATGTTAACTTGAAATTGTTTTGGGATGGGAAGGGGCGTATTTTCTATCACTTCAATTTTTTAATAAGAAATCTGGATTACCAATAATAAAGTATACATACTGAATTTCTGACCTAAACTAGAAATAAATTTTTTGAATATAAGATGATATTTACAAAAAGTTGATTTTTTTTTTTTTTTCTTTATAGCACCGGTTTAGTCCGGTTCGGTGGCGAGTTCTGGCATCAAGTGGGGGATCGAACCGCGGTTCTCCCTACCAAATCCAACGCCAATCACCACTGAACCAACTAACAATTGGTTAAAAAGTTGATATTTAGTTTATTATTAATGTTAAACTATATTATTAGTGTTAATTTATAACAATTACATTACATCAAGACATTTTTTATTAATATTATTCTATTATATAATGTTATCTTTTATTTACCATAAAAATTGAATCATTCATAATTTTATTAATTTAATAACATAAAATTTTAATATTAATTTTAAAATTTTTTTGACAAAAGTATTTGTTTAAAAAACTCATTAAATGAGATTATTTAATGGTGGAATTGAGAAACTCCCTCTAGTTAAATGAGATTTTAATGGAATAGAATTCACAAATATAATAAATAAAATTTAATGACTTTACTTAAAATATTAAATTAATTAATTTGTTAGATGTCGAAGTGTAACCGACAAAATTTTTGAAATTGATGTGTGTAATGATAATTTTCCATTTTTAAAAAAATTAAAAATTAAAAAAATGTAGAAATAGGGTAATATTGAATATTAAATATTATAATAAAATTATACATAGACATATAAGGTTAGGGAAGATGCCATATAGATAATTAGGGTTAGGGTTGTGTCCAAGGTTGTCATTGTGAGAACATTAAATTTATATTAAGTAGAAATAAATTAAGATAATGAGTAACCGGATGATTATAAATAAAAAATAGATGAAATAGTAGTTAAAATGTTGTTGATATAAAAAAGGAAATAGTAGAAACAAAATTAACAAAATTTATAGTTTTAATCAATAATAAATAAAAATATAAAAATTATTGTAATAAGTAAAATAAATTTAAGTTTAAGGTAAATGACCATGAGTAATGGTAGCAAAATAATGAGTAAATAAATTTCATAAATGTTAATATAAACAGTAAAGTAAATGGATAATTATTATATAGATTGATGGTGCTCGATGACCAAAATAATGAGTAAATAAATTGTTGAGAAGTCAATATAGTAACTGAAAACGGTTCAAGCTACTCGCATGAATTTTGTTGGTTCTTCCGATTTTAGTTCTATTATCTCTTCTATTCGTATTTTATTGTTTAATTGTCCTAACTTTGAGGTAAAGTTTGTAAAGCGCCAAGCGAATTCGGTTGCTCACGCCATAACGAAGGCGGCCAATTCTTGAATTAGGCATAGTTTTTTTCATTTGGCACCTCCTTGTATTGAATCTTTGCTTATTAATTATATGAGTTGATTATCCTTTGGTCAAAAAAAATATAGTAACTAAAAACATAATTGATATTCTTTTTGTGTATTTTTACTAAAAATTTAATATCTGAAAAGGAAAAAATAAAAAATAAAAATGTTAAAAATCATGATAAATGATATATATAGTTGATTTAATTTAATAAATCTATTTAATTACAAATTTTTCTTATGTATGTAATATTTTTAAATTATTTTATTTTTTATTCAGCACTAAAAAAATTTATATTAGTATACAAAAATTATAATAATGTTAATAAGAATATTTATATAAATAATATAATAATATGTTAAAAATCATGATAAATGATATGTAGTTTTGATTTAATTTAATTAATCTATTTAATTACAAATTTTTCTTATGTATGTAATATTAATAAATTATTTCAATTTTTATGTAGCACTAAGAAAATTTATTTTAGTATACAATAATAATAATAATAATAAGAATAATAATAATAATGTTAATAATAATACTTATATAAATAATATTATTCTAAATAGTAATAGTTGAATATTATATTATTATTATTATTAGTCGATCAATTTTAAAAGAAACTAGCGAGATGTAAGTTTAAGAGTGCGTCTAAGAGGGGGTGAATTAGGACTTTGAAAATTTATCCGGTTTTAGTGTTGATGAAATTATTTTTCTGGTTTATGGTGAGATTATGAAAGCAATAAAGTGCAGAAAAATAAACGACACGGCGATATATCCTGGTTTCCCTCATAATCCGAGAGTTCTCCAGTCCGCTTACGTAGTAAGAGATTTCACTAATTGTTAGATATTTGTACAATCCTAATCCCAAGACTTATCCTACAATCTTCTAACACCCAAACCACCAAGAACAATCCTCTTTGATTTATCAAGTTGAAATGAGAACAATCCTCTCACTTTCAACTTCTTGTTTCCAACAATCCTGAAAACAAGGAATACACTTCACACAATCTTAATTCCAACAATCCTGGAAAAATAAGATGTGATACAAACAAGAATTTTTGAATAAATAAATTTGTAGTATATAAATCCTATGAAGGACTTCTTCTCTTTCAATATGAAATTTAATAACAAAATACTCTCTTAAGTGCTCAATGATGCTTTTGGAATGATATGAAAATTTTCTCAAAAAGCATCTAAATATGAAAGTTCTGTTGAAAATAATGCAGAGAGATTTTATGAGAATTTTGAAAGAGGTTACTGTAAAATAAAATTTTGAAATTAATTTATAGAGTGCAAGCAACCATTCAAAAATCATGGCAATGGTTGGAAATTATTACATAAAAAATTAAATTGAAATGGTGCCGTGAAATGGTTTGGTGAAAAGGTATTTACGTTACAACACTTTTCAAAATAACTTTGGTGCAATGGATTGCATCAAAATTGCGTTCACTTCTCTTATGCAATCGATTGCATTACCCTTTTAACCAATTGCATGCTAAATATTTTAAAAACAAATGCCAAGTTAAAAATGTCATACCCAAGACCTTTTAATTCCTTAATACATGTCATTCAAACAACTAAGCTAATTCACAATTCATTGAAAGAATGCATAAGATATATGTAATGGCAAAACAATATTTTCCAACACTTATAACAAATATTTGAAAATAATTTTTCCGAGGTTTATATAAAATAAATGCATGATAAATTTATAAATGCATGATTTTAAAAGATTGAGCACTAAGATTATATTTGTAAAAGATTTCATATACCTTGAAACTTGATCACAAAGCTTGAATAAAGTCGTGCATCTTTTTCCTTCTTCTTTGATATATGTACATGGTCTTGAGAGTCTTAAAGTTGTCTTCATCAAAACACAATGTTGGAGAAGCTTGACTTCGCAATCTCCCCCTTTTTGATGACGACAACCATTGAAAGTTGAAATGCTAGAATATCTTCAAACTTGAGAAGTTATTATGTGAATGCTCCCCCTAACTTTGATAACTCCCCCTTGATCAAAGATCTCCCTTGATTCATAGAGAATTTGACTTCTTTATGGCTGCAAAAAGTTAGAGACAAGCATACACATACACATATATCTTCTCCCCGTTTTTCATTAGCAAAAAGGATGGGAAAAAAATAAATTATTTAAATAAATAATGAATAATATTACTTCTTTACCTATGAGTTTTACCTCATGAATGACTTCATCAAACTTTCATCTTTGGTGAATATGATTTTGAAGCCTTTGTCACAAAGTTGACTTTTGCTTAGAAGATTTTGCTTCAGTCTTTCAACATAAAGTAAATCTTCAATTGGATGTGAAATTTAGTGCTCCAACTTTTCCAATGCCAAGAATTCTTCCTTTAAGGTATTCCCATATGTGAAATAACCCTTGGACTTTAGAACTAGATTTAAAAATTAGTTTATGTCTCCCATCAAATGCTTAGAACCACCACTCATCAAAAACACCATAGATTTTAAGTGGTCCTCAAGCAAACCTACAAAACAAATTAAGTTTAATTTGGTACCCAATGTGCTTTGGGTCCATCATAGTTAGTTCATTTCTTAACCCATACATAATGTCCACTTGCCACACTAAAGTTTCTAACATAGCAAGCATTAGGTGTATGGCCACTTATACCACAATAAAAACATGTAGGAACAAAATTACTTCTATATCTAGGAACATAAGATTTCTTTTTAGGAAATATTTTCTTAGGATGGTGATGAACCACTTTAGGCTTGTTAACTTTCTCTTGGGATGTTTGGTAACTAGCCTTAACAAAAATGGTTTTGGTAGTACTTGGTTTTGAGAACTTTGAATGACCTAGCCCACTTTTATCATTGGAATATCTGTGTTGCCTAAGGACACCCTCTAAACCAATTTGTCCTTTTTCATATCTTTCAAGGACTCTCTTTAATTTGACAATTTGAAAGGAAAGTGATTCACAATTATTACATGTAGACTTTTGTTTTTCTTTATCAACATATT
Source organism: Vicia villosa (assembly GCF_029867415.1). Classification (NCBI taxonomy): domain Eukaryota; kingdom Viridiplantae; phylum Streptophyta; class Magnoliopsida; order Fabales; family Fabaceae; genus Vicia; species Vicia villosa. Next base: position 100,444,587 of record NC_081182.1, read on the forward strand.
GTTTCTTTTCAACCTCGAAATCTTTTTGTATAGTATCAATTTTCTCTTCAAGAGACTTGATTTGTTTCTCTTGTGTTGATACGGTTCTATATAACATTTTACATTCATTCAAGAGTTCATTTATGGCACCTTGTACATCATTATCATAAATGGAAAATTCATTACTAACCTCATCGTTTTCATCATCGGAATGGTGCGAAGCCATGAATGCTAGATTTGCATATTCCTTGCTTTTGGAATCAGAAGATGAACTTACTTCATTGTCATCCCATACTACATATGTTTTATTTGGCCTTTTGTCCTTCTTTCTCTTGAAGTATTTATTCTTCTTTTCAAGTGTAGGGCATTCACTTTTGACATGTCCTTTTTCTCCACATTCAAAGCATTTAACCTTCCTTGTTGGTGCTTCCTCTTTAATGATCTGCTTTTTCCTTTCTTTTCTTAGAAATTTTTCAAACTTTTTGATAAACTCATTATCTTCTTCACTAGTGGATTCATCCTCTTGATTGCTATCATGATGTTTGAATTTTGTTTTTAAGACAATGTATTTTGAATTTTTTACTTGAATTTCATGCTTCTCCAATCTTCCAAGTTCCGTTTCATATTCTTGAAGTTTACCGAACAATGTTGCTGAAGTCATTCTAGATAGATTCTTCTTCTCGAATATTGCCGTTACTTTCGGTTGCCATTCTCTGGTTAAAGATCTAAGCACCTTTAGATGTTGTTCCTCGGTAGAGAATTTCTTTCCAAGAGCACTTAAATGATTTATTAAGTGAACGAATCTTTTTTGTAAATCAAGGATGGATTCTCCGGGCTGCATTTTGAATAATTCATATTCTTGACTTAAAGTATTTAATCGAGATCTCTTAACTTCAACGGTTCCTTCATGAGTTTCTACTAACGTATCCCATATTTGTTTAGCCGTTGTACATGCCGAAACAAGAAAGAATTCGTCCATGCTAAGTGCTCCTTGAAGAAGATTGATAGCCCTTTTGTCAGCAAGAACTCTTCTCCTATCGTCGTTATTCCATGAGGCTTTAGGTTTATCTGATGCAATGCCAGCGACAATAGTTGTAGGAACAAAAGGACTTTCTATGAAAGCCTCCCATACTTCTTCTCCTTGTGCTTCTAAGTGAGCCTTCATACGAATTTTTCAAAAGTCGAAGTATTATCCACAGAACAATGGAGGTTTATTGTTGCTACCACCGTCTCTAAAATCCGGATCTTGATTTGCAGAAACCATCAAAATCTTTTAGGAACAGGTTACCTATAACCTGCTCTGATGCCAATTGTAAGTTTAAGAGTGCGCCTAAGACGGGGGGTGAATTAGGACTTTGAAAATTTATCTGGTTTTAGTGTTGATGAAATTATTCTTCTGGTTTATGGTGAGATTATGAAAGCAATAAAGTGCAGAAAAATAAACGACACAGCAATATATCCTGGTTCCCCTCACAATCCGAGAGTACTCCAGTCCCCTTACGTAGTAAGAGATTTCACTAATTGTTAGATATTTGTACAAGCCTAATCACAAGACTTATCCTACAATCTTCTAACACCCAAACCACCAAGAACAATCCTCTTGGATTTATCAAGTTGAAATGAGAACAATCCTATCACTTTCAACTTCTTGTTTCCAACAATCCTGAAAACAAGGAATACACTTCACACAATCTTAATTCCAACAATCCTAGAAAAATAAGATGTGATACAAACAAGAATTTTTGAATAAATAAATTTGTAGTATATAAATCCTATGAAGGACTTCTTCTCTTTCAATATGAAATTTAATAACAAAATACTCTCTTAAGTGCTCAATGATGCTTTTGGAATGATATGAAAATTTTCTCAAAAAGCATCTAAATATGAAAGTTCTATTGAAAATAATGCAGAGAGATTCTATGAGAATTTTGAAAGAGGTTACTGTAAAATAAAATTTTGAATTTAATTTATAGAGTGCAAGAAACCATTCAAAAATCATGGCAATGGTTGGAAATTATTACATAAAACATTAAATTGAAATAGTACCATGAAATGGTTTGATGAAAAGGTATTTACGTTACAACACTTTTCAAAATAACTTTGGTGCAATGGATTGCATCAAAATTGCAATGGATTGCATGGAATAAATATACTTGAAAAACACTATTGCAATCGATTAAATCCATATTTCAATCGATTGAATTGCTTTGATTTTGCATTTTTTTAATATGGCAGAAAGTTCACTTCTCTTATGCAATCGATTGCGTTACCCTTTCAACCGATTGCATGCTAAATATTTTAAAAACAAATGCCAAGTTAAAATGTCATACCCAAGACTTGAACCCAAGACCTTTTAATTCCTTAATACATGTCATTCAACCAACAAAGCTAATTCACAATTCATTGAAAGAATGCATAAGGTATATGTAATGGAAAAACAATATTTTCCAACACTTATAACAAATATTTGAAAATAATTTTACCAAGGTTTATATAAAATAAATGCATGATAAATTTATAAATGCATGATTTTAAAAGATTGAGAACTAAGATTATATTTGTTAAAGATTTCATATACCTTGAAACTTTATCACAAAGCTTGAATAAAGTCGTGCATCTTTTTCCTTCTTCTTTGATATATGTACATGGTCTTGAGAGTTTTAAAGTTGTCTTCATCAAAACACAATGGTGGAGAAGCTTGACTTCGCACGGGATACCCATGCGTCCGTGTAACACCCCACACATATTTGTCTAGAATAATATGTATGTAATGCTAATAATGGTACATAAAACATCATCATATAATACATGAAAGTATATAGCACCGAAACATAAGGTACATCATACAGTACATAGTACAATGACTCAAAGTACAAGTACAAAACAAGCACGATAAAAAGATAAGAGATAAGACACCTATCTACGTCAGCAGCACTAATCCATCTTGCCTTTACCTCGATCTTGTTGCGAACCACTTGAAAAAAATAAGAATTGGAATGGGATGAGATTACTAAATCTCAGTGAATCCTCCTATCCTATGAGTCCACTCGGGTCTACAAGGTACATGCTATGCCGAATTCACCATTGATTTGGGGTTAATCCTCACTTTCGGTAAAAGCACGGAGCAAACATACGACTTGTCCACCTTAGGACTCGTCGTGTCACAAATACACAAAGTATACAAACAAGTATGCCAAACCCGCACCCATGTACGGGGAATCCAGAAGCACGTTAACGCCAATCTACGAAGGTTGCACAACACACCCTCGGTGAGTAACTAAGTGCATATTGCCAAAGAGGCTCGCACAAGACCATCGCTAGATGAGGAGGATGCATCCTACATGGAATCCCATCTGTGACGAGTCATCCGAACTAAATCAGGCACAGAGTGACATTGCCTACATGGCGTCACAACCCCATCATCATCCATACGCAATATGGGTTCCGCAAGTGCGAAAACGCCTAATTGACTACACAAGCCCATTCGGGTGAGTTATCCGGGTGATATTGCCTATAGCATCACCACTCTACCATACCAAGAACGCCAAGTGTATTCCGCAAGTGAGAAAACGCCATTAAGACTCTCACAAGTACACTTGCAATGATAGCTCAGATGTGTTCTATCGTACCAAGAACGCTCGATGTATTCCGCAAGAGAGACATGCCCTATAGACTCTCACAAGTACATCTGTAATGGTACATCCGATAATAGCCCTTACGGCACGCGACTTACTACCTAGTATTGGGCCACTTCGATTCTAGCATACATCGCACGCCAAGCGTTAAATCACACAATACATCCAATCTCGAGTGTTTAACAAAAAAAAAGGGAAACAATATCTATCATGATTCATCATATGTAATTGTATCTCATCATGCACAACCAACATCCAACATAAATTGATTTATCATCAATTCTCATGTTATGCATACACATACATATAATAGGAATCACAAGCTCACATATCATAATTTACCGTACACACGGTCAACAGATGCTTAATAATAGTCAGAGAGGAGCCCGGTTCTGATTAGAGACCAAAACTGCACTCGGGGGAAAGAAGAATAAAATTTTGCTCAACACCGTGTCGCTACCGCGAAAAATGGATCAGAGTCGCCACTAATATATTTATCCCATCGAGGGAAAGGAATACCAGGAAACCTAACTCGAACAAGAACAAGGTCTTTCGACCAGAGAATAGGGCACGGGAGTCGGTTACGCAAGGGGAAGGTGCTATCACCCCTCACGCCCATCGTACTCGATGGTATCCACCTATGTTTGTTTCTATCTAAAGCGTGTATCTAATGTCTAAAACTAAATGCGAATGAATGCAGAAGAAATACGGGGAAAAGAAGGAATTATTTACAAGTGTGCTCGCTTAGGCCCCGCGACCCAATGCCTACGTATCCCTTACAAGGAATCAGAGCTACCGTAGTTCGGCTCAATAGTTTCCATTTGTTTTGTGTTTTTTAGTTGAACAGAGGTTAAGGTCGCAATCCACGATGCTCGACCTTTGGAGACTTATACGCCTAATTCTGGACTGGACTTAACTTGCTCTTAGCAGCAGAAAAAATTGGGTTTGTGTTTTTTATGTAACTACATGATGAACAAAACCCAATACAAGGCTTCGCACCACTTCATTACTTTGTTTTAATTTGAACCTTTATTAAGTGTTTTAAGTGTTTTTGGTTGGGTATTTTTTAAGGGGATTTACTTTGCGATTTGAATCACATAAAAATGTATAATGATCGAGAAACAAATTAGGGAATGAATCCCACTCATTTCTCTCCCATTATATAGTGATCGAGAAACAGATTAGGGAATGAATCCCACTCATTTCTCTCCCACTAAGTGATTGAGAAACAGATTAGGGAATAAATCCCACTCATTTCTCTCTCACTTTTAGTAAGGTGTGATTCGCATCTTTATTTATTAGTGTTTTAATGTTGAAAAGAAAAAAGGAAAAGGGGGAGACTATCTTACTTTCTAGCCTAATTGTTGTCTAATTCCTAATTATCATCTAAAGGGAATTAACTAAGAAGAAAGTTGTTTAAGTTGACTAAAGTCAACTTTAACAACTAGGGGTATTTTAGACATTTCTCAAAATATGAAAATATTCACAAAAAGAAAGAATTAAAATCTAAAATAACCATGAAAATATTCACAAGCAATTTGCATTTTTATTCATGTTCAAGACCATTTTCAACAATTAAAACTAAAACTATTTTTATTATGTATGAACCAATCAAAATTCAAAGAAAACCCCAATTAAAAATCTAATTAAAACAATTATTCCTAAAAATTCTAATTAGTAAAAAAACTATTTTTATCAATTTTATCTAAGCAAAAATCAATTAATATGCAAAAAATAAAAAAAATAAAATTGTTTTTATATTTTTTATTACCAGCATGGGGGTGTGTTAGCAAAAATGGAATGAACTAAAAATATGCTAAAAGCGCAATGGGCCCAAACTAGTGGTGTAGAAAACGAAATTAGCAAGCCCAGGTCCTTCAAAAATGGGCGTCAGTAGCAAAAGGGTGGTGCGCTCAGAAAGAAAAGCCAAAGCCCAAGCAGTGGCCCAGTTGTATCACTACCCACCTATTCCATTTTCACTTCATTTTATTCCATTTTCATTATTCCAGCATGTAATTAATATCAGACTATGGTTATCATGGAAATAACGTGACATGAAAGTATATCAATGGGGCAAGTTCATTTAAGTCACAAAAGGACAAAAAGCATGGTTTAGCCAATCACAGAGTGCCAACTCACTAACTAACCATATGAATAAAGCCAAAATAAGCAAAACAATGGGATCATGAGCCAAACAGGAGATGCCACGTCACCTCAACAGAAACGGGATCCTGAGTTTGATCAGACGCCGGAGACGGACTCCGGTCGTCTTCTCCGGCCGTTCTCACGGCGGAGCTTCAAGAAATTTTCCAGAAAAACGAAAAGATAGCCTCTCTTGACTCGGAATCCTGCCCTGAATCCGAATCTCCCATTAGATTTCTCTGATTCTAACCCTAACACGCAAACCGAACCACATTTCACAAACCCTAACTTGAACAAACCTTACTAAAACTAAACCTAAGCACATCAGTCTACTCCTAAGCATCCACAGGATATGAACACAAGGTTTAAACATGTAAACAACTAGCATACCAAACAGAACGAACCAGATCAAGAACAAGAGTTCCATAGCAACGTGATACATAGCAAAGCATACATATGAGTCTTATTTCAGATCTAAATGGCCTAGCACATGCGACTACTATGCTGAGAGAGTCTTGAAAACATACCTATTCAGATCTTGATTCAGCAATGTGAAGAAAACCGCTACTCTCCTCGATATCCTCGTTGATGCTGATACGAGTTGTCTTTGATCCAATGCGATTTCTTGAGGAGTATGTTCATTGTTCTTGAAGCTCAATCCAACTGAACCTCTTCAAAGCATGACGACGGAGTAATATTGGTGAAGATCTTCGGACGGAGCTTGCAGTGGTGGTGATTGAAGGTTGTAGAGATTGATGGAGATGTTATGGTGGTGGCTGAATGGAACTCGATGGTGATGGAGGTTGATGAAGTTTTTTACAGAGTGTAACAAACTTTTGTGGAGAGAGAATGAGGAGAGGGAATAGAGAGAGCGTGATGAGTGGAGGGAAGAGAGAATGGGAGAGTGAAGAGAAAATCTGGAAAAAATGAATCGCGTGTGTGAAATCAATGAGGAGTTTTCATATTTATAGTGAGTATACACATTGGCTTATGGTAAGGGTGCTTGTATGGTAGCTTTTTCTTCTCAACTCAATGAACAAGTGTGTGTACGTTTGTGGCAAACTTTGCATGGGCCTTTCACGTGACATTCTTGTGCCTGGCTTTTTTGTGGAAATATTACACTGCCTAGGAACCTTTCATGCTAGGATCGAACAGTCTATGTTCATGACTTTGCCCACATATAACTCCCTCTCTAGACCTCCATTTAATTCAAACTCAAGTCCTTTGTAAAGAAGTGATGGAAGTGACGAATTAATATGTTGAAAATCTCTTGAAATAACACCTGGATGGATGACAAAAAATGCTTGGAATATGGTGGTGTGCAACTGGACAATGGTTGCACGCGCATGACCTGCCCAGCTTTGGCCAAAGTCTATTTTCGTGTGCATAAGTTTGAAGCTTGCTATCTCACTCATAACATATTCAATGGGCATGGTTCTTCGACCATTCGGAAGAGGACATGTAAGAGAACATGGTTGAATTGAGATTGATTCAAATGGACGTTCACAACTCTCTAAAACTGACTTTACATATGACACGCAACCTGTTTGATCATTTGCTTACGCGTGCCCCAGATTTTAGTCCATATCTTTGGCAAAGCGTGACTTTGCGAGGGCATGACTTTGAGCCCTCACAATTTTCTCAATAAACCTCCAATTGGCTTGATTATTGGCTTGGTGAATAGAAGACATGGAGGGGAGACGAGTTATATCTTGTTTGGATTCATAACGTGCTTTAAATCCTCTAAAATGTGCCTTGAATATGGCACACCACCTGTTTGACGAAATGCTCACGCGTGACCTGGATTTGTGCCCAGCAATATGACTTGAGCGAATGTGATTCTTCAAACTTTGCACTTTTATAGCTCTCAAACCATGCTTCAAATGAAAACATTTCCAACTACAAAGTTGTTCATCTCCATGAGATATACAACTTTGATGTTGAACTTGTCTTGAAATAAAGCCTCTTGGCACGTGTAAATCAGTGTCAAAGTGGACTGCTCCTCCAATTCCAAAAGCTTCAAAAATTTTCTAAGTATTGGAATTTTCTCATTCTTTTTGGAAATTTTGTCAAACTCTCGATTTTATTTGTTTCTTTGATCTTCTTTGACCGATTTTCCACCAAAAATCATGAAATAACAAATGACCCTGATTTTGACCCAAAAGTCAACTTTTCTTGATTTTTCTGATTCCATATGAATTTCCCGATTAATTTGTTTCTGATCTAATTCTCAAACAATTTTCAACCAAAGAAGCTTCAACGAATATTTCTTCAAGGTAACCATATTTCATACTCAAAATCACCTCCTGATTAAATTTTGACCAAAAAGTCAACAGGATTGACTTTGGTCAAAACCCTAATTTGGCGATCCTGGTGAACCTGAAGCTTGCATTTTCCAAACAAGGCTCCGACTTGTAGATGATAAAATCCTGACCTCAAGAGAATGCCATTGGAGATGATGCCTGGGACCTCAGAAAAAATGTTTTTTTAATCAGGAATTTCTTCAGCCTTAGCTTCCCATTTTTTGTCAATTTTCTCGAACAATAACAATGATATGAATGAATGTATCAAATGAATGACCTACATGAAACATGCACATGGATGTGATATGAAAGCCAATTGGGGAATAAATAAGTGGGCCAATTTTTGGGGTGCAACAGCTGCCCCTATTCAATCTTCTTGGACCTGAATGTACAAACATCTTGGGTTTCGGACATTTAAGGTGCGAGTGGATTGAATACCCCGAAAGTACCATCAAAATTTGCATTCTATGGTACAACAAAGAGTATTGAGTATTATCAAAGGATACCAGCCGAAGGTGGACCTTAACCAGATTGCTAACCTCAGTTAGACTTGAACAAAGAAGAAACCAGCCGAAGGGGAATCTTAACCAAATTGCTAACCTCAGTTAGACTTCAAAAAGAGACACAGCCGAAGGGTGACTCGATAAAGGATGAAACCAGACGAAGGGGAATCCGATCCTAATTGCTAACCTCAGTTAGACTTTGAACAAAGAGACGTAGCCGAAGGACGACTCCAAAAGGAAGAAACCAGCCGAAGGGGAATCTTAACCAAATTGCTAACCTCTGTTAGACTTCAAAAAGAGACACAGCCGAAGGGTGACTCGATAAAGGATGAAACCAGCCGAAGGGGAATCCGATCCTAATTGCTAACCTCAGTTAGACTTTGAACAAAGAGACGTAGCCGAAGGACGACTCCAAAAGGAAGAAACCAGCCGAAGGGGAATCGTACCAAATTGCTAACCTCAGTTAGACTTCAAAGAGAGACACAGCCGAAGGGTGACTCGATAAAGGATGAAACCAGACGAAGGGGAATCTGATCCTAATTTGCTAACCTCAGTTAGACTTCAAAAAGAGACATAGTCGAAGGGTGACTCGATAAGGATGAAACCAGCCGAAGGGGAATCCGATCCTAATTTGCTAACCTCAGTTAGACTTCAAAAAGAGACACAGCCGAAGGGTGACTCTAGATATGAAAAGGTATGCCAATAATCATTGGACTTTACTGAAGAAGACTAGTAACGACTAGACTCTTATTGGAGATGTTGACGAACACTGAATTTGAAGGCGTGCCAATAACCATTGGGCTTGACTGAAAGAAAGGCTAGTGACAACTAGAATCAATCAGGGGATGCCAGTAAATACTGGGTTTTCAAGAAGGCATTGGTGCTTGCAGAGCACGAGAATTACATGAATCCCTAAGGCCAACAGACGGGGTGTAACCCTTCAAGGGTGGCAATCATTCGAATTTCCACACACATAGTATGGATTTCAAATGATTGAAAAATGAGATGGGTTGGATGCCCACCCTCATTCGCACTCTATTGTGCACGCAGCATGCGGGAAAATAACCAAAACAAGACTAGCAAGAAGCAAGAGATATCCCTTGTGCAAAAGGCAGTAAGGGGACTCACAAAGAGTGAATAAAGAGAGGACTGGTGACGACCAAACTCTATTAGATGATGCCAGTAAACGCTGGACTTTGAAAGAGGTATTGTTACTTGGGGCATAAGAACTACATGGTTCCCTCAGGCCAAAAGGCGGGGTGTAATTCTACAAGAGTGACAATCATTCGAATTGCCACACACAAAGTATGGGTTATCCAAACGATTGAGCTCAGCAAATGGGAAATAACCGTAGAGACAATGATCTTGACGAAGAAAAACTTTGTATCCAGTCCATATTGGAGAGAGAAAGTGAGACTTCTTCTGGGGATATATCAATTTGTCTATGTAACATATGTGAACTTGGCTTATGCATTGATGCATGTTTGGATTTTCCATGGTATAATGCTCCATATTTATGGAAATGCTACGCGTTTTTATATATGCAATGATTTCTATATGCAAGAGAGGATGGATGAACATCGGAGAACCTTTTGCCTAGAGAACTCTGTGGGGAATTCTTCTTGATGTCCTGACTTTTCCAGGCCACACTAGATGGTTCCTTGACCAACCCCAATATGTAACTCCTGCAGGGGGATGACTCGCACTAGAAGACTTGTAAGGAAGGAGGCATGATGGCATTTTTTAGAGACATTACCTTCATCATGTTTGGAAACTTGAAGATTGCACCTCCCCCTTTTGAACTTCCACATCTTTGTTGAAGGATAAGGGAATTTAATCAGCACTGCGTAGAACTTGGGCCACGGATGAGAGCTCCAAAGAGAAATAAACTCTGGTATTCGGAGGAAAAGAAATCCTGGGGTTCCATCTCGAGGGAGATGCCCGGTTGACACTCCTTGAAGCGTAGGTACTGGCATCTGACTGTGCTGAATGATCGGAGATTCCTGCAAAACAAATCAAACAAATATGCCCCAGGTATGATGGCTCGACCTCGTCCATCATCCCAAGTACTCAAAGTCTTAAGCAATTCTATCTGTTTTAGATCATGTTCCTTTTGTAGGACCTCAATGTTAGAAATGCAATGCTTACCAAAATAACTGGATGTTTTTGTAAACAAAACAGTAAAAGATAAAATGAGGTAGGAATTTTTTTGAGTGAAATATTTTTTCATTAATGAAAATTTGCCCAACATAGGCGAGTACATCAGGAAGTAGCCCCTTAAAGAGGTGGCTACCAAAAAATAAAACAAATAGCATTTACAAACATGGCAACGTAAGAAAAAGATTCCGTTAGGTTCCAATCTTGCTATGCCTTGTAGACCCTCGACGTTCCTTCTACTTTGCTTTCTGAAATGGATGAATGGATTGATCTTTACCCTTCTGAGTCCTCCAGTTGTGGTGACTAACTGTGCTCAAAGATCTAATGTGCGACGCAGTCATTCGCTTTTCGTCCCCCTTTTGCCTGGACTGCCCTTTCGGGTTTTCAATCCACCAGGACCCCTTTTTTGCCTAAGTCGCCCTTTCGGGTTTTCAACTTAGCTGGTGTACTTTATTTCTTTTTCATTCTTTTGCCTGATCTTTTCCTTTTCTTTTATTTTATTTTGATCAGGTTTATGCGAAGTATTTTTTAATTGCGTCGGCATTCACGGGAAGTGGGAAGTCTTCGCCATCCATAGTTGAGAGGATCATGGCGCCACCTGAGAAGACTTTCTTTACGACATAAGGCCCTTCGTAATTCGGAGTCCACTTGCCCCTAGGATCATTGTGAATAGGCAGGATCTTCTTGAGCACAAGGTCACCAACCTGAAAGTGTCGAGGACGAATCTTCTTGTCAAAGGCTTTCTTCATCTTCTTTTGATAGGCTTGCCCATGGCATATGGCCGCTAATCTCTTTTCATCAATGAGGTTCAGTTGATCAAATCTGGTATGAACCCAATCAGCTTCACTGAGCTTCACATCTATCAATACCCTTAATGAAGGAATCTCGACCTCAACCGGAAGGATTGCTTCCATGCCATATACCAATGAGAAAGGAGTTGCCCCTATCGAGGTGCGCACCAAGGTACGATAACCATGTAAAGCAAAAGGCAACATCTCATGCCAGTCTTTGTAGGTGACCACCATCTTTTGCACAATCTTCTTGATATTCTTATTGGCCGCTTCAACTGCGCCATTCATCTTTGGCCTGTACGGGGAGGAGTTATGATGCGTAATCTTGAAGTTCTCGCATAATTCCTTCATCATCTTGTTATTGAGGTTGGATCCATTATCAGTGATAATTTTCTCAAGAACCCCATAACGACAGATTATATTGTGTTTGATGAAACGAGTCACCACTTGCTTGGAGACATTTGCATAAGAAGCAGCTTCAACCCACTTGGTGAAGTAATCAATGGCAACGAGAATGAAACGATGTCCATTGGAAGCGGTGGGCTTAATTTCTCCAATCATATCGATGCCCCACATAGCAAACTGCCAAGGAGACGTCAACACATTCAGAGGAACTAGAGGTACATGAACCCTATCTGCATACACCTGACATTTATAACATACCACCACATGGCTGAAACAATCATGCTCCATGGTCGACCAATAATAACCTGCTCTCAATATTTTTCTAGCCATGGTGTGTCCACTTGCATGTGTACCAAATGATCCTTCATGCACCTCTTGTATGATATTTGTTGCTTCGTGTCTATCCATGTATCTGAGCAACACAGAATCAAAATTCCTCTTGTACAACACACCTCCAGCAAGGAAGAACTTGGAAGATAATCTCTTCAGAGTTTTCCTATCCGTAAGGGAAGCACCCTCATGATACTCTTGGGTCTCCAGAAATTTCTTAATGTCATAAAACCATGGTTTCTCATCAGGCACATTATCAACAACGTCACAGAACGCGGGCTCATCCAATATTTTAATCACAATTGAAGGTGCTTCATTGTCCCATTTAACTTTGAACATGGATGCTAAAGTGGCCAAAGCATCAGCCAAATGATTTTCCTCTCGAGGGATGTGATCAAAGGTGATCTCATCAAAATATTGAGCCAAATTCACAACATGTTCTCTATAAGGAATCAAGTTAGGGTGGCGTGTTTCCCAATCTCCATTGATCTGACTAATCACCAAAGCAGAATCTCCATAAACTGTGAGATTTTTAATCCTCAGATCAATGGCAGCCTCAATACCATATATGCAAGCCTCATATTCAGCCACATTATTAGTACAATCAAAACAAATCCTGGCTGTGAATGGAATATGAAAACCTGTTGGAGAAGTAAGCACAACACCAATACCATTGCCCAATGCATTAGAAGCACCATCGAACACAAGCGTCCATCGCGCCCCTGGTTCTGGTCCTTCCTCTTGATCTTGACTATTAGAAGTCTCTGCCACACACATTATATCCTCATCAGGAAACTCAAAGTGCATAGTCTGGTAATCGTCCACAGGTTGATGCGCAAGATAGTCAGCAATCACACTACTTTTAATGGCCTTCTGTGTAGTGTATTGTATGTCATATTCTGTCAAGATCATTTGCCAACGGGCAATCCTTCCTGTCAATGCTGGTTTCTCAAATATATATTTGATCGAATCCATCTTTGAAATCAACAAAGTGGTGTGAGTCAACATATACTGTCTCAGTCGGCGAGCAGCCCATGCCAAAGCACAACAAGTTTTCTCGAGTAGTGAGTATCTTGATTCACAATCGGTAAACTTTTTGCTAAGGTAATAGATTGCATGCTCTTTTCGACCAAACTCGTCATGCTGCCCCAACACACACCCCATTGAATTTTCGAGGACTGTTAAATACATGATCAACGGTCTACCTTCCACTGGAGGCATAAGGATTGGAGGCTCTTGCAAATACTCTTTAACTTTATCAAATGCCCTTTGACAATTGTTATCCCACTTTATTGCCTGATTCTTTCTCAATAGCTTGAAGATAGGTTCACACGTGGCAGTAAGGTGTGAGATGAATCTCGCAATGTAATTCAACCTTCCTAGGAACCCACGAACCTGTTTCTCAGTCCTCGGCTCAGGCATCTCTTGTATAGCTTTTACCTTAGCAGGATCGACCTCAATACCCTTTTCACTTACGATGAAACCAAGCAAATTTCCTGATCTCACTCCGAAGGTACATTTATTGGGATTCAACCTCAACCTGAACTTTCTTAACCTCTCAAACAATTTCTTCAGGTGAACAAGATGCTCCTCCTCAGTATGGGACTTTGCAATCATGTCGTCCACATAGACCTCGATCTCCTTATGAAACATGACATGAAACAAAGTTACCATAGCTCTTTGATAGGTTCCCCCAGCATTCTTCAACCCAAATGGCATGACCTTGTAACAAAATGCACCCCATGGCGTAATGAATGTTGTCTTTTCCATATCCTCGGGCGCCATCTTTATCTGATTGTACCCGGAAAAACCGTCCATGAAGGAGAAAACCGAGAACTGAGCAGTATTATCTACCAACACATCAATGTGAGGAAGCGGGAAATCATCCTTCGGGCTCGCTCTATTCAGATCTCGATAGTCGACACACATTCGTACCTTCCCATCTTTCTTGGGCACAGGCACAATATTGGCGACCCATGGCGGATAAACCGTTACAGCGAGAAAACCTGCGTCAAATTGCTTCTGAACCTCTTCCTGGATTTTCTTGGACATGTCAGGGCGTGTTCTTCTGAGTTTCTGTTTGACAGGCGGAGAATCTTCTTTAAGGGGTAACCTATGCACAACAATATCAGTATCTAATCCAGGCATATCTTTGTAAGACCGAGCGAAGATATCAGAATACTCCTTCAACATTCCAATCAACTTTTCTTTTACATCCTCTTTCAAAGAAGCCCCTATTTTAACCTCCCTTCTCATCTCTTCGGTGCCAAGATTCACCGTCTCAATAGGCTCTTGATGTGGCTCGATCACTTTCTCTTCTTGTTTCAACAATCTGGCCAACTCATCAGGGAGTTCACAATCTTCTTCATCCCCTTCTTCAGCGATGTAGATAGGATTGTTGAAGTCATAACGAGGCATAGCAAAATCGTTATCAACAGAATCTGGAGGAGAAGTGGATCTGCATGAATTATTATTTATGCCTTATTTTAGAATGGAGGGATGATGATGAATAAGAAACGTTGCCATTTTTTTATTTAACAAACCTAAAAGTAAAAAAGAAAATGAAAGACAGGGAACAAAAATGTTTGAATGCAAAAACGTCCTTTTATTAATGATTTTAACATTGAAAAACAACAAATGATGCCCTACATATGTTCACTGTGTCTTGGGTAAAACACAGGAATTATTGCATGATAAACAAAAACAAATAGTATTACTCTTGATCAAAAGCAATTGAGATGATGTCCTCGGATGACCAGTTGAGAAGCTTCTGTCCTGGGGCACATGGCTTGATCCATCCCTCGATATCATAATCGCTATCCATATCATCATCAGCAGCACAAATATGATCCTTGCCAATGCCAGCACTAGAGAACTTGATCGGAACGAAAGTTCCGGGCTTCTTGGGGGCCTCATTAGATGAACTCTGACCCACTTGATAACCAATCCCACATTTATCTTGCTTGATCGGTAAATCCAAGACTCGGCCCCATCCTTCAGGATGACCAAACTCAACCACAGCTTTAGCTTCCTTTAGTGAAGACATGGGGGCCTCCAACTTCTTATTTTCAACATAAGGGATCTTGATAGTCTGGACAGCCTCAAAAGCTTGGCATGGTGTCTCGTGGACCTCTCCTTCCACCTCAATATGCCTGAAAGACGCGATATGACTTACTACGTGTTCTTCTTCCCCACATATGGTGACTATCTTTCCTTGAGTTGCGAACTTGAGTTTCTGATGCAAAGTGGAAGTCACGGCCCCAGCAGCATGGATCCATGGACGTCCCAGGAGACAACTGTAAGACGCGTGGATATCCATCACAAAGAAAGTAATGGTGAAGAGCTGGGGACCTATCATTATTGGCAAGTCAACTTCCCCAAACACTGATCTCTTTGAGCCATCAAAATCTCTCACCATCAGTTCACTCGGCCTTATCTCAACATCAGAATAATCTAGCCTCATCAAAGACGACTTCGGTAATACATTCAAAGAAGATCCAGTATCCACGAGAACACGTGATAACATAGTCCCTTTACACTCCACTGATATATGCAAAGCTCTATTGTGGTTTCTACCTTCGGAAGGCAAGTCTGCATCAGTGAATCCCAATCCATTACCAGCGTTGATGTTTGACACCACTCCTTCAAGTTGATTCACTGAGATTTCCGGAGGGACAAAGGCAGTACTTAGAAGTCTCAAAAAAGCATTTCGATGTGTCTTCGAACACAGGAGCAACTACAAAATCGAAATCTTTGATTGAGTTTGACTCAGTTGGTCAACCACTTTATACTCACTTTTCTTGATGATCTTTAGGAACTCTTCCATCTCTTTGGCCACATTATCTTCAGAATTAGAGCTTTGCCCGTGATCCACTGTATCTTCTACCACTCTTTTCCCTTTTACTTGAGCTAAAGCTTCTGCATTATCATCGCGAGTATTCTGGGGAGGATTGAAAATACGACCACTCCTTGTCATTCTTCCAATGCCAACAACATTATCCACATCCTCTTTCTCAATCGGCGACTTGATCTCATACTTGGCCCCTTGGTAGAAAACTTCTGCCCCATAATTCCATGGGATTGCTCTTTCACTAGTATACGGGACGGGACCAGGCAATGTAATAACCAAAGGAGGTGCTCGGGCGGGAATTGGAATCTTGGCAGGAATATACGAAATGGATGCCACATTAACTTCGTTTTCAACCATTTCAGGACGACGCACACGCTCAAACTGTAGATACCCACTATCTATCAACTGTTGAACCCCACTTTTCACCTTATCACAAACTGAGGAAATGGCCATGCAATCAGCACAAAATTCCCCACAACCCGAGTATAGATCCATCCTCAATAATTCCTTCTTCAATAATGGCAACAGAGAGCCCAATTCGATCACATCCTTGACCAAGCGAGCATCTTCAACAACCTCAATGGCATTTGCAGCATGAGCTCCATGGGGAGGCATAGGATTCTAAACAACATTAGGTCCTTGAGTAGGAGTAAACTCGATGGCTTTAGAGTCGATAAGATCCCGGACCTTATGTTTCAATGCTTTACAATTTTCAATATTATGTCCAGGTGACCCAGAGTGGAACTCACATCTTGCGTTGGCATCCCAACTAGCAGGCAACTTAGCAGGAATGGCCAGAGTCGTCAATTGGAGCAACTTCAAATCGAGGAGATACGGAAATACTTGTGCATACGTCATCGGGATCGGGTCAAAAACCCTTTCTGGCATTTTCGGTCGTTGTTGATACTGACGTGGCGGATACCGTTGTTGTTGATATTGCTGAAAAGGTGCATTTGGTATAGTTACAGCGGTTACTTGTTGATGAGCATAGCCCTTGCCTTGACCATAGTAAGCAGCACTTGTTTCGCCCTCCCTTTTTTTAGCAAATCCATTGTATGGCTTCTTTCCACCAGCCCCAGAGGAGGAACTAGCAGCACTTGTATTTTGTATTCTTCCAGCCTTAATCCCACTTTCAATACGTTCACCGATCATAACCAAATCGGCGAAGCTCGAAGATGCAGAGCAGGCGGAGTAATATTGGCCCTCCAAAGTGTTAGTGAACATGTCTATCATCTCTCTTTCCAGCATAGGCGGTTGGACTCTAGCCGCCAACTCGCGCCATTTCTGCGCATACTCCTTAAAAGACTCATTATTTTTCTGGGCTAGATTTTGTAACTGAGTACGATTTGGTGCCATGTCGACATTATACTGATATTGCTTTATGAAGGCCTCGACTAAGTCCCTCCAACTTCGGATGTTAGCCCTCTCCAATCTCATGTACCATTCCAAGGATGCCCCAGTCAGGCTATCTTGGAAGAAATGCATCAACAATCCTTCATCCTCAGAGTACACATGTATTTTGCGATAGTAAGCTCGGACATGTGTCTTAGGACAAGTATTCCCCTTGTATTTCTCAAAATCAGGTACCTTGAACTTCGGTGGCACACGGACGCCAGGAACTAAACCCAAATCACTGATATCCATCCCCAGTCCTTGGCCTTCCATGGCCCTCATCCTTTCCTCCAGACCTCTAAACATCCTTCCAGCATCATGTGGAAGTCCCCATTCACTTTCAGGAAACAAATCCTCGTGTCGGTCCTCTTCCAACACAGGGATAGCAGCGGTCTTCTGATTTGTTGTGTAGGTTGTCCTTCAGGAGTAGGTTGAGGAGGCCCACACGGATTACCTTGATTGGCAGCAGGAGGAATTACACCAGGTCCTCCGTTCACAGGTTCACCATTGACACGGATATCAACAGAATTTCTTTGCGGGGGGGTCCGCAACAACCTGAGCAATTGTGTCCATTCGGATTCTGAGCTCTTCTTGGCGATCAGCCATGCCTTGCATGACCTCCATGAACTGGGCCATCTGAGAAGTAACCTGAGCTCTCATCTGGATAAGATCATCCCTTAACTGATCCATTTGCAGTGATTGATTAGCCCTTGTGTAGTAGCGATGTGTAGGTGGAGGTGCAATTGCTGAAAGAGAAAACCTGATCAGTCAAATAAGAACACCATCTGATGTACCTGTTTGTGCATGATGTGTATGAGGTGCATGTGTGCATATGATGTGAGGTTCCATTTCCAGAGTATCCAAAATTTTTAGTATTAATCAAGAATGTTTAACAATGTGACAAAGGATAAGCATCAAGAGAAACAAGGGAACTAGTTCTTTTTCATTCATAACAAAAATTTAAACTTGGGCAAAGCCATACATCAACAAGATAGTTCAACAAGGGAAATAAAAGACCCCATCCAACAAGTCTGGTGGTGGTCGAGACATACAGACTCAAACATCAATCCATCTGAATATAAAATAGAGGCCCTCCTTGTCTGAAGTGTTCATCACTCCACTTCTTGGTTTCGTTGAACAGTTTCTTGGTTACCTCTCGATCTCTTCCTTTGAGGAGACTCTGAATTACCACATCCTTTCGAAATAACTGGCTATCTAACTTCTCACAGTGGGCTACCAGGGTATCACATCCTTTGCAGTCAGGGAGGGAATCTTTCTCAGACGTACTTCCCATTTCTGCTATCTGGTTTTTGAGTTTCGCATTCTCTTCTATTACACGAGAGGTGCGGAGGTGGCTACCCTTAAGTTGAATCTCAACCGCCATCCTTTGGGTAGTTTCTTCTTCTAGTCTCTTTTTCAGACTCTTCACTTCAGCTCTAGCCTCCTTTTCTATCTTGAGTTTATAAGCCTTCAAGTCTTCTCTATACTCTCGCTTGAGTTTCTCTTCTGCCTCTTTTATTGCCTTTTTATGATCTTTTGGTGATCCTCGGCAACAACAGTAGTAGCTCTTTCACCCTTTTCAGTTCTGGTTCTCTTTTGAACTCTGGAAGATCCCCCTTTCAGCATCCCGGCTTCGTGTATCAACTCAACCCTTCTCTTATCCACAGGATAATGTCTTAGTTGTGTGTCTGGCCTCTTTTCACGCAACTGGGTGTTTTCCATATCCGCTTGGGTGTAATTCTCAGCAGGCACAGTGACAGTTAGAACCTTAGGTGGTTTCTCATACAATGGGTTAACCTTCGGGAAGGGCAATAGGCGGTCCTTAACTCTATCTTTGACCCAATCTGTATAGGCTTGTTTGGCAACGGCATTCTTCTCACCTAGAGAAGTCTGATCATCTGTATGGATGCTATTCCAGGCACTTCTTACTTTTTCCAAACCCTCTGGATCAGTTCCCTTCTCAAAGCAAACGGATTCGAATATCTCTTTGTCCAAAGGCTTGTCTTTAAGCACAAATCCCAACTGGCGTAACGCGAGCCCCGGGTTATAATTGATAACACCTTTCGTTTCTATGAGGGGAACGTTGTCAAAACTGCCACAACTAGTTATAACTTCCTCTATGTCCATTCCGATGTGACACCAGACGATGTCGTTTGCAGTAAGCCCCATGATCCTTTGAGGCCATTTCTGTGAGTCTCTTGTGGTGACAAACGCTCCGCTTTTAGGCAAATGTGAAGAAAACCATTCGTATAGTAGTGGTAAACAACCCCCAACTGACCCTTTCTTCCCATACCTAGAATGGACGGCATAATAAGTGTCGGCCAACAGAGTGGGCACAGGATTTTGATCCATAAAGAGACAGATAGCAGTAAGATCGACAAAGTTCAGAATATTCGGGAACAACACTAATCCATAGATCATGACGACAAGGAGAGCATTGAATTCTTTCCATTTTTCCTCAACAGCAAGGGCTTCAGCCTTCTTCATCAGAAATCTTACATAGAATCCATGAGTTCCACCATTAGGCTTCCAGTTATCCATAACATCCTTCATGCTCAAATAAAGAGCACCAGCAATGCGATCCATTTTTGGCTTCTCAGGTACGCATACAAAAGGGATTTTACGTTGAACCTTAATCTTGAGAATGTCAGCATACTCTTCAAGGGTGGGAGCCAGTTGGTAGTCTTGAAAGGTGAACCAGCGCAATTCAGAATCATAGAACTAAAGAAGAGTATAGAGACCCCACTCATCAATACGAGTAGTCAACATAAGCAGAATGTGGCCATAAGTCTTTCTGAACTCATCCAGATTGTGGCCAGTAACTAGGGCGCTCAATTGAACCAAAGGTGTTGCATCCTCACGGAAGAAACTGCAAGTGAAGGTACGCTTCGTAGCCTCTTTGTTGACGGTCACACTGTTAGCCATTCTTGATGAGAAGTGTTGACTTTGGATACCCTGAAAAATGGCATGCATATGAAGATTAATCTCTTTTTTCATCTTTTTTTTTTTCTTTTTTTCTTTCTTTTTTTTCTTTTCTTTTCCTTTTTTTTTTTTGAAATTAAATATGATATGATGAGTATGATGCAATGAAGACCCCTCCCCATATAGGAGAAGTGCATGTTGCTTCTGAACAAGATCGGACGTCACAGGATCAAAGGTCCGACGTAGGTACCACAGAACCATAAGAACAGCAGTCACCATCAGAACAAAATAGTCACCAACGGTACCTGTCATGTATATCCCTCCCCACTCACAGGTGAATCTAGGCCAGGGTAAGGTCGTGAAACGCAGTATACGGTCCGCCCGAAGGTAATCCATCCCGAGACGTACACCTCGAGACAAACCATGCTCCCACTCTATCCTAGGGTTCCTATGGTTCACACATAGCCTGGGTATTGGGCCTTTTACCTCATAGAGTCATCCCACTCAACCTGCAAACAGAGAAAATATGTGGCCCCCACGGGGACCCATAATATAGTCCAGATGCATGCGGAAAGTAAACATGATATGCAAGCAAGAAATAAACATGATATGCAAGCATATATACAGGATGTAAACATATAAATAAACAAATAAACACCCAATAAACGAAACAAACAATGGCTAGGATCGACTCGCTAAGAATGGACCAGCACAGGTCTATCACGTCCTCAGCAGAGTTGCCAGCTGTCGCTACCACGAAAAATGGATAAGAGTCGCCACTAATATATTTATCCCATCGAGGGAAAGGAATACCAGAAAACCTAACTCGAACAAGAACAAGGACTTTCGACCAGAGAATGGGGCATGGGAGTCGGTTACGCAAGGGGAAGGTGCTAGCACCCCTCACGCCCATCGTACTCGATGGTATCCACCTATGTTTGTTTCTATCTAAAGCGTGTATCTAATGTCTAAAACTAAATACGAATGAATGCAGAAGAAATACGGGGAAAAGAAGGAATTATTTACAAGTGTGCTCGCTTAGGCCCCGCGACCCAATGCCTACGTATCCCTTACAAGGAATCAGAGCTACCGTAGTTCGGCTCAATAGTTTCCATTTGTTTTGTGTTTTTTATTTGAACAGAGGTTAAGGTCGCAATCCACGATGCTCGACCTTTGGAGACTTATACGCCTAATTCTGGACTGGACTTAACTTGCTCTTAGCAGCAGAAAAAATTGGGTTTGTGTTTTTTATGTAACTACATGATGAACAAAACCCAATACAAGGCTTCGCACCACTTCATTACTTTGTTTTAATTTGAACCTTTATTAAGTGTTTTAAGTGTTTTTGGTTGGGTATTTTTTAAGGGGATTTACTTTGCGATTTGAATCACATAAAAATGTATAATGATCGAGAAACAGATTAGGGAATGAATCCCACTCATTTCTCTCCCATTATATAGTGATCGAGAAACAGATTAGGGAATGAATCCCACTCATTTCTCTCCCACTAAGTGATTGAGAAACAGATTAGGGAATAAATCCCACTCATTTCTCTCTCACTTTTAGTAAGGTGTGATTCGCATCTTTATTTATTAGTGTTTTAATGTTGAAAAGAAAAAAGGAAAAGGGGGAGACTATCTTACTTTCTAGCCTAATTGTTGTCTAATTCCTAATTATCATCTAAAGGGAATTAACTAAGAAGAAAGTTGTTTAAGTTGACTAAAGTCAACTTTAACAACTAGGGGTATTTTAGACATTTCTCAAAATATGAAAATATTCACAAAAAGAAAGAATTAAAATCTAAAATAACCATGAAAATATTCACAAGCAATTTGCATTTTTATTCATGTTCAAGACCATTTTCAACAATTAAAACTAAAACTATTTTTATTATGTATGAACCAATCAAAATTCAAAGAAAACCCCAATTAAAAATCTAATTAAAACAATTATTCCTAAAAATTCTAATTAGTAAAAAAACTATTTTTATCAATTTTATCTAAGCAAAAATCAATTAATATGCAAAAAAAAAAAAAATTTATTTTTATATTTTTTATTACCAGCATGGGGGTGTGTTAGCAAAAATGGAATGAACTAAAAATATGCTAAAAGCGCAATGGGCCCAAACTGGTGGTGTAGAAAACGAAATTAGCAAGCCCAGGTCCTTCAAAAATGGGCGTCAGTAGCAAAAGGGTGGTGCGCTCAGAAAGAAAAGCCAAAGCCCAAGCAGTGGCCCAGTTGTATCACTACCCACCTATTCCATTTTCACTTCATTTTATTCCATTTTCATTATTCCAGCATGTAATTAATATCAGACTATGGTTATCATGGAAATAACGTGACATGAAAGTATATCAATGGGGCAAGTTCATTTAAGTCACAAAAGGACAAAAAGCATGGTTTAGCCAATCACGGAGTGCCAACTCACTAACTAACCATATGAATAAAGCCAAAACAAGCAAAACAAAGGGATCATGAGCCAAACAGGAGATGCCACGTCACCTCAACAGAAACGGGATCCTGAGTTTGATCAGACGCCGGAGACGGACTCCGGTCGTCTTCTCCGGCCGTTCTCACGGCGGAGCTTCAAGAAATTTTCCAGAAAAACGAAAAGATAGCCTCTCTTGACTCGGAATCCTGCCCTGAATCCGAATCTCCCATTAGATTTCTCTGATTCTAACCCTAACACGCAAACCGAACCACATTTCACAAACCCTAACTTGAACAAACCTTACTAAAACTAAACCTAAGCACATCAGTCTACTCCTAAGCATCCACAGGATATGAACACAAGGTTTAAACATGTAAACAACTAGCATACCAAACAGAACGAACCAGATCAAGAACAAGAGTTCCATAGCAACGTGATACATAGCAAAGCATACATATGAGTCTCATTTCAGATCTAAATGGCCTAGCACATGCGACTACTATGCTGAGAGAGTCTTGAAAACATACCTATTCAGATCTTGATTCAGCAATGTGAAGAAAACCGCTACTCTCCTCGATATCCTCGCTGATGCTGATACGAGTTGTCTTTGATCCAATGTGATTTCTTGAGGAGTATGTTCAGTGTTCTTGAAGCTCAATCCAGCTGAACCTCTTCAAAGCATGACGACGGAGTAATATTGGTGAAGATCTTCGGACGGAGCTTGCAGTGGTGGTGATTGAAGGTTGTAGAGATTGATGGAGATGTTATGGTGGTGGTTGAATGGAACTCGATGGTGATGGAGGTTGATGAAGTTTGTTACAGAGTGTAACAAACTTTTATGGAGAGAGAATGAGGAGAGGGAATAGAGAGAGCGTGATGAGTGCAGGGAAGAGAGAATGGGAGAGTGAAGAGAAAATCTGGAAAAAATGAATCGCGTGTGTGAAATCAATGAGGAGTTTTCATATTTATAGTGAGTATACACATTGGCTTATGGTAAGGGTGCTTGTATGGTAGCTTTTTCTTCTCAACTCAATGAACAAGTGTGTGTACGTTTGTGGCAAACTTTGCATGGGCCTTTCACGTGACAGTCTTGTGCCTGGCTTTTTTGTGGAAATATTACACTGCCTAGGAACCTTTCATGCTAGGATCGAACAGTCTATGTTCATGACTTTGCACACATATAACTCCCTCTCTAGACCTCCATTTAATTCAAACTCAAGTCCTTTGTAAAGAAGTGATGGAAGTGACGAATTAATTTGTTGAAAATCTCTTGAAATAACACCTGGATGGATGACAAAAAATGCTTGGAATATGGTGGTACACAACTGGACAATGGTTGCACGCGCATGACCTGCCCAGCTTTGGCCAAAGTCTATTTTCGTGTGCATGAGTTTGAAGCTTGCTATCTCACTCATAACATATTCAATGGGCATGGTTCTTCGACCATTCGGAAGAGGACATGTAAGAGAACATGGTTGAATTGAGATTGATTCAAATGGATGTTCACAACTCTCTAAAACTGACTTTACATATGACACGCAACCTGTTTGATCATTTGCTTACGCGTGCCCCAGCTTTTGGTCCATATCTTTGGCAAAGCGTGACTTTGCGAGGGCATGACTTTGAGCCCTCACAATTTTCTCAATAAACCTCCAATTGGCTTGATTATTGGCTTGGTGAATAGAAGACATGGAGGGGAGACGAGTTATATCTTGTTTGGATTCATAACGTGCTTTAAATCCTCTAAAACATGCCTTGAATATGGCACACCACCTGTTTGACGAAATGCTCACGCGTGACCTGGATTTGTGCCCAACAATATGACTTGAGCGAATGTGATTCTTCAAACTTTGCACTTTTATAGCTCTCAAACCATGCTTCAAATGAAAACATTTCCAACTACAAAGTTGTTCATCTCCATGAGATATACAACTTTAATGTTGAACTTGTCTTGAAATAAAGCCTTTTGGCACGTGTAAATCAGTGTCAAAGTGGACTGCTCATCCAATTCCAAAAGCTTCAAAAAATTTCTAAGTATTGGAATTTTCTCATTCTTTTTGGAAATTTTGTCAAACTCTCGATTTTATTTGTTTCTTTGATCTTTTTTGACCGATTTTCCACCAAAAATCAATATTTAACAAATGACCCTGATTTTGACCCAAAAGTCAACTTTTCCTGATTTTTCTGATTCCAGATGAATTTCCCGATTAATTCGTTTCTGATCTAATTCTCAAACAATTTTCAACCAAAGAAGCTTCAACGTTTATTTCTTCAAGGTAACCATATTTCATACTCAAAATCACCTCCTGATTAAATTTTGACCAAAAAGTCAACAGGATTGACTTTGGTCAAAACCCTAATTTGGCGATCCTGGTGAACCTGAAGCTTGCATTTTCCAAACAAGGCTCCGACTTGTAGATGATAAAATCCTGACCTCAAGAGAATGCCATTGGAGATGATGCCTGGGACCTCAGAAAAAATGTTTTTTAATCAGGAATTTCTTCAGCCTTAGCTTCCCATTTTTTGTCAATTTTCTCGAACAATAACAATGATATGAATGAATGTATCAAATGAATGACCAACATAAAACATGCACATGGATGTGATATGAAAGCCAATAGGGGAATAAATAAGTGGGCCAATTTTGGGGTGCAACACACCGTCCGCTTAGCGGGCTGCTAGCGGGCTTTCCAGTGGAGGAGCTCAAACGTTCTTCCGCTTAGCAGACTCACGATTTTCTGGAATCACAAACAGCATCCGCTAAGCGACCTGAGTCCGACTAGCGAAGTAACGATTTCTCAGAAAAAATGTAGAACGCACCAGTTCTGCCAAGGGTGATCCAAACCCTCCCATTTCACCAAAAATGTAACGATTAACAACATATACAACCAGATTATAACATATATAAACAATATTGATCATCATGAACATGTTATTTGACAAGGAGTTATGGATTAACTCAAAACCCTTAACCCCTAATTTCTCCCGAACATTAAACCCCAAGTATCTAACTATGGACTCACCTTAGAGTTGGAATAGATGACAGAATCGAACGATTATAGCAGGAAAACAAGGGATGGAACTGAGTTGGGTTGCATGCAAGGCTTGAGATGGAGTTGGTCTTCTTCCTTTCCTCTCTTCCTTTCACGCTTCCTTCTTTTTCTTTCTCTAAACCATAAAATTCTGATTTGGACAAGTAAAAATGAGGAACCAAATAAACCCTTATTCCTATTTAAGTGGGGAAATGACCAAACTACCCTCATTGTTACTAATTGGCATAATTAATATAATTAACGTATTAGCCGGAATGTGTATCATATTTGTCCATTACTCATATCAATTTAAGTTAGAATTAGTAATTGGACAATTATAATACTGGGTATTACATTCTTCCCCCTTAAATAGAATTCGTCCTCGAATTCAAACTTACCATAACAAGTGGGGATAGGACTCCCGCATCCCTGACTCAAGCTCCCATGTAGCTTCCTCAAGACGCGTCTCATCCCACAACACCTTCACAAGAGGTATTTCCTTATTCCTTAGAGACTTACTAGCATGTTCCAAGATACGGCAAGGTTGTGGATCATAGGAAAGATCTGGTTCCACGGCAATAGAATCTGGTAGGATAGGATGGAAAGCAGCAGGCACAAATCTTCGGAGTTGGGATACATGGAACACATCATGTAGTCCGGATAGGGAAGGTGGCAATGCCAACTGATAGGCCACTCCACCTATCCGACTCACAATCTGATAGGGTCCCACGTATGTTGGACTAAGCTTACGTGTCTTGAACGGTCCTCCCAGTCTCAATCTCGGGGTGACTTTTAGATACACGTGGTCTCCAACTTCAAATTCCAAAGGCCTCCTTCGCTTGTCCGCATGATTCTTCTGTCGATCCTGGGATTTCTTAAGATTATCCTAAATCACTTTGACTTTCTCAGTGATTTCTTGTATAATATCTGGGCCAAGAATACTTTTCTCCCCTACTTCGGCCCAACATACGAGAGATCGACACTTCCTGCCATATAGAGCCTCATTGGGAGCCATACCCAAACTAGCATGGTAACTGTTATTATATGCAAATTCCACCAAAGGTAAATGATCCTTCCAACTCCCACCTTCTTCCAAAATACAAGCTCTCAACATATCTTCAATCGTCTGGATTGTCCTCTCCGTCTGCTCATCAGATTGGGGGTGATTAGAGGTACTCATATCCAGCCTATTCCCTAATTCCTTATGGAACATCTTCCAAAATCTCGAAGTGAACTTTGGATCTCGATCGGACACTATATTGGATGGCACACCATGCAATCGAACAATCTTCGCTATGAAAAGTCTTGCAAGGTGGATCACCTTGTGGGTCGTCTTTACAGGCAAAAAGTGAGCACACTTAGTTAACCTGTCCACTATCACCCATATAGAATCGTATCCACCTCGGGCACGGGGTAATCCCACAATGAAATCCATAGAGATAGAGTCCCATTTCCATACTGGTATCTCCAGAGGTTGCAACATCCCTCCTGGCCTCTGATGTTCAATCTTAACCCGTTGACAGATAGAACACTGCGCCACGTATTCTGCAATTTCTTTCTTCATTCCTGGCCACCAAAAGTTCTTCTTCAAATCTTGATACATTTTGGTCGAACCGGGATGAATAGAAAATTTACTCTTGTGCGCTTTGTCAAGGATTAGACGCTTTAACTCAGGATCATTTGGTACACAAACTCTCTGATGAAACAAAAGGATTCCATCCGGTGCCCTACAAAAATAAGGAAGGTTCTCGTCTGCTTGCAACTTTGCATCACATTCCTGAGCTAACCGGATCGTCTCCCGAAGCTTGTTCACGATGCTCAAATTGCTAAGCAGAACACCGTTGGGCATCCATTCGAACTGAAGGTTAAGGTTTCGGAACTTCTCTAATAAACCATGTTCTAACATCATCAACTCCGCAACCCGAAATTCCTTCCTACTTAAAGCATCTGCTACTTTATTAGCCTTCCCTGGATGGTATTTCAGTTCAAAGTCATAATCCTTAAGATACTCCATCCATCTTCTATGTCGCATGTTCAACTCCTTCTGATCAAAAAAGTATCTTAGGCTCTTATGATCGCTGAACATTTCAAAGTGGACTCCATACAAGTAATGTCGCAACACTTTAAGCGCAAAGACTATTGCAGCAAGCTCAAGATCGTGGGTAGGATAATTCTCCTCATGAGATCTCAACTGCCGAGATGCATAAGCCACGACTTGACCGTATTGCATCAACACTCCTCCTAAACCTTTCTTAGACGCAATACAAAATACTTCGTACGATCGATTTGGGTCAGGAATCACCAATACCGGTGCAAAAGTCAACTTCTCCTTAAGCTTCTGGAAACTTTGCTCACACTCGGAGTCCCATTCAAAAGCAACTTCCTTCCGGGTAAGCTTCGTCAATGGTAAGGCGAATTTAGCAAATCCCATGATAAACCTCCGATAGTAACCGGCTAGCCCTAAGAAACTTCGAACCTCCGTTACACTCTTCAGTCGGTCCCAAATCACTACCGCTTCTACCTTTGAAGGGTCTACTGCCACGCCTCCCCCAGAAATGACGTGACCAAGGAAACTTACTTTCGATAACCAGAACTCGCACTTGCTAAGCTTGGCGTACAATTGCTTCTCTCGAAGAGTAGACAACACGATCCACAAATGCTCTTTATGCTCTTCTAGAGAACGAGAATACACCAAGATATCGTCAATGAAGATCACCACAAACTGATCCAGATACGGTTGGAATATTCGATTCATGTAGTCCATGAAAACAGACGGAGCATTAGTCATACAAAAAGGCATAACTAAAAACTCGTAATGACCATACCGAGTTCTGAATGCAGTCTTGGGAACGTCTGAGCTCTTCCCCCGAATCTGATGATACCCCGACCTAAGATCAATCTCCGAGAACACACTGGCTCCTTTCAATTGATTTAGGAGGTCGTCAATCTGTGGCAAGGGATATTTGTTCTTTATGGTAACCTTGTTCAGTTGACGGTAATCGATAAACAAACGCATACTTCCGTCCTTCTTCTTCACCAAGAGAACAGGAGCTCCCCATGGAGAAACATTGGGCTGAATGAAATGCTTAGCTAGGAGTTCTTCTAACTGGCTCTTCAATTCTCTGAGTTCGATAGGGGACATCCGATACGGAGTTATAGAGACAGGGGCAGTACCAGGAACGAGGTCAATCGAGAATTCCGCTTCTCTTTCTAGAGGAAGAGAAGTGATGTCCTCAGGGAATACATCAGGAAATTCGCACACCACTGGAATCTCAGACAATTCCATCCTTACAGAAGGCTCCTTGGAAAGAACTAAAAGAAAGGATATTTCTTGAGAAAAGAGATAGTTAACCATTCTGATTGTACCTTCAATTAACTTGGTAATTGCATCATCGGAGGTAGTCTCTTCTGCAGGAATGAATATAGCCTTCTCCTTGCATCCAATATACACTGAATTAGGAGATAACCAATCCATTCCAAGAATGACATCGATTCTCTTGAGAGGTAAGCAATTCAGATCGATCGGAAAATCACGGTCATTAAAAAATACAAAACAATCCTTGCAAACTAGCCGAGCTTCCACAGAATCATCCGTAGCCGAGGAAATGACCATAGGATCAGGTAGAGGAGTTTCTTCCAACCCAAGTCGGTAAACACACTCTATAGAGATAAAAGAATGCGTAGCCCCTCAATCAACTAAAATACACAAAGGTTGGTTGTTTACGTAACACGTACCCGCAATGAGATAGTTGTTTCCCTTCGCTTTCCTTGCATCCAAGGTATACACATGACCTACGGTCTTCTCAGGAGCTTTCTTCTTTGGACAATGCCTAGCCATGTGGCCCATTTCACCACACTCATAGCAAGCAGCTCCAAAAGGCCTACAATCCCCACGATGTCTTCTCTTACATTTATCACACTGAGGAGGTATAGATGACTGGTCACCATGATTTTGCTTCTTCTTTGTCGGAAAGTTGCGGGGCTTCAGATAGTGTCCTGATCTTCCTTGCTCTCTAAAACTTGTCTTGTTCTGATTTCTCTCTTCTTGAACCCTCTTCAAACTGTTTTCAGCAATATAGTATTGCCTCAAACACTCAGCATAAATGGTGAACTCTCTCTGTAATACACTATGAGCAATGTCCGCCCTTAGTCCCATCATGAACTGATCAATCTTCCATAGTTCATCCTGAGCATAGGCAGCCTGTCGGGAGTAATCAGCCAGGTCTTCAAA
Source organism: Vicia villosa (assembly GCF_029867415.1). Lineage (NCBI taxonomy): Eukaryota > Viridiplantae > Streptophyta > Magnoliopsida > Fabales > Fabaceae > Vicia > Vicia villosa. The sequence continues at coordinate 100,474,690 of NC_081182.1, forward strand.
CTTCTCAGCATACTCCGAAACGGACATGTTGCCTTGCTTGAAGTTCTAAAATTCTCTTTCTTTCTGAGTCCGCACACTGTTAGGAAAGTACTTCTCCGAAAATGTTGTTTTGAAGTGTTGCCAGTCCGTAGGAATCCCTTGGGTAGTGAAGATTGTAGATGCCGTCTTCCACCACCTAGCAGCAGGTCCTGTCATTTTCTGAGTTGCAAAGATAACCTTCTCCTCTTCAGTACATTGGATGGCCTGAAACACTCTCTCCATTCCAGCCAACCAATCATGAGCCAATATCGAATCTAGACCACCCATGAATTCTAACGGATTCATTCTGAAGAAAGCACGAAAATCTGGTCCAGTTGCAACTGGTGGAACGGGAACTGGAGCAGGAGGTTGTTGCCCGTGTATACCTTGCATCATCTGCATCATCATCTGATTCTGCTGTTGCATCTGTTGCATTATCTGCTGCCAAGGTATACCTGCATTTCCCGCTTCTTGCTCGGGTACCACATTCCTTGTTCTGGGCCTTCTGGGACCTCTGCGTTGCTCAGCCATTTTCCCTGTCTGTCCTACACATGGAATTCAGTTGATCGGGCTCAAATACATAGTAAGACATACGGAACACTTCCGATTTACACATATGAGGAAGGATTGTACTGCTTTAAGATGTGTCGAGCAATGCCGAGAATCAACCTGCTCGGATACCAACTATAACACCCCACACATATTTGTCTAGAATAATATGTATGTAATGTTAATAATGGTACATAAAACATCATCATATAATACATGGAAGTATATAGCAGCGGATCATAAGATACATCATATAGTACATAGTACTTAAGCCGAATGTATCATGGCCAAAATAATACAACACAAAAGCTAGTAATATGTCTCAAAGTACGAGTACAAAACAAGCACGATAAAAAGATAAGACGCCCATCTACGTCAGCAGCACTAATCCATCTTGCCTTTACCTCGATCTTGCTGCGAACCACCTGAAAAAAATAAGAATTGGAATGGGATGAGATTACTAAATCTCAGTGAATCCTCCTATCCTATGAGTCCACTCGGATCTACAAGGTACATACTATGCCGAATCCACCATTGATTTGGGGTTAATTCTCACTTCCGGTATAAGAACGGAGCAAACATACGACTTGTCCACCTTAGGACTCGTCGTGTCACAAATACACAAAGTATACAAACAAGTATGCCAAATCCGCACACATGTACGGGGAATCCAGAAGCACGTTAACGCCAATCTACGAAGGTTGCGCAACACACCCTCGGTGAGTAACCAAGTGCATATTGTCAAAGAGGCTCGCACAAGACCATCACTAGATGAGGCAGATGCATCCTACATGGAATCCCATCCGTGACGAGTCATCCGAACTAAATCGGGAACGGAGTGACATTGCCTACATGGCGTCACAGCCCCGTCATCATCCATACGCAATATGGGTTCCGCAAGTGCGAAAACGCCTAATTGACTACACAAGCCCATCCGGGTAGGAGCCTAGTGGCGTAGCCTATGTGGCACCACTAGAGGTGAGTTATCCGGGTGATATTGCCTATAGCATCACCATTCTACTATACCAAGAACGCCAAGTGTATTCCGCAAGTGAGAAAACGCCATTAAGACTCTCAATAGTACACTTGCAATGATAGCTCAGATGTGTTCTATCGTACCAAGAATGCTCGATGTATTCCGCAAGTGAGACACGCCCTATAGACTCTCACAAGTACATTCGCAATGGTACATACGATAATAGCCCTTACGGCATGCGACTTACTACCTAGTATTGGCCCACTTCGATTCTAGCATACATCACATGCCAAGCGTTAAATCACACAATACATCCAATCCCGAGTGTTTAACCGAAAAAACGGGAAACAATATCTATCATGATTCATCATATGTAATTGTATCTCATCATGCACAACCAACATCCAACATAAATTGAGTTATCATCAATTCTCATGTTATGCATACACATACATATAATAGGAATCACAAGCTCACATATCATAATTTACCGTACACACGGTCAACAGATGCTTAATAATAGTCGGAGAGGAGCTCAGTTCTGATTAGAGACCAAAACTGCACTCGGGGGAAAGAAGAATAAAATTATGCTCAGCACTGTCCGCTTAGCGAGCTGCTAGAGGGCTTTCCAGTGGCGTAGCTCAAACGTTCTTCCGCTTAGCAACTTGTGTCCGCTTAGCGGACTCACGATTTTCTAGAATCACAAACAGCATCCGCTAAGCGACCTGAGTCCGATTAGCGGTGTAGCGATTTCTCAGAAAAAATGTAGAATGCACCAGTTCTGCCAAGGGTGATCCAAACCCTCCCATTTCACCAAAAATGTAACGATTAACAACATATACAATCAGATTATAACATATATAAACAATATTGATCATTATTAACATGTTATTTGACAAGGATTTATGATTAACTCAAAACCCTTAACCCCTAATTTCTCCCAAACATTAAACCCCAAGTATCTAACTATGGACTCACCTTAGAGTTGGAATAGATGACAGAATCGAACGATTAGAGCAGGAAAACAAGGGATGGAACTGAGTTGGGTTGCATGCAAGGCTTGAGATGGAGTTGGTCTTCTTCCTTTCCTCTCTTCCTTTCACGCTTCCTTCTTTTTCTTTCTCTAAACCACAAAATTCTGCTTTGGACAAGGAAAAATGAGGAACCAAACAAACCCTTATTCCTATTTAAGTGGGAAAATGACCAAACTACCCTCATTGTTACTAATTGGCATAATTAATATAATTAACCTATTAGCAAGAATGTGTCATATTTGTCCATTACTCATATCAATTTAAGTTAGAATTAGTAATTGGACAATTATAATACCGGGTATTACAGTCCGCAGGGGTACTGGTGTGGACCGCGCATTTGTCACCAGTTAGATTTTGAAATTTAAATAAAATAAAAAATGTTTAAATTTAATTTTAAAAATAAAACATAAAAAAAAACGTACTCAAAGATAAATATATAAATGAAAGACATAATTTTTAAATAAAAACAAAAGGTGACTCCTCCGGCTCCCAGTCTGACCGACTGGTTCAGTCCGATTTTTAAAATAGTGATTTTAAGAGTTTTATTTTTTTAATTTATAACTAATATTAAAATAAAAATATGAATCATATTATTATCATTATTATTATTCGTATCTCATAAATTATATCAATTTTAAGATATTAAAATAATATCTATTTTATTTTATTTTTTAATTTTAAAAAAATGGGAGATTGACACATAAACGGTTTTGTCTAGGGTTGTCATTATGACAACTTTAAATTTAAAATTAGTTATTAAAATTATTTTTATATTTGTGATTTGTGGTTTAAATTTATTATTTTGATTAATTAAGTATTTCAAATTTTATATAAAAATATGAATAAAATAGTAAATAATTTTATTCATACTTGATTTCTTTCTTCTTTTTTTTTTTTTAATTTTTTACTGAGTAGTAATTATTAATATATTTAGCTTTTGTTTTTTTCTACTTTTTATATTATCATAATTGTAGTGAATTAGTTATAATTTTAGTGATTATTAATATAAAATTTATTAAATATTTTATATTTTTTGAACTAAATTAAAAATTGTGAAGAGTTTTATGAGTTTTATTTTTTTAGTTTATAACTAATATTTAAATAAGAATATGATTTGAATTAAATTAAAAAGTGTGAAGAGTTTTATGAGTTTTATTTTTTAATTTATACTTAATTTGAAATAAGAATATGAATAATATTATTATCATTATTATTAATCATATCTCATAAATTATATAATTTTAAGATATTAAATAGATATCAATTTTATTAATTTTTTAATTTGAAAAAAAATGGGAGATTGACATATAAGATTTTAGCTAGGATTTTGTCTAAGGTTGTCATCATAACAACCTTAGATTTATATTAAGTAGATAGATAGATAGATTTTGACCTATGAGATGCTTATGAAAATTGTGAAACTCTTTCTACATTGCAGAGAGTTATAAAAAAGAGAGATATTATCTAAAATAGTATTATTTGTCTTTGTCAATTTAATTGATTTTAAGAAATTTTTACTACATTTTCTTTTATTTTGAATTTCAAGAATAAAATAAGAAATATTGTCAATATTTTTATGTAAAGAAATTTATCAACTTTTTTTTTTGTATTTTTAAATTAATAATGAAATAAAAGCAATATATATATATATATATATATATATATATATATATATATATATATATATATATTTTTATAAAAATTAAAATTTTATTTACTATTATTTTATCAAGTTTTTTTTTTGAATTATATGTAGTTTAATTTTAAATTTTTTTATTACATATCGTTTTTAATTTTATCTAAAAAATTTTATCATTTTTTTGAAGTTTTCAAATTAATAATAAAATAAACAATAATATTATTTTTAAAATATATTATTATTTTATCAAGTTTTTTTATATTTATATATATATTTATTATAAATAATTTTATTAAATATAAATTAAAAAGTAGAGAACACAAATTAATATCTTAAAAAAAAAAAGGTAAAAAGAAAAAGTGATATTATAACAAAAGTTCTCTATGTCTTTTGTTTCTATTTTTTAAACTCTCAAATAAGGGTTTCTCTTCTTCATCCTCCCCTCCCTTTCTTTTCTCTCCTCTCCTAAGTCTTTCTCTCCTCATATTTTAAAACTCTCAAATATAACCTAATAGAATTGAGCAGAACTTTGGGCGCGTTTACCACTAAAATGGAAATTCAGTTCATAGAAATCATATTGAAGGAACTAATTTGAAAAACAAAGTAGAAGATATCTCTCTCAATATATACTGCAGAAATATATCTCCATGGGAAAGACAATGTGAAAGCCATGAAGATATCTCTAAAATGAAGAGAGAAGGCAATCAAGATAATATATTGAGAAAAAGGGATATGTACGGACAGTGTAAAGTATTTTTACACTGTCAATCAATCACACCATATAATCAATTAAAACACAATATTAATCTAAAAAAAAATTATATGACATGTCCATGTAAAAATTTTAATTTATTATATGTATAAAGTTAGTTTACATACTCACTGCACTACATTTAAACTCTAATATATTTGATGTTTTATTTCATTTTATTACCCTCGTCATAAATTACAAAGGCATAACTACAAGGTTCTTTTATATTAGGAGAAAAATAATCATTGGGTGGCAACAAAAATAAAAATTTAATTGCTCATAGAATACTCTGTAAAGGTTCTTTATATGATCTATAGCATAAACCTTTCACATATACAATAGCTTAAAAAACAATGAGGTCGGAAAGCAAACGGACAGTAATGTTTTGGACAATCATCATCTTCTTCACATCTAAACCCTGTTGTATGACAAAAGAAAATAAAATAATGTCACTAAAATGGAGATAAAATATATCATGTAAAAAGTAAGAACAAATTTGAAAATGATACAGAAAATGGCTTACCGTCAACATTTGTTACAAAAATAATTAAGAAAAGAAATATGATCATAAGATAAACAAACTTCACAACTTCATTCATATTATTACTGAATCACTTTATAAAAATAATTAAAAAGATATATGAATTATTACTTTGTAGTTATAAAACTCAGACTCTCCTTACATCTTTAAAGTAGATTTATGCTTATATAACCGTAAAAATAAATCCAAAAATTCAAATAGTGTTAAATATTATTTCAGTACATCAATGCGTTTTATTTGTCTCTTTAGCACATTAAGAAGGAGGTCACGTAAAAAAATTGATAATAGTACTAATAATAATAGTTTTACCAAAATTTTATCCTTAACCTTTCATGGTAGAAAAGAGAAAATAAAAAAAAAATTATAAAAAAATTAAAAATACATGATACCGTTTAATCTTACTCAAAATATATGTACAAATAATCAAAAAGAAATACAATATACAATATACAATATAGTTAGAGTGGATAATCCACAAAATTATAGATATATAGTTTAACGGTATTCCCATTCTCAACCTGTTGGACATACATGAGACCTTGTACATAGAAAGTTATAATTCTCATTCCTATTTGAAAAACTTTGATTTAAAATAAAATCGTTTAGAAAATTATAATTTGAAAACTTTTTATAAAAAAACATAAAGAAAGTAAATAGAAAGTAAAAAAAATAAGGGAATAGAAATGACAATAGAGAGTTGTACAGGTTCAGTAAAGAAAATTTAATTCTTTCTCCAAAAATTAATCTTGAGCATCAAGTATGTTTGAGAGTTTTTAGAAGGTCATGAACCCTCTTATATAAGAAAATAAAATTTTAGACTAACTTCCAACCAAAGAGCAAACAGGAGTTTGAAGCGGTTAGTCTTCGAACCAAATAACTGTTAAAATTGATTAAAAATATACTATTGATACTCTTTATGGTGGAGTATGATTGTCGGTAAAGACAATGAAAGTTAATGTATTATTTTCAATCAAGGTGGAGATTGTTGGGTTTAGTTGAAAATATATATGTTGAAGAAGTCTCACGTCGCTTAATTTTGTGAAGGAAGAGGGGGTCCAAGGCTATATAAAGGATTAAAGTTCTTCGTTACAAGATGCATCAGTCAAAAGCACTTTAAGCTTGTATTTGATTTTCTTTTTCTCTTATGCTCTTGTATTAGAGTGTTGTGAGATGTAGTTAAATATTTGTTTTGGAATGTGTGGGTGTACTGGGGGGCCTGTGTTGAGGGTATATCATGTGTTGTAATAATTTTCACATGGTGTTATTCTCTGGTTGTCTATTGACAAGGGTCGTGGTTTTTTCTCCGGATTTGGAGTTTCCACGTTAATCTCTTGTGTTGTTATTGTGTTCCTATTTTTTCTCTATGTTTGTTATTTTCCCAACAACTGGTATCAGAACTTTTGGTTTGATCCGGGGATAGGAGTTATTAGTATGCTCTGTGGTTGCAGCTTTGTCTGATCTTCCACGTCAAAAATGAAGGGTGGTGTTGTGAAAGAGTTGTTGAGCTGCAGTCACAAGTTCCACTGTGCAGTTTAGGTTAGACAAATTCGAAGGAAGATGTGTTACTACAATCAAGATTACACAAGGTGCAAGATTATGTCGGTAGTTGAAGAGCTTCCTGCCAACAAAGAAGTTACACCATAAGTTTTCAACCTGGTTTTAGGCATGTGAAAACTCTTAGAGTGGTTTAGCTTCAAGTGAAATTTATTCTTCATGATAAAGTATATTATTGTCGGTGATGACAATGTGAAATTCTTGAAGTGGTTTATCTTCAAGTGAAATATATTTTTCATGAAAGAGTATGATAGTTTTTAAAACCATGATTTTCGGTGAAGACAGTGTGAAAATTCTTGAAGTGGTGTAGCTTCAAGTGACTATACTTTTATGGTAAAGTATGATTGTCGGTGAAGATAATGAAAGTTGATGTATTTTTTTCAATCAACATGGAGAAGACATCTTCAACAAAGTATGAGATTAAAAAGTTCACCAGAGTGAACGATTTCAGTCTGTGGCTCTTGAAGATGAAAGTCATACTGGTTCAGCCGGGTTGTTTGGAAGCGTTGAAGGGAGCGGCAGCTATGGACGATGCGTTAACGGAAAAAGAGAAGACGGCCATGATAAAGAAAGCCCACAGCATAATTTTGTTGAGCCTTGGTGATAAGGTTCTTCGACAGGTATCAAAGAAGACGACGATATCAAGATTATGGGTGAAACTTGAAAATTTGCACATGACCAAATCGCTGGTAAACCGACTCTACTTGAAGCAAGCTTTATATTTATTCAAGATGATTGATAATTAAGATTAACAGTTGGATATGTTCAACAAGCTGATTCTTGATCTTGAAAATATTGATGTGAAGATCGATGATGAAGATCAAGCGTTGTTGCTATTATGCGCTTTGCCTCGAACACATGCTCACTTCAAAGAAACTCTCTTGTATGAAATGGAGTCCCTGACCATTGAAGAAGTTGAATTAGCCCTGTATTCTAAAGACTTGAACGAACGAAAGGAGCATAAACCTTCGACTGTTGGTGAAGGTTTGGCCATTTAGGGAAAATGCTTGCGAAATGAGGGTAAGTTCGACAAGAAGAAGGGCAAAAGTCAGCAGAAGTCTTATAGTGGCGAAGCATCTGGTATTCGATGTTATCATTGTAAGAAGGAGGCTTACACAAGAAATGTTTGCTCTGAATTCCTGAAATATCATGAAGGTAATGATAATGGAAATGCAACCATTGTCCAAGATGAGTTCAAATCATCTGTTGTTCTTATGGTTTCAATCAGTTACTCGAGTAAGGAGTGGATTTTGGATTCAGGTTGCACTTGGCACATGACTCCAAACAAAGAGTTGTTCGAGGAATTATGTGATCAAGATGGTGGATTTGTATTGCTGGGAAATAACAAAGCATGCAAGATTACAAGTGTTAGATCTGTGAGATTCTAGCTCCATGATGAGTCAATAAGGTTGTTGACTGAAGTCAGGTATGTTCCTGATTTGAAGAGAAATTTGATTTCTCTTGGTGAATTCGACAAAAAAGGATATGTTTTCCAAGGAGAGAAAAGTATCCTAAGAGTCATGAAGGGGTCGAAGGAAGTCTTGAGAGCCATGAAGAAACAAAGCTTGTATACCCGTGAGGCTAAAGTTATAAGTTGTTTGACAAATATTGCATCCACGAAGACTAAGGATGAAACTTTTGAGAATTTAAAAAGTTGGAAGACTCTGGTCAAAAATCAAGTGGCAGAAAGTTCAAGAAGTTGATAACCGATAATGGCCTTGAATTTTGCAATGAGGCGTTCGACAGTTTTTGTACTGCCTCTGGTATTGCAAGGCACAAAACTACTGCAGGTACTCCACATCAAAATAGTTTGGTTTAAAGGTTTAATCGAACTATTTTGGAGAGAGTCAGATGCATGTTGACTAGTGTTGGGTTAAAGAAGGTGTTTTGGGCTGAGGTTGTTTCAAAAGCAACATATCAGATAAACAGATGTCCTACGATTGCGTTAGATATGAAGACACCTGAAGAAGTTTGGTCGGAACATCCACCAGATCTCGAAAAACTGAGAGATTTTGGCTGCGTAGCCTATGCTCACATTAGGCAAGACAAGGTCGAACCTAGAGCTCTGAAATGCATGTTCTTGGGGTATCCTGAAGGAGTCAAAGCTTATAGGCTATGGTGCCTAAAGTCAGGTCACAAGAGGAGTATCACCAGTCGAGATGTAGTTTTCAATGAAGCTGAAATGGCTTTTAAGAAAATTGATGATGTTGGTCGAAGTGCAGAAATATCTGACGAAGATTTAGAGCAGGTAGAGATTCCTATTGAAATGGAGCATGTTGATGTTGAATTGTATATCCCAGATGAAGTCAAAGAAGAAACAGAATATTCTGAAGAAGTTGAGGAAAATGTTGATGACTACCTATTGTTAATATATAGGTCGAGAAGAGTCATCAAGCCACCTCAGACACTTCGGTATGCATATCTTATATCTTATGTCTTAATCTCTGCAAGTGAGGTTCTAGACGAAGAACTTAGAGACTATAAGGAAGTTATGAGGAGTTGAAATAAGACTGAATGGCTGAAGGCCATGAATGATGAGATGAAATCTCTTCATGATAATCACACCTGGGAACTAATCAAGAAACCTGTTGGGGCAAGGTTAGTCAGTTGTAAATGGATTTTCAAAGTTAAGGAAGGAACCGAAGGAGTGGCGTCGAAGAGATACAAGATAAGGTTGGTCGCAAGGGGTTTCACTCAAAAAAGAAGGTATCGACTTTGAAGGTGGGGAAAAACACAAGAAAGGGGGAGATTGAATTGTGTTCTTTACCAAATTAAAATTTCCCTTTCTTAAAATCTTTTCTTTCTTCTAGTGTCTCATCTTCTAGATATGCTTTAATGATGCGGAAGCACGTTTGATATAGTGTTGCATAACCAATGAGACATTCTTTTTAACTTCTGTATATTATCAGAACTTCTGACTTGACTCAGTACAGTTCTGAAGATTTCTGCATGGATGTTCTGAGTTAAAAATGAAATGTACAGAAAGTAAAAGACACATTCATTTTATCCTGGTTCACCTTCTGAATAAGGCTACCTCCAGTCCACCCTCCTCAGGTGCTTTGCCTCTCAACAGAGGACTTAATCCACTATAACCAAACTTGATTACATCTGCACGATCAACCATCGTGACTAACAACCTGCACAGCCAACTGCTGTGACTAACCCTGCACAAGCTACCCGCGAGTGACTAACCCCTAGATGACTGAACCGTTCAGTGATTTCAGCGAGATATATCGTTCATCAATCTAGTAACCCTGCATAAGCCAACTGCTCGTGACTAACTGCAATGGACTTTTCAGTGATCTAATCCACAGATATAACATCCATTGACTCCTGCACAGCCAACTGCTGTGACTAACCCCTGCACAACCAAACTGTTGTGACTAACCCTGCACAAGCCAACTGCTCGTGACTAGCCATAGATGATGAACCGTTCAGTGGTCCCATCAGGATATAACGTTCATCAATCTTCTGGAGATTACAAGTGTGCTTCTTAGTTAAGCAGATTTTCTCCTATTCTTAAGTACATATGTTTACGAAACACTGACTAGAAGTCACTTCTGGTGCCTAAACAATCTATCAGAAGTTTCCTAAGATAAAACACAATATGAGCAACAACTCTATGTGTTCTTACATATTATTACAAGAAACAAAATATCTTGCAGTCTTCTTTTTTTCAACTTCTGGATGAAATCTTCGTATCTTTCTTTAAGACTCCATTGGAGCATACTGCTTAACAGCAAGATTTTCTCTTTTTCACTCTTTTGTATTTTCTTCACATAGGCTTATGATTCGTGTATAACAACACTATTGCTTATTTCATCACATACTGAGTACGTGTTGCCTCTAATGTATCTTCTGAAGCATGATCTCACATTTCTTCGTTTTATACTTTCATGCTCTTTCACTCTCTATAGATTCACAGATTGAGATCCACACATTCAAGTTGGAAGTTTGCTCTATATATATAGCTTGATGTGTTACCGTTGGAATCTAGCCGTTGAGATTTGTTTGAAGATTTCTTTGAATGCTTTGTCTCGATTGAATCAGTAATGATAAGTGTTGTTCACGGAAGAATCTTATCTCTAGTGAGATCATGACAGTTGGTAGCGTGTTTCCTTGGTTAAGCTTGTCTTTCCAACACGCTGCATGTGGGTTGCTTCTTCAATCAACCTTGGGAGTTGTTCCATTAATTTTTTGCAATCGTTTTGCTAATGATGATGCTTGTAACGTTTTTTCTTTTGATTCTGAACTTTTTCACTTTGTAGGCTGAGGTTGTATTTTCTTTTCTTGTCTGCGTGTGAATTTGTTGTTGTAGCTTTTTGTATGTCACTGCGTTACTTTATCAGAACTTATGATCTTCTATTCATGTGATCTTTTTGTTGTAAAGGATCTTCATGTATATTGATATTTTTGTTTAAATCCTTAACTCTTGTCTGAGTGATTTTCTTGTTGTGACTTTAGACTACATGTATCTGATATTAGATTTTACTTCCTTAAAGCTTGTCTAAGTTTCTTTCCGATGCTGTATGTTCCTGATGTTGTGCTTTTCTGATTGTTGTGCTTTTCTGATGTTATGCTTTTCTAATTGTTGTGCTTTTCTGATGTTGTGCTTTTCTGATTGCTGTCGTATAAGGCTTATAGCATAATATCTGCACACTCAATGAAATCATTAGTAATAAAATTGTTACTCACAAAATATATGCTTGTTATCATCAAACCCAGATTCTGAACATAGATTCTCAATCTTGTTCTAACAGACTTCAATGATGTGTTCTCTCCCGTTGTGAAGCACGGATCTATTCGAATGTTGCTTGCCATGATGGCACAATTCGATCTTGAACTGGAACAATTGGATGTGAAGATTGTGTTCTTGTATGGTGATCTAGATGAAACGATCCTGATGAGGAAATCTGAAGGGTATGTCGAAAAGGGGAAGGAAGATTATGTGTGAAAATTAAACAGATCTTTATATGGACAGAAACAATCTCCTCAACAGTGGAATAGGAGATTCGACAAGTTCATGACACGCATAAGTTTTGTTAGAAGTCAGTTCGACCATTGTGTTTAGTTCCTATTTCGACCTGGTAATTCATTTGCTATTTTGTTGCTTTATGTGGATGATATTCTCTTAGCAAGCAAAAATGTCGAAGATGTAATGAGGGTAAAAGCTGAAATCAAGAGGTTGAACTTAGGATTCTTGGGATTGACATCCGAAGAGATAGAAAGCAGACGAAGTTATGCTTATCTCAAGAGGCATACCTACGGAAGATTCTCTACAAGTTTGGTAAGTCAAATTCAAAGCACCAATTTGTTATGAAAAACGATGTCGGAATCACAAAGTATAATAGGTTTCTTTTGGCAAGAAACCCACAAGGGTAGGAAAAAGTATGGTAGCAATAAGAACATAAAGGAATTGGTTATAACTGTTATTCTTTACTTTCTCTTTAAATCAAGATTATAAGTGTTACAAGAATAACAAATAACTCTTTCACCCTAAATTAGGATTTGTCGTATGCAATGATGAGAGACTAGTAGGCTATTTATAATAAAGCTAGCATACTAAATTAATGGGTTTTTTCACAAATACCCATTATAAGCCAACTTAGGGTACAAGAACTTAAACAATTGGACATAACAAACAGGCTCAATTCGAAATACTAACAACCCTAGCATTTCAATACCCACACACTAGAACACACTTTGACTACAGTATGTAGGTCTTCGACACATTCTCTATCGAAACAGGAAGCTACACTTCGACCCACTAGAGTTCGATCAAATTCTCACAATAACAAATACAACTTGTAGCAGTTAGTCATTACAACAAACTGAGATTTTGCTCAGGTTGACCTCGAACCAAGATGAAGTTTTGAGTTGGCTATCCTCCAAACTGAATCGGGTTTCATACATGTTAACTACGAAAAAGAGCCAATATTTATATCTAGATAATCTCGAACCTACTAAGTTTTTACACCGGATTGAACTTGGAAATCAATAGATTGTATATCAGGTTGATCTCGAACCAATAGAGCTTTTAACGGGGCTGACCTCAAGAATCGTCGTGGAGATTTTTACTGATTGATTTTCACGAACCAAAAAAGAGATTTTTTAAGTATAAAACTTAGACACAATTATTTATGTGGTTTTTAATATTTTCTAATGAAAATATGACTAGTGTATAATTTCCTCTTACACATGCAATTTTCTCATATTTTCACTCCTTAAATTATATTTAAATACACTTGTCATATTTTCATTGGAAAAAAAGTAAGAACCACGCATAAAGAATTGTATCTAAATTTTCTCTATTTTTTAATGGCGGGGCTAATGAACCAAACATAGACTTAAATCAATTCTCTGAAAACAAACAAGAGCTTTTTCAATGGTTTATCTCTCAAACAAAAAGATAACTTCATCAAGAAGAATTATTTACTCAACCGAAAAATCTACTCTTGGTGAATTTTCAACTATGTCATTTCCCAAAATAATATTTCTCACTAATCCCAAGAACACTCTTAAAACACTATGACTAAAAATGAGAAAAAATTATGAAATATTTAAAGAGATGATGAGAGAAATAAAAAGTGAGATTTTTTCATGTTTTTTGGATGATAAAAAATGATATAGAAACTCTCTGTTTATAGATCAAGAAATTGTGTAAATTTAAAAACAATCCATGTGTCTCATTAATGACCTAATCGATTAGGCAGTGCAAATAATCAATTGTTGATTCGAATATCTTTAAGTTTTGGATGGAGATTATAAATTATAGATTCGAATATCTTTAGGTTTTGGACTGAGATGTGGTGTTTCCCTCCTCCTCTAATGGTTATGAAACATTGGTTCCATTATCGCCGTCGCCTCCCCGAATTCTCCTACAAGAGAAAAGTTCCCCCAGATTCTCCAACAAGAGAAAGAGTTATTTTGGTTTTTCTTTAATGTTTCTCCTTATAAAGAGCTTCACAAATTGTTGGATCCTATATATTCTCACACACAAAATCAAACATGATTATTGAATTTCTAAGGTGAATTGTCTTTTACTGTCATGTATAAACTATATTGATTCCATGAAGAAAAAGTGATCAAGAGTTCCTCTTTATGCAGGTATTGTAAAGTGTCTCTCAACATTGGCTCTCCGGTGTTAAATTTGGTGTGATGCACCATGTAATAGGTTGAATCAAGGTAAAATCAACATTTAGCCATTTTCTAAAATGTGAATAATGGCTAATCCTTACCACAAACTCTTCACAATGTGTTAACCAGTTGTGTGCTGAAGTGCATGGATCATGGATTTTTAATTCAATAATTAACTTTTTGCAGCACAATAATTCAGGATTGAGAACAAAATTCAGGATTCCCTATATATTGCAACACTTGTGCATATATCACAATAATTCAGGATTCTCTATAGTAATGCAGACACCCTTTAGGATGGAATGAATTTTGCAAAGGTTCTGCACAACAAATCATTGATATAGTAATGGCTGTGGCCTGAGAACTAAATGTATTTATACTAATACAACAAATGCACTTGATGAACCTGTAAAGTGATTAATTGATCCAAATAAGCCCTTTGCAGCACCAAAATGACTTATTCTGTACACACCAGGAGTCACGCCATGCGGTATCCTCCATTCCATGGTTGCTTTACTCATAGGACTGAGCTTAAAACGCCTTGACCACTTAAAACGCAGACAGAAATCGTCATCGTCATAAGCAGGAATCCAAGTGTCTTTTCCTTGGAGAATTTCCACCAGGGCATAGGTGCCTTCTGTCAAAAGGTCATTTCGAGGGCACGCAGACCAAAACGAAACTGTCACAATGTCACCGCTTGTAAAGGTGGAGTTCTGAGGTACGTCGGAGTAAACGTCGCCAAAATTTACTCCAAAAGGGGTTCCGTCCACCACAACCGGTGGTAGCAAGCTTACTTGCTTATCCAGAAGATCAGGGGGCAGTGGACCCGATTCTACTGGTTCACCGCTGATAAGAGCCTTTGCAAGCTTCCGAAACTCTTGAATGTATGCATTCAGTGTGTGCGGGCCGTATAGTGTAGAAGCACCCTGATAACATGAAAATTGAAGTCAGAAAGAAAGTTTACATAGACTAGATACACAGTAGAAATATTTGCTCCAAGGTATATGCAACTGACCTCATATCTTTGCACCTCGTATTCTTCATATGTAGTTGCATACTGCGAATAAGCATTGCTCAAAGATGCTATAACAACATGTACATTTTCAAAATCCTTGTGATTACTTAGTACTGTCTTCACTGCATCGCGTAGTCTCCTTCCAGCCATTGTTGAGATTTCTGTCAGAATTAGAAATGTTATGAAGTATGAACAAGTTGGGCTTGTGAAAGATAGAGATCCTAAAAACAACAATTACTCCAAATAAGAGTGTAGGAGACGATTTGGTACCTCCTGGTAAAGACAGAATAACAAACTGCCCAACTCGGAGGATCTGAATCGGAAGTATTGAAGGCTGCAAAATCAACATGAATGAAGAAACTTTAGACAAGTGAAAAAATGAATTTATATATGCACGACTGAAAACAGATGCGGTAAAATAAAATTGATACATGGAGCTTCTGTTGGGACAGAACATGATTACGAGGAAAGTTAAAACACATAACATTAATATTATAAGTGATGTAATTCAATACTACTAGATCAAAATATAGAGAAGAAAACTCGTGAACCTATGGGCGATAAAATCATGACTTTCAGATGAATGAATAACTTACCGCCCATTCATATGGTATGTTCATTTCACCGGTATCAAGCAAAATAGGCTTTGGGTGCTGACAATCAATTTGTTTCTTGCTTATTGTCTTAACTAGGTTGCGGACTAGCTTCCAGAAATGACTTCCCTGGTGTACAATCAGAACAAATAATAAGTATAAACCATAATACATTATTTGGATAAACAGCATAATTAGCCGCTTATAACATAAGTGCTTATCATATAAGTGCTTATATATAAGTTTTTTCTATAAAATAAAGTCAAATTGTTTTCATATAAGCTATAACTCATTTTCATAAGATATAGGGCCCGTTTGTTTTGGCTTTTTTTAAAAATGATTTTTAGTGTTACATAATTTTGTGTAAAATATTTTTACAAAGAAACTTTTTGTAAAAGTTTCAAATAAAAAATTGGTTTAAATAGTTATTCTTAAAATGTGATTTTAGGTATTTCATCTATTTATGGGGAAAAATTTTGAATATCAAAATTTCAAAAAAATCACTTAATTTTGAAGCTATTTCAAATAGATTTTTGTAAAAATCATTTTTGAAATACAATTTTTTTTAAAAATTACGATTTTGACTAAGTTTTTGTCTTCTTCAATAATGTATATTTATATTATAGGATGTCAAAATTAGTGTTTTATTTTAGAAAAATCAAATATAAAAAACTTGTAATGTTTTGAAAAACAGTTTTGAAAAATCTATTTTCACAAATACAAAGAAAAAATCCATTTTTTTAAAGTTGAAACAAACAGGCCAATAGTAGAAAAGATGGTGGAAAATAGACTTAGGAAAGTTTGGTCGTGTAGAGGGCAGACCTGTAGATTATGTGGTAAGGACATTAGATCAGATAGAGAGGAGTCAAACAACTAGAGGTAGAGGAAGACCTAGAAAAACTCGAGATTAACAATTTGGATAGAAATATGGTCGTGGATAGAACATTATATGGAAGATGATCAATGTAGCCAACCCTGCTTAAGGGATAAGGCTTGGTTGTTGTTGTTGTATCTTGAAGAGCTTATGGAAATAAGTTGAAAACAGCTTATGAACATGTCATAAGTTATTTTCATAAGCTCTCTCAATCATACTTACTAAGTCACAAGTGTTTCTATTACTAGATAAACTCAAATAAGTCAATTCAAATAGACCGTAAAACTACAAGTCATAAAAATTAATAGGCAAACATGAGGTATAAAACATTAATTACCTTATCGTCACCTTGCTTAAAATCAAAAGATCCAGGTCCATCGGTTGTTCCGGCAGCAAATGCAAAACCCATAGCGGCAGGGCATGTCTTAACAACCTTGTCAACTCCTTGATCAGAAATAGTCACCTCAAGTTTAGAGAAATCTATATAGGCATGTCGAAAATCAACCTCCCCATCAATCTCTTCAACTGCTGAACTGAAGAGATCCGCTGCTTTTCTAAATTGTCTTTCCCCTATAATACGGGTACTTTCAAATTCATCTGGATAACTGTCATGTAAGTTATTTGATGCAAATTAGTGATTTTATAGGATTTAAAAACATTGCGTAAACCAGAACAAGATAACAATTACCTAGGTCCTTGGCCGTAGCAGAATTCGTTCCTCCCTCCACATGTACTATGATTGAAGTCACAAGGTAGTCCAGTGTCTAAACAAAAAGCTCCAAGAACATTTGGACTGACATCTCCAGAATTCGATTGGCAGAATGCAGCAACAAATCGAGGCTTGTCATCATTCCTAGGAGCACCTCTAACCCGTCTGGTAACACTCGTACTTTTGGTAACTGGCCTACCAGGAGGAGACTGGAAAGACGAAGCAAGTTCCAGTAATTCATGATCTGCATCAATGTATTTTTAATGAGAATATAAATATGATTAATTTTTTATTTTCAGATACCCCTTGTACTAGTTACCTAATTACAATAATTAATACAAAGCAAGGTAGCACTCATTTATGTTTCATCAGGCTACTCGGTCGGTCACTCATAGCAAGCATATTAGGAGCTTGTTTGGATTGACTTAATTGAGCTTATCTACTGATATAAACACTTGTGAGAATGTTTAGTAGAGCTTACGAAAACAACTTATGACATTCCATAAGTTGTTTTCAGCTTATTTTCATAAGTGCAGTTAGCAAACAGGTCTACATAGTACTTAAAACTACAATCTTCGATGCTACTCATGTAAGATATTATTTTGTTTATGAAATCTGTAATGGAAAAGAAGCTAATAGTTTCATCAATGTTTGCATTATACCTAAAAGAAAAATGGAAGTAACATACGATTATCACGAAGTCCAGGAATTATACTTGAGATTCTTTGAGGCAAGCCATCATTTCCGACTACACCAGAATCCATTCTTCCAGAATCTTTTTCCTCAAACCAATCTTCCATAAACCGTGAAGCCGCACCTTTATTATCCCCGCTGATTAACGAGTTTCTACGACCCATTGAAGTCGGGTGAGTAGCAAACCAACTGAAGCTTCCAACAGGTCCCCTTTCATCATCAACAAACTTCAAAAGAGTCATTTCTTTATCAACATCATACTTATATTTGCTTCTCTCCGAAGCAGGATTATTGAGATAAGCACTCGGACTACGGTTCACACCAGCATCTAAAAGCTCTCCTTCATCAACAAATATTGATCCGGGACGGAGATTTTCATGAGCCTGAATAATACTTTTCTCAATTCCATCGACAATAACATCAAACGACTGACGCACAAATCCATAAGACGTTATAATATACAAAAAATATTGAAGATAACCCCCAGGACCCGCGTGAGTGTGAGTTCCGCTAATAGCTACATTCTTTTCCGTATACATCTCACCATATCTGTCAAACAAAACAAAATTACGAAATCAACACCGCGACTATTTCAGATCAAAACAACAGCCATCAACTAATCATACTAACTCTACCTTGCTTTCAGCCTCTCGATTACTTTGGTTGTCACAATCTGCGAACCCATACAAGCATCAAGGTTCACAAACACAACCCTATTACCCTTCGACGCTGCTACAATGAAAGCACGAGCGCGAAGCCTAAAGTGAATACCAGATGCAACTTGTTCTATTTTAGCATACCCCATCAAGTTAACATCAGCAGCAGGACCAGTAATGTCATAGCTTCCAAGACCAACCGAGTAACCCGAACCACAATACACAACAATAACATCACTCTTCAGTAACAGCAAGAGTAGCAAAACTGTCCAGATTCTCATTTTTGTACATACCCTCCAAATATTCAAATGACAAAAAGTATGAAACTCCATCACAGTCACAAACCCTTCAATCTCAGCAAGCTCTTCTCATTTTGCTTCACTAAACACACCACCAAAAACAAAAACAGCAACAATAACAGCAAATAAACAAAGATTCAGTTTTTATAAAAATGAATCACAAATAAACAATTTTTCAGTATAACAGTTTCATTATCAATCACCAAAAAAAACAATTTTTCAGAACTACATGATAAATGAATAGGGAATTATAAAGATGAAATTTTTAAGATACCCAGATAAGAAAAGTTGCGAAATTTACATGAAAATAAAGATGGGGTGGTCTTGAAGTGTGATTAACCGATTGCTGAAAGAGTGACCTGGGAGAGAAACTGAGAGAGAGGTTCCAATCTGAAAATGGGGGTGTGAAAGGTGAGAAAATGAGTTGGTGGAGAAGTTGGAGCGATGTAGAATGGTGAGGAGCATGAGATTTGGATGTTTCACAATTTGTCATTGTTGTTGTTCTTGTTTCATGTCAACTCAAACCAAAAGAGGAGAATTTAATAATATTATCTTATTTGATTTAATAATTTAATTTTCGGTTTTTACAATTAATTTAATAATTTATTATAAACAAGCAAAATATTCCTTTAAAACAAATATTATGATGTTTATTTTAGATCTATCTTTATGTGATTTGAATAGTATAGTAAATGTTAAAGTAAAAAAAAAAAAACATATAATTGGATATTTAACACAATTTTAATTGGAAATATGATATTATTTGTTTTTTAATGTGTGAAAATGATAGAAGATAAAATTAAAAATGTATTATGATATTCTAATTTAAATAAGATAAATATAGAGTTTAACGAAAATGCACTGAGTTTTACATTGTTAATAAAAATATAATATTATATCACGTTAAATAAATAATTTAAAAAATTTATTTGATTTAATAGAAAACATAATCATTATAATTAATGCACGTAATCATTCATTTATTATAAAAATATGGGTAATGCTAACTTGTGCCCTTGGAGCACAAGTTTAAAAATTTATAAATGGAATGTTTGTATTGAAAAAGTAAATAAATAAATTAACTATGAACTTGTAATCAAATTAATGCACAATTTTCAAACACAAAATTTCTATATCCAAACAGAAACATTCCATTTATAAATTTCTAAACATGTGCCCTTGGGGCACAAGTTAGCATTACCCTAAAAATATTATTGTATTCTTTATAACACTCATTGATTAGTATAAATAAATAATCATTTTAACACCATTTATAAAAGTTAATTAAAGATAATTAATTTTTTAAAATTGATGTAAAATCAAAATAAAATTTACTATAATTTAAAGTTAATAATCATTTTAATAATAATGACTAAAATTTAAAAAAAAAAGTATTGTTTTATTAACCGGAGAGAGAGTATATATGCTATAAAGATTTTCAAATTTTACTCTTTCCAATATTTTCCCATTCAAAGAAAAAAAATTTAAATAACTAGGTTTAATAAAAAAAATACAAAAAAAAACCATGTTTTCGGAGTATTTACCAAACTGTCTAGGTTTGGGATTTCAGTTAACTGAATGCGCCAAATGAAATGGCGTATAGGTGTTAATTAGGGATGCATGCGCCAAATGAAATGGCTAACCCTAAACTTCCTAAAGCTTGCGCCAAATGGAATGGCGCATAAGTCTAGGGTTTTGCCCTAGATGCCAAACCATTTGGCGCATAAGGGCAATACCTTTTTTTTTTCATTTTTTTTTTCATTTTTTTTTAATTTATTTTAGTTAAGATTTATGAAAATATTTATTTTTAAAAATCCTATTTTATTTTTATTTGTTAAGATATATACATAAATAAAATTGTAAAATATTTTTTTCGTCTTAAAAATGTAATGCAGAAAACGAAAATCGAAATTGTAACATCGATTACAATATAATTAAAAAACTAAACATCGGTTACAAATAATTTGAGAAACGATACAACAGATTAATGAAAATACAACAAAATGATCAATGACGTCCATCACCAAGATAGCCATCCGTTCCGCAACCTGGTCTTGTAATGACACGTTTACCGCGATTGTTGATTCCGCCGCGAATATTGACACCGCCTCTTTCCCTAGCTCTACCCCTACCCCTGCCCCTTTGTGCTTCTTGTTGGGTTTGTGTCACGGGGCCTGGTACTGGGATGTCGCGTGGATCGCTGTCTATGAATTCGTCGACGCCCCCATAATTATCCGGAAAACCGCTGTTGTAAAGTCGGTTACCCATTCCCTCAAATGTGTTTAGTCGTGGTGGTGGAGTGGGTTGGGAAAAGACTTCGGGTTCATAGCATCCAGCAGCACTAGAACTACCTTGATTAAAGCCGAATTGGTTGAAGGTGTTGCGAAGCCGGAGGGGGTGCCACGGTAAGAGGATTCACCATGAGGACCATCGTCGGGACTAAGATGAAGGCTAGATGAACCGGGAGTTAGGTTTTGGTCGAATCCCCTTGTGGACCCTGCAAATGCTCCAAATCCGAATGGTTGTGAATGGGTCTGATATTGGTCCGAGGAATGATGGTGGTCTTCATACTCTTGTAATGGTTGAGATTGGGATTGGAAAATATTCGATTGGCGGAAGTTGCGTGCGGAACGGGATGGAGTACTGAAAAGATTTTGTTGTTGTTGCTGGAGTTGTTGTTGTTCCTGGAGTTGTTGTTGTTGCTGTTGTAGGAGTTGTTGTTGGCGTTGTTGTAGGCGTTGTTGTTGTCGTTGCTGTTGTCGTTGTTGTTGCCGGAGTTGTTCTTGTTGTTCTTGTTGTTGTTGTTGTTGTTCCTCTTCCGGTTGTTGTTGTTGTGGCAAGATGTAGTTCTGTGCACGGGGATCAATTAAATAGAACGGAGCTGCAAGAAACAAGTTAGGGGATGTGGCTGTACGATACCAACTCATGTATTCAGGAGAAGGTTTCATTTCATGGTCACTAACGGGGAAGTTCAGGACATACTGGCGACGGTCCTTCCACATCTGGCGATGATCGGGTGCAAAATCCTTCCAGTGTTGGTGTGTCCATTGATGGTTAACTCTTCTGAGGTGCCACACTCCCAAGTCAACTGGAGGGTCGGGTATCCGTTGACGCATCCCAAACTGAAGCATTACCCGGTCACTTTGATGCATTTCTATGATGTTGTACCGGATTAAGCAACACTTTGTCGTCCAAATTTCTGCATCCTGAGCTCTAGGCTCATACTCGCACTCGAGATACGGTCGCCATATGAACTGCATGCATGAGAGTTATACATTACTTCGGGAAAAATTATTTATAGAAAATACTTAAAAAAAAGAAAAGAATTAGAGATAATACTTGATGGGGTCCAAGGTGATCAATTAACGTGCGGTACATTGTGATATTTGACCGCGGATTAAGTGTGAAGTCCATTTTTTTCACACAAAATCTACAACGAAAATATAATAATTTAGTTAGAATGGAGTAGAATGTGTAAGGAAAAAATGGTATACTAAAAACTTACCTCAGGGCATACGGAAAGTCCCAACTTCCATTGTTAACCGGGGCCAGTATGGGCATCCTCCACCACCCCCACACCTGCACCAACAGGGCACATCCATAGAATGTGCAGGACTCAGCTCTTGCGTTCTTGCACAGTGATTGGTACACCGTAGCCAGAACTACATACCCCCAGCTGTACAAACCAACTCTAGTAAAATCCATTAGTAAACGAAGATACATAAAGTTAACAGTGTTACCAGTGCTATCTGGGAACAAAACGTTTCCAATAAGCAATAGTAGGTAACACCTAGTTTTCTGCAGTATGGTCTCTTGGGGAGACGCATCATTCAAGTGAAAATTGTCATAATAAGTCCTTAACCTCTTAAGGTTAACACCTTGCCCCCTAGCACCAACTGCTCCTTCTATCAAGTCTATCCCAATTGCCTGAAAGCATAAGGAATTCGCCTGCATAACACAGCCATTAATTGCCTTACCGTCAACAGGAAGGCCAAGTAGCATATGAACATCTTCAAGGGTGATGGTGCACTCCCCTGTTGGAAGATGGAAGGTGTGTGTCTCTGGCCTCCAGCGTTCTAGCAACGCAAGAACAAACTTGTGGTCAATAGAAGACTCGACGATTCTGCTAATCGGACCGAAACCAGCAACGTTCAGGTATGGCATAATGCGGTCGTCCGGAGCGATGGTAGAGTGACTACGAGTGTGAAAACGTTGAGCGTTCTGAAAATAGTATGTATGCAAAAAAAATCAGTTAGTTGATCAAGGACAGTTGCATGATTTTAAAGTAATACTAATATACTTACGTAGGTAGCGATGTTCTGGGGGGTTCCTCTGTGTGTTTCGCCCATTGTTAGGAGAGACATGGTTGAAGGCTGTAAATTCGTAAGCTGATTGCAAAAGGATTGTTGTTAGAGTAGATGAGTGATAATGGTGAGGTTTCTCCAGAATTCTAAGTGCTTTACATATTCATGAGGCAAAAAACGGTAACATCCTGCATGCTGGACATGTCAACACATCCATAAGTGCTAGGTGTTGCTTCTGCAGAAATTGTTGGCATGCATGCAGTCAAACTTTCGGTGACAAGGCATGGTGTCATGCATGCAGCTCAGATCTAGGTGACAGCTCGGGTAGCATGCATGCAGGAGTAGGAGGAATCCTGGCAGGAATCTTATCATGAATCTTATCAGGAATCGTATCAGAAATTGTTGCAGGCGCATGCTGGTTAACAGTAACTCCTTTCAGGAATCATTTCAGCAATTGCTGCAGGCGCATGCTAGTTAACAGTAACTGTTTTCAGACGCATGCAGGTGGGGACCATGTGGGACCAGGAGTGGTCCACACCAACAACATATGCGCCATTCCATTTGGCTTTTTTTTTAAAAATCCTTCTTATGTGCCAAATGAAATGGCGACTTGCAGGAAATAAAAAACACTAATGCGCCAAATGGAATGGCGCATTAGAAGGACCTTTTTTTTTTTTCAAAATTAGGGTTTTCGTTTTTTGACCTGCATGCAAAACCCTAGATGAAACCCTAATGAAGAAATGGACCTAAGGCAAGACGTCCATGCCTCTATAAATTAGGGTTTCGTGCGCATCAGTACCCACACTGAAAAATGAGATCTCGAATAAGGCCAGATAGCTCGCACCGGACTTCTGAGCCTCCACCACCTGTGAGGCGTCTGGTCTATCAACCGGACGTTCGTAGAAGGAACGGATACGTTATCTTCTCTGCCGTCAAACCTCCCATGCAGGTGATGTTTTGGAATATCCAAACCATGGACCAGCTTAAGAGAAACATCCTTAGGTTTTTGGACGGGGAGTGCAGTCTAGGCGAACAAATCAGATCTATCAAGAGACTTCGAACAAGGGGAGGTGTTTTTCTCGAAAGGCAACGTTGGTGGGAGAGTATGGAAGACGACATCCAATGCACTCTAATGATGGAGGACAGAGAAGACATTGTTTTAACCGTTGTTATATCCTAGACGCTACAGTTTCTATTTCATTTCAGTAACTTCTGTACCGTTCAATTAAATGCTCTTAGCATATCTGTACCTTTCAATTAAATGTTGTTAACATATTTCAATGAAATGATATTTTATTGTTACAAAGTTTCCAATTATTATTTAAGTTATTAATAATTAACAATAAAATTTCCCTCTGCCTTGCACCCGCTATAAATAGAAGTGTGTGTGTGGAGTTGAAGTACTAACTCTTCTTTCATTCTTAGTGTAAACACTAAAAAATGAACTCAGTTTGGGTTGTGGTCTTCTTTGAGGAAGGTAGTCACATGCGGGTTTGCCTTAACCCTCACTGGAATTTCCAGAGAATTGTTAGAGCCATCAACACTGGGTTTCGTCAACTAGATGGTCCAACCAGAAAAGTTAAACAGCTAGATTACCGATGTCCATACATTATGTTGACGGATAATAACCCTGAAGGCACGTACATGTATTATTGGGATCGTGTGAAAGACGATGTGGACGTGGATCTAATGTTTTGGACACACAGTGGAGAAGTTAACCGAGGCGTTGAAGATCCCCTCGTTATTGCAGTGACACTTGAGTAGTTTAGATTAACTGTTGTTTTATTTGTTGCAAAGAGTGAGCGTGTACTACCAGTTGTTCTGTGTTCTTTTCTCTTCTTTTCTATTCTGTAACTTAACATCGTGATTTACCGATGGTTTTGTGTTGTCAACGCAGGGTCATTGAATTGAAATAAATGTGGTTGTTGTGTTAGTTGTTTTCGTCTGGACAATAATTACCCTAGCGGATGTGTACAATAATTAACATACATATAATTGGTAATTTATATACGTAATTATTAACTAAATTTATAATTAGTAATATATATTATTAAAATACATATAATTATTAATTACAATATTTACATTTATTAAATAAAATATATATACGTAATTATTATTTAAAATATATATACATCCTTATTAATTATATATATACAGACCTAGATCAGTGTGTCTGTCTTTTATAATCAATTTGGAATCTGGTGGCAGACATAGATCAGTGTGTCTGCCTTTTATAATCAATTCGGAATCTGGTGGCAGACCTAGATCAGTGTGTCTGTCTTTTACAATCAATACGGAATCCTGTTGCAGACCTAGATCAGTGTGCCTGTCTTTTATAATCAATTCGGAAGATAGTGGCAGACCTATACTAGTGTGTCTGTAAGAACCACCATATATTAACATAAATATATATATATATATATATATATATATATATATATATATATATATATATATATATATATATATATATATATATATATATATATAAATAAATATTTATATATGCATAAATAAAGATATATATATATATATAAAGATATATATATATATATATATATATATATATATATATATATATATATATATATATATATATATATATATATATATCTTTATTTATGAATATATAAATATTTATTTATTTATATATATTTATATATATATCTTTATTTATGTATATATAAATAAATATTTATATATATATATATATATATATATATATATATATATATATATATATATCTTTATTTATGAATATATAAATATTTATTTATTTATATATATATATATATATATATATATATATATATATATATATATATATATATCTTTATTTATGAATATATATATATATATATATATATATATATATATATATATATATATATATATATAAATAAATAAATATTTATATATTCATAAATAAAGATATATATATATATATATATATATATATATATATATATATATATATATACATAAATAAAGATATATATATATATATATATATATATATATATATATATATATATCTTTATTTATATTTATATATATATATATATATATATATATATATATATATATATATACACCTAAATAAACATGCATGCTCTGCTTAGGGGAATCGTTACAGGAATCTTATCAGGAATCCTTTCAGACGTGTGATGGGGTACAGGACATAGATCAGCGTGTCTATGTGTTGAGATAATGCAAGGATGTAAGAAGCACAATTTATAAGACATCCAATATATACTAAACATTACAACTCACACCAACAATTTTACCTAATCTGACTTGAGCTTACAACACCCACACACTTTCCCCGTCAAAATGACTTCATCTACCCAGTACCTTGTGCATGCCCATCTAAACGGTGAGACTTACTCTCATGAGATAGCCGGTTTTGTGATGAGAAACACTCAGGTTGTACCATTGTTGTTGAGCAAAAGAGCAACATTTTCATACTTCATTCAGCGACTATACTCTAAGATTGCAATGGGTCCCATTGCAAGCGTTTTTTACCAATGTCCCTCTTTCAATGAAGACAACACCGTCAAGTTTTACGAGATGGAGATTGCCACTGACGAAGACTTGCAAGATATGTTTACCACCCACGAATACTCTGGGTTGGATTCCATCGAGTTGTACGTTACTCTACAGGTTGAGACACAAGAAACTCATGTTGTCCAGTCACAAGTTATTGACCCACCAATCAACGAGCAAGACGAGGTTGACGTCATAGACGAGGAAGAAGATGATCTGGAAACTGAATTTGACGACATGGTCAACGAGGAATCCGACGACGAGCAACAAACGTTGGTGCCTCCAGCTCATACGTACGCACCTCCAGCACATATGAGTAACTTGAACCTGCAAGGTGACGAACCATCATCTGACATCTTCTTCACACCCTACATCCAAAATGACGAAGAATTAAAGGAAGGAGACAAGTTTCCTTCTAAGGAGGCTTGTCTGAGAAGAATAAAAAAATGGCACATGGCGAACAACGTTGATTTTGACGTAGATCGTTCAAACCTTGAACGGTATGTAATCACTTGTAAAAATCCAGAGTGCGGGTTCAGACTGTTGGCTTCTTATAGGAAGAGAAGTAATGTATGGAAAATAGGGTCGATTACGCAGAAACACACGTGTGTCAACCCTAACAATTCCCAGGATCATACAAAACTCAGTGCCGATCTTATATGTCAGGAGATCTTGCCTCTCATAAGCTCTGATCCGTCTCTGAAGGTTAAAAATATAATATCACACATCGTTACAACCTTCAACTACACTCCATCTTACAGAAAGGCGTGGGTTGCAAAAACAAAGGCAATTGAGACAGTCTACGGCAACTGGGAGGAGTCATACAAAATTCTTCCCTGATACCTCAATGCGCTACATAGTTACGCACCTGGCACTGTTACTATTCTAGAGACACTGCCCGCGCATGCCCCGGATGGAAACCCTGTCCAAGGAAACGGAATATTCCATCGGCTTTTTTGGGCGTTCAAACCTTGCGTCCGAGGGTTTGCACACTGTAAACCCATACTTCAAATTGATGGGACATGGTTATACGGCAAATACAAAGGAACCATGCTCATGGCGGTTGCACAAGACGGGAACAGCAACATATTTCCAATGGCATTTGCTATCGTCGAAGGTGAAACTGCGGCGGCTTGGAGTTTCTTTCTAAGGAACCTCCGAGAACATGTTGCTCCCCAGCCTGACATATGTTTAATCTCTGATAGGCACGCTTCCATAGAGAGTGCTTACAATAATCCAGCGAACGGATGGCATGACCCCCCTTCAAAACACGTCTATTGTATTCGCCACATCGCCCAAAACTTCATGCGGGAGATCAAGGACAGACATCTAAGAAAGGCCCTGGTCAATGCTGGTTATGCATTGACCCAACCCACATTCCAGCATTATCGGAGTGAGATTGTAATGACAAATCCAGAGGCAGGTACTTGGGTAGATAATCTTTCCAGGGACAAATGGACAAGGGCTTACGACAATGGCGTGCGATGGGGCCATATGACGACCAATCTCGTGGAATCCATGAATGGCGTTTTCAAAGGCATTCGTAACCTTCCAATCACAGCACTGGTGGAGGCCACATACTTTAGGATGGCTTCACTCTTCTCAACAAGAGGCAGGAGATGGGGTGATGTTAGGCAAGCTGGTCAACTATTAAGTGATAGTTGCATGAAATTTATGCAACAACAATCGGCAAAAGCAAACACTCACCAAGTAACTTCTTTCGACCGATTCAATCGCATGTTCAGTGTGCGCGAGACAATTGACCACAATGAGGGACTGCCAAGGCAACAATATAAGGTTCTTCTTGACAAAGATTGGTGCGACTGTGGAAGGTTTCAAGCTTTTCGTATGCCTTGCTCGCACGTCATAGCTGCATGTGCGTATGCCCACCGCGACGCTATATCACTACTGTCTCCGATTTACAAGACTCAGACATTGCTCAGAGTTTACAGTGTTGCGTTTCCTGTGGTGGCCAAGGAGGATTACTGGCCTGAGTATGATGGAGAGGTGGTTTGGCACAACGACGCAATGCGGCGAAAGAAAAAAGGGCGTCCCAATAGTACACGGATTAGAACCGAAATGGACGTCCACGACAAAATGGAACGAAAATGCAACATTTGTCGTCAGGTGGGGCACAATAGAAAAAGATGCCCTAATCGTGGCTCGACCTCGTCGCAAGTTTAGTATAATCTGTATTTTTTTTAAGGCAATGTATCAGTTTCGCTTACCACCTCTTGTAACCGTTCATCGGTCTTTCATCAATAAACTGAGCTTTAGTGAAAAACCGATATCGGTAACGCAAACATTATATAGGGTTAGTAAAAATTTTACGAACTCGATTTCTCACACGTTTTTACGAAAATAAAATACCGGAATAAAAAACGGTGCGCGAAAATACCCAAAGGGGTTTTTTTTAAAAAAAAAATAACCCAACACATAGGAGCCAAATGAAATGGCGCCTATCTGTGGGAACCAATACCCATGCGCCATTTGAAATGGCTTAAAACTTTTGCCCTAATTTTTTCTTCTTTTGCGCCAAATGATTTGGCTTGCAACACATGAATGCGCCATTTCATTTGGCGCATCCACTTGTCTGGGGTCCCAAACCTAGACAGTTTGGTAAATACCCCGAAAACATGGTTTTTTTCGTATATTTTTTATTAAACCTAGTTATTTAAATTTTTTTTTCCCATTCAAAAGTCATTAAATAGAGGATGATTGTTTCAAATATACTATTACAACATTATATGTAGTGTTATTATTGTTTTTTGCTCCACTCTTCGTGCAACATAAATGAAAGGTAAAAATAGTAGATGAATTTGAAGTTTGATTTAGAGAAAGCTTATGATGACGTTTAATGTAGTTTGTCAAGAACACTACGTGGCTAATGAGATTCCCTAATACTTCTCTGACTTTGCACTGTACTCTATGTCCTACTTGGCTACTAGTATATGCGAGATGAACGGTTCAGCAAAAAAAAAAAAACAAACGGAGGTGGATCCACTTTAAAGTTTCCACTCTACAAGAGTTTTTCCGTAGAAAAGATAAAAGACATGTTCCGAGAAATGGATAATTAGGAAGAAGTTAGTTCTTCTTATTCGATGAAGAAAGTTAATCAAGTCACATAGATGTATTCTCTCAATCTCAAAATAAAAGTCTTTTAAGATTATTACACACACATCAAGAAAAATAATTAAGAAAAATAATAATTGAGTCAATAAAAATAATGTTTTTATAAAATTACTCTTAATTACTATTAAATGTTGTATACTATTGTTATAAGTTACTCCATCCGTCTTATAATAAGTGTTTCATTTGCATTTTTTCTATGTCTCTTTAGAATATTAATTCAACATTTATTATTTTTTCCACTACTATGCCCCGATTTATTAACATTCACGTTTTTCAACTACACTACCTATAATAAATACGAGTATTTTAGTAAATGACACTAATTTTATCATTAAAATCAATCTATCTAATCATTTTCTTAAAATCTGCGCAGAGCTCAAATCAGACACTTATTATGAGACGGAAAGAAGTAAAAAGAATGTAGACAATAATTATTAGGGGTAAAGTTGGTAAAAGTTAATTAATATTGCATTGGAAAAGTAAATAGACAATTATTTTGAGACAACTTTTTTTTGCTAGAAAGACACTTACTTTTGGACAGAGAGAGTAATTTATAAGAGGGAATGAGGTCATACCTAGTATGACATGAGGTATGGCTTATAACCCGATCAGATCTAAGAGTGGCCAATGTAGGAGTAGTTAAGATCAGGTGTCTAATTCTTTGACGGGGTTCCACCTGTTTACATGTCTTTCGTTATGACGTTTTGGATTAGATCCTTGTGATTGGGCCTGCTTCTTTGAGCATTTGGTCAGTTTTGAATAATTGTCCCCTAAGTCCTTGCTACCACTTGGTGAAACAAAGATTGTACTGGCGGATATTGTAACACCCAAATTCTACTCGGAAAATATAACGAAAAATCAGAGTATTTTTAAAATTTCATACTGCACATGGGATGTCACATTTCAACAACACAATCAGATCAGATACATAACACTTTTTAATTTCGGAGGATCACATAACAACTTACAACAACTTTCAAACAAAATAGCCTTTTTATTACTAAGCAGCGGAATTCATAGTTATACAACTTAAAACAACTGATCGTCTTCATCCACTTAAAAACAACTTGAAACATCATGGTACTTTTAATAGTATTCAACTTAAAAATGCAACAGTAATAACAACAACTAAAACGACATAGACAAAATATTCCCCCCGAGTGCTACGTATTAGAGCAAGACCCTCTTGACTTATCAAAAGGCAACTCAACGACTTCATAAAAATACTTCAACATCCACAGCTATGCTTGAGTACCTGCCCATTTCTCATGGTAGGGGAAACATCAGCAGAAGGGGTGAGATATCGAAAAATATAAATAGAAGAATGATAATCAATATGTATTAGATGAGAATCATACAATTTTACTACATTACAACAACGACAAGTAATCACCAAACAACAACATAATAACAACAACTTTATCACAACAGCAACTACTCAATAACAACAGCAACTTATACAACAATAACAACTTAATAACAACAACTTAGTAGTAACAACAAAATAACATACAACCCATTATGCGACTCAACTATGCATATGCATGTGGTACCATTGGAGCAGAACTCCCAACTTAAAACATGTCAGGTTATCGAGGCATCAACAAGGCATAAGCCTTCAACTTAATTTTGTCAATACAGACCAACGTGGTGAGCATAGCTCCAACTTAAGAATTTGTCAATCCAGGCTAACTTAGTATGCAAATGTTATGAATGCAACAATCACAAACAACAACAATCAACGCCACAACATAACAACGTATCCACATTGTACCAATAAAAGAGGTACTCAACGTTGCTTCAACACTGGCCATAGGCCTACAACTTAATCAACAACAACACAACAACAGCTACATAACAACAACATATCAACGCGATTCAACAACAATTCATAGCAACGACATAATTCACCATATATTCACTAAAATTCATGTAACACTCTATTTATTTTCATAATTTAATTTAATTAATTTAAATAAATTATGGGGAATTATTTGGAATTATGGAAGACTATGAGGAATTAAGCAATTGGGCTTGTGTTGTAGTTAGTAAAGAGAGGGTGCATTGGTAGGCCCTATTACTAATTAAAATAAGTTTATTTCAATTTTAATAAAATAGGAGGAGTTGTGGAATAGAGAGGGTTACAGCAATTTGGAAAAAAAGAGTCTGAACGTGAAAAGAGAAGAGGAGTGGAGAAGGCGACGCGAGGAAGAACGAAGAATCAACCTTCAGGTAAGGGGGGACTCTTCCGTTTATCTTCTATTATGGGATTATAGGTAGTATGATAGAATTTGATCGTGTTATTCGGATCAATTGGGTTGTGCTTAGGTTGTAGAAATGTTAGGTTTTGGGAGGATTGATGCATAATGATTATATTGATCATGTATTGGTGATAATTGGATGGTTGAATGTATTATAATGTGTTATAATATGTGTTATTTCACTGTATGCGAAATCTGGTTGGAATGAGACTTGTATGGTAGTGATTCGGTGAAAGGGGGACGAAATCGCAGGCTGTTTTCTGCTATTCGGAGCGCAGGAAATCGCCAGTTCGCGCCGCGTCCAGGAGTTGGCGCCGCGAACTGCTTGGCAAAGGCCAGGAAGTTTTGTTATGCTCAGTACGCGCCGCGAGAGAATGGTCGCGCCGCGAAGGCGTAGTTTCTTCTCGTTCCGCGCCGCGAAACCTTGTTTGCGCCGCGAAGGCGTAGTTTCGATTCGTTCCGCGCCGCGAACGTGTGTGGCGCCGCGTGCTGTTAGTTGTTGCGACAGGTCATTCTGGAAATGTTTAAAAATGTGTAACTTTTAAACCGTAAGCCGGATTTTGGTGCCGTTTCGAGTACACTGAAGCTAATAAAATAATTTATATGCTCAAATGGTGTTTTGTGTTGTGGCTTGAATTATTTTTAAAACACTCGATCTTATTTGTTGTGGTGGGATATGTTTACAGGTACACTAATGAATGTCTTACCTGTATGATGTTGTGGTTATAACTGGTGTTTATTATACATGTATTGTTGGTATGAAATATGTGTTTTATTGATGATTATGACATTGATCGATGTATGTGGGTGATGAGCATGTTATGGTTGATGCATGCATTCATAATCATTTGTGGCTGGTCCTTGACGATGGTGGATCAGTAGTAGCTAATTCCCATTGTGTGGAATTAGTGAGTGGGTGTTGCCGTATCCTTGACGATGGTGGGTCGGTGAGTTGGGTTATCCCAGATTTTGGTACCACATGCATGTAGTTGCATTGCATTAGGCTGTTTTGATGTTATAACATGAATGGAAGATTGTCCAATGTTATAATATGTGTTAATTTGGTCGTTTGCTTACTGATTGTATGTTTTGAATCTGATCATAACTGTAATTGGGTGAATTGCATGTGAAATGATATTTTATTATCTATATCTTATAACATTAGTTAAATGTGAATGAGACTCACCCTTACTGTTGTTATTTTTCAGATTAAGGAGTAGCTCTCGTACTTGGTGAGGATTAGCTCGTCAAGTAGTTCGTTAGAGTCAGTTGGGTCCGTGTCATGCTCTGGTCGTGTAACACTGGGGGCGTCGTTTAGAGTTACTTGTTAAACTTTTTATTTGGATGGATTTTATGTTAACGCCTTAAGTCTGTGACTTGGCTGTTTGTTATTCAGATGTTAAAGATAATTCCGCTGTGTTAACATGATGAATCTGAATAAATTTGGTTGACGTTCTCCTTTATGGCATGACATGAGTATTATTGTTTAATTATTTGGAAGTTGTAATGCCCTTTTCATGTTTACTCTGATTATTATTTATTATTTATGCGGGGTATTAGAAGGGTGTTACAATAGTGGTATCAGAGCATTGTTGGTCGTTTGAGTCAGAGTCTTAGTGTCGGTTAATCCCTCGTATACGATTAGTGTAAGGTTGACACTGTCGATACTTCTTGTTCTAATAGATATTGTTTGATATTAGCAGAACAATGGCCGGAAGAGGAGGAAGAAACGATGATGCTATCGCTGAGGCTCTGGGCATGATTGCTGGTGTGTTGGGAGGGAATGCCAATGGAGCTGGAATTGGTGCTGACAGGCAGCTGAATAGTTTTCAGAGGAACAACCCTCCGTTGTTCAAAGGCACTCACGATCCCGAAGGCGCCCAGAAGTGGTTGAAAGAGATTGAAAGGATCTTCCGGGTGACTGATTGTGACGAAAATCTGAAGGTGAGATATGGGACTCACATGCTGTCTGAAGAAGCCGATGATTGGTGGATGGCTAGTAGGGACGAACTGCAAGCTGCAGGTGTTGCAATCACTTGGGCTGTGTTCAAGAGAGAATTCTTGCGGAGGTACTTTCCTGAGGATGTTAGGGGCAGGAAAGAGATTGAATTTTTGGAGCTGACACAAGGAAACATGACTGTGCCAGAGTATGCGTCCAAGTTTGTGGAGCTAGCAAAGTATTATGTCCACTACAATAATGATGAGGCTAGTGAATTCTCGAAGTGTGTCAAGTTTGAGAATGGTCTTCGCGATGAGATTAAACAGGGTATCAGATACCAGAGGATTCGCAGGTTTGTCGATTTGGTTGACTGCAGCCGAATCTTTGAAGAGGACAATATTAAGCTGAAGTCGTCGTACTCTCGCGAGTTAGTCGACAGGAAAGGGAAAAAGCATATGGATCGTGGTAAGCCGTATGGTAAGGGTAACCAGAAGGCTGGAGGTTGGAAGAAGCCTAGTGGGGGAGACTCTAGTGCCCCTATCAAGTGCTTCAAGTGTGGAGAACCTGGACATCGCATTCACGAATGCAAGAGTGAGGAAAAGAAGTGCTATAGATGTGGGAAGGCAGGTCACATTGCTATTGAGTGCAAAGGGAACACTGTAACTTGTTTCAACTGCGGGGAAGAAGGTCATATCAGTCCTAAGTGTCCTAAGCCGAGGAAGAATCAAGCTGGTGGTAAGGTGTTCGCCTTATCTGGTTCAGAGACTACTCCAGATGATCGGTTGATTAAAGGTACGTGTTTTATCCATGGCACTCCTTTAATTGCAATAATAGATACTGGGGCAACTCACTCGTTTATTTCATTGGATTGTGCTAAACGTCTGAACTTGGAAATATCTGAGATTAATGGAAGTATGGTCATTGACACTCCTGCGTCGGGTTCAGTGACTACTTCGTTTGCCTGTTTGAACTGTCCAATTGATATTTTTGGTAGAGAGTTCGGAATGGATTTAGTATGCCTTCCGTTGGAACAACTTGATGTTATCTTGGGTATGAATTGGTTGCAATTTAATCGGGTTCATATCAACTGTTTCACGAAAACGGTTATTTTCCCCGAAGATGTCATTGTCGAGGATTTAGCAATGACCGCTAGACAAGTGGATGAAGCCATGAAGGGCGGGGCCGCCGTGTTTATGTTGATTGCATCCATGGAAGTGAAGAAGAAAGCGGTGAGTAGTGATTTACCAGTAGTATGTGAATTTCCAGAAGTCTTTCCAGAAGATGTAAGAGAGTTACCGCCAGAGAGGGAGGTAGAATTTGCTATTGAGTTAGTCCCTGGGACTAGTCCTGTGTCGATGGCGCCGTATCGTATGTCGGCATCTGAATTAGCAGAATTGAAGAGTCAACTGGAAGAGTTACTGGAAAAAGAATTCATTCGTCCTAGTGTGTCGCCGTGGGGAGCGCCGGTGTTGTTGGTAAAGAAGAAAGAAGGCTCTATGAGACTGTGTGTGGATTACAGACAACTCAACAAGGTTACTATCAAGAATCGGTATCCCTTGCCAAGGATTGATGACTTGATGGATCAACTAGTTGGGGCATGTGTGTTCAGCAAAATTGACTTGAGGTCGGGATATCATCAGATTCGGGTGAAGACGGACGATATTCAGAAAACAGCATTTAGAACGAGGTATGGTCATTACGAATATACAGTGATGCCATTTGGAGTAACTAATGCACCGGGGGTTTTCATGGAATATATGAATAGGATCTTCCATCCTTATTTGGATCAGTTTGTGGTGGTATTTATCGATGACATTCTAATATATTCTAAGAGTGAAGAAGAACATGCAGAGCATCTGAGAGTGGTATTAGAACTATTGAAGGAAAAGAGACTTTATGCAAAACTGTCAAAGTGTGAGTTCTGGTTAGACGAAGTGAGTTTTCTTGGGCATGTAATTTCTAAGGATGGTATTGCCGTTGACCCAACGAAAGTAGAAGCAGTGTCTCAGTGGGAAACTCCGAGGTCAGTTTCCGAAATCCGTAGTTTCCTTGGTCTGGCGGGTTACTATAGAAAGTTCATTGAAGGTTTTTCAAAGTTAGCATTACCGTTAACTAAGTTGACTAGGAAGGGTCAAGCGTTTGTTTGGGATTCGAAATGTGAAGAAGGATTCCAAGAGTTGAAGAAGAGGTTGACTAGTGCGCCGATCTTGATTTTGCCGAATCCGGCGGAGTCTTTTGTTGTTTATTGTGATGCTTCGTTGTCAGGATTAGGAGGTGTACTGATGCAGAAACAACAGGTAGTCGCTTATGCGTCGAGACAACTCAAGGTGCATGAGAGAAACTATCCGACTCATGACTTAGAGTTAGCAGCAGTGGTATTTGTGTTGAAGTTGTGGAGGCATTACCTATATGGTTCGAGATTTGAAGTATTTAGTGATCACAAGAGTTTGAAGTACCTCTTTGACCAAAAAGAGTTGAATATGAGACAAAGAAGATGGTTAGAATTTCTCAAGGATTATGATTTTGAACTGAATTACCATCCGGGTAAAGCAAATGTTGTTGCCGATGCATTGAGTAGGAAGTCCTTGCATATATCTATGCTTATGGTGAGAGAATTGGATTTAATTGAGCAATTCCGAGATTTGAGTTTGGTATGTGAAGACACTCCTACCAGTGTTAAATTGGGTATGCTGAAGCTGACTAGTAGTATTCTGGAGGAAATCCGAGAAGGTCAGAAGACTGATGTAGAGTTGGTTGATAAGTTGGCTCTGATTAATCAAGATAAAGGAGGTGAATTCAGAATCGACGAGAATGGTATAATGAGGTTTGGTAATCGTGTTTGTGTTCCTGATGTTGCCGAATTGAGGAAGAGTATTCTTGAAGAAGGACATCGTAGCGGACTGAGTATTCA
Organism: Vicia villosa; assembly: GCF_029867415.1. Taxonomy (NCBI): domain Eukaryota; kingdom Viridiplantae; phylum Streptophyta; class Magnoliopsida; order Fabales; family Fabaceae; genus Vicia; species Vicia villosa. The sequence continues at coordinate 100,511,824 of NC_081182.1, forward strand.
TCCTGGTGCTACCAAGATGTATCACGACTTAAAGAAGCTGTTTTGGTGGCCGGGAATGAAAAAGGAAATAGCTGAATTTGTCTATGCTTGTCTGACTTGCCAGAAGTCGAAGATTGAGCATCAGAAACCTTATGGAGCTATGCAGCCGTTATTTATTCCAGAATGGAAGTGGGATAGTATATCTATGGATTTTGTTTCCGGTTTGCCGAGGACGGTGAAGAATTGTGAAGCTATTTGGGTTATTGTAGACAGGTTGACAAAGTCTGCCCATTTTATACCAATGAGAATGGATTACCCAATGGAGAAGCTGGCTCAATTGTATATTGAGAAGATAGTGAGTTTACATGGTATTCCTTCGAGTATTGTGTCGGATAGAGATCCAAGGTTTACATCCAGATTCTGGGAAAGTTTGCAGAAGGCTTTGGGTACTAAGCTGAGATTGAGTTCTGCTTATCATCCGCAGACGGATGGACAGACAGAAAGAACTATTCAATCACTAGAAGATTTGTTGCGTGCTTGTGTGTTGGAAAAGGGCGGTGCTTGGGATAGTTATCTACCCTTGATCGAATTTACTTACAATAATAGTTTTCACTCGAGTATTGGTATGGCTCCGTTTGAAGCTTTGTATGGTCGGAAGTGTAGAACGCCTTTATGTTGGTACGAATCTGGCGAAAGTGCTGTGATTGGACCGGAGATTGTTCAGGAGACAACAGAAAGGATCAAGATGATTCAGGAGAAGATGAAGACGTCTCAGAGTCGTCAGAAGAGTTATCATGATAAAAGAATGAGGACACTTGAATTTCAAGAAGGAGATCATGTGTTCTTGAGGGTGACTCCTACAACTGGTGTTGGTAGAGCACTGAAATCAAGGAAGTTGACTCCGCGATTCATTGGTCCGTTTCAAATTTCGGAGAGGGTGGGAGAAGTGGCGTATCGTATTGCGTTGCCACCGACGCTTGCGAATTTGCATGATGTATTCCACGTATCACAGTTGAGGAAGTACATTGCTGATCCATCTCATGTGATCCAAGTCGATGATGTACAGGTAAAGGATAATCTGACAGTTGAGACTTTGCCTATGAGGATTGAAGATCGAAAGGTGAAACAATTGCGTGGCAAGGAGATAGCGTTGGTCAGAGTAGCTTGGGGAGGACCAGCAGGTGGGGATGTGACTTGGGAATTGGAGAGTCAGATGAAGGATTCCTATCCAGAGTTATTTGCCTAAGGTATGTTTTCGAGGACGAAAACTATTTAGTGGGGGAGAGTTGTAACACTCTATTTATTTTCATAATTTAATTTAATTAATTTAAATAAATTATGGGGAATTATTTGGAATTATGGAAGACTATGAGGAATTAAGCAATTGGGCTTGTGTTGTAGTTAGTAAAGAGAGGGTGCATTGGTAGGCCCTATTACTAATTAAAATAAGTTTATTTCAATTTTAATAAAATAGGAGGAGTTGTGGAATAGAGAGGGTTACAGCAATTTGGAAAAAAAGAGTCTGAACGTGAAAAGAGAAGAGGAGTGGAGAAGGCGACGCGAGGAAGAACGAAGAATCAACCTTCAGGTAAGGGGGGACTCTTCCGTTTATCTTCTATTATGGGATTATAGGTAGTATGATAGAATTTGATCGTGTTATTCGGATCAATTGGGTTGTGCTTAGGTTGTAGAAATGTTAGGTTTTGGGAGGATTGATGCATAATGATTATATTGATCATGTATTGGTGATAATTGGATGGTTGAATGTATTATAATGTGTTATAATATGTGTTATTTCACTGTATGCGAAATCTGGTTGGAATGAGACTTGTATGGTAGTGATTCGGTGAAAGGGGGACGAAATCGCAGGCTGTTTTCTGCTATTCGGAGCGCAGGAAATCGCCAGTTCGCGCCGCGTCCAGGAGTTGGCGCCGCGAACTGCTTGGCAAAGGCCAGGAAGTTTTGTTATGCTCAGTACGCGCCGCGAGAGAATGGTCGCGCCGCGAAGGCGTAGTTTCTTCTCGTTCCGCGCCGCGAAACCTTGTTTGCGCCGCGAAGGCGTAGTTTCGATTCGTTCCGCGCCGCGAACGTGTGTGGCGCCGCGTGCTGTTAGTTGTTGCGACAGGTCATTCTGGAAATGTTTAAAAATGTGTAACTTTTAAACCGTAAGCCGGATTTTGGTGCCGTTTCGAGTACACTGAAGCTAATAAAATAATTTATATGCTCAAATGGTGTTTTGTGTTGTGGCTTGAATTATTTTTAAAACACTCGATCTTATTTGTTGTGGTGGGATATGTTTACAGGTACACTAATGAATGTCTTACCTGTATGATGTTGTGGTTATAACTGGTGTTTATTATACATGTATTGTTGGTATGAAATATGTGTTTTATTGATGATTATGACATTGATCGATGTATGTGGGTGATGAGCATGTTATGGTTGATGCATGCATTCATAATCATTTGTGGCTGGTCCTTGACGATGGTGGATCAGTAGTAGCTAATTCCCATTGTGTGGAATTAGTGAGTGGGTGTTGCCGTATCCTTGACGATGGTGGGTCGGTGAGTTGGGTTATCCCAGATTTTGGTACCACATGCATGTAGTTGCATTGCATTAGGCTGTTTTGATGTTATAACATGAATGGAAGATTGTCCAATGTTATAATATGTGTTAATTTGGTCGTTTGCTTACTGATTGTATGTTTTGAATCTGATCATAACTGTAATTGGGTGAATTGCATGTGAAATGATATTTTATTATCTATATCTTATAACATTAGTTAAATGTGAATGAGACTCACCCTTACTGTTGTTATTTTTCAGATTAAGGAGTAGCTCTCGTACTTGGTGAGGATTAGCTCGTCAAGTAGTTCGTTAGAGTCAGTTGGGTCCGTGTCATGCTCTGGTCGTGTAACACTGGGGGCGTCGTTTAGAGTTACTTGTTAAACTTTTTATTTGGATGGATTTTATGTTAACGCCTTAAGTCTGTGACTTGGCTGTTTGTTATTCAGATGTTAAAGATAATTCCGCTGTGTTAACATGATGAATCTGAATAAATTTGGTTGACGTTCTCCTTTATGGCATGACATGAGTATTATTGTTTAATTATTTGGAAGTTGTAATGCCCTTTTTCATGTTTACTCTGATTATTATTTATTATTTATGCGGGGTATTAGAAGGGTGTTACAATTCACGCCATAAGGCTACCCACAGAAACAATCAGCACAAACAACACAACATTGGTCATAGGACCTATAATCAACAATGTCCATTAACCGGACGAATTAACTTACCCTGTTGTACCTGCAGGTCAGCATTTTCCACATAATTTCAACAAAGCAACACAACCATAACTATCTAATAATTAATCTTAGTTACCCCGTCAATTTTCATTAAATTTCAGACAACTAATTATACCGCCTATTTCGACTATTCGGCTAATCGGTACTATTCTGCACACTGCTAATTACTACTGGTCAATACACTGCTACCACTAACCATAGAAAACACTACTAATTTATAATTCTCTGAAGTATTATTATGTCTCCCATTAATTATATCCACTATGTATATAACTACCACTAATTTTCCTAATTAAAATAATATGTTATAACACATATACACACACAAAGAAATGAGAGGAGAAAGGTGGAGTGCCCACCCCCAAGCACTGAGGCGCCCACCCCAAGCACTGGTGGGGTCCACCTCTCTTTCCTTCATATATGGGACGGTCGTCCCTAAAACCTTATGTACCTTCTTCCTCTTCAATCCAGTGTCTATCGCTCTTCATTGTATTACCTAGAATGGCTTAAGGTTTCTAGAAATTAACTTCGATTCACCAATATATATTACATTGATACCATATATGAATCTCGCAGCAACACAGTACTAGCAACATTAACAACAGAACAACATAATTTTAACATAGATTGATCGATACACCATAAACCTTCACAGAATCACAATTTCATCATTAAGCACAAAATTGACAGCAAAATCATACAACCCTAAATCCCACATAAAAATTATCATACTCCCCGTTATATAATTCGAACCCCACCCTTACCTTGGTTTTATGGTCGGTCGAATTTCCGATCTTCGCCGCAGTTTTCTATTTTTCCATGGCTTCAACTTCTCTCGCAGCAATTTCTCCTCGATCAACAAATCCTCTTGCTTCCAAACCCTCTCTCTGCCTTTTCCCAAAAAGTTGTGTGACCTAATTGTTTTCTTCTATTGATGCACTTCTCATTCTAATGACTTAATAAAATATTCTATTTTGTCTTATGGTCTTATTGGGTCTACTAATTACACCACCATATTTGCTATTTCTCACCCAACAATTAAATCCAATTTAGTTAAATAAATAGTCCAACATGATAATATTATTTTTAATATTGATTCTCCGATTAAACTAACTATTTGATCTGACTGTCAATTTAACCGCTCAACTCAACATTTTAATCCAATTTACGCCTCTTAGAATGTTATCGATAATTCCCAGCTTCGGATAATTCCAACAAATAATTCCTCAAATAATTTAACTAAATAAATAATTAAATTTAGGGTGTTATAGATATGGGATCAATCTCGAAAATATTCTCCTCTACTGCTTCAAGTTTCTTGGGTAGATTTTCAACTTTAAAAAAGGGGAGCAAAAAAAATGTTGAGTGGGAGTAATTGATTGCGGGAGCATGTGCATTAAATGTTTACCTTGTAATCAAATTGTTTCGCATAGGGAGCCTTACATGGCCCTAGTGTCATACCCCAATTTTTGACCTAAGATACCACCTCATATCATTTGCATATGCATCATTTGCATCTCTAACAAATTGCATAGTTTGTGTTTGCTACTTGTGCTCAGCAGGATTTAATCAGGAAATCACTCATCAGTGCAAATAACACTCAATTAGGGTTTTGTTCTCCCTTCATCTCAAATGAATCATCTTCATCAATAATCAACATTTGGTCCTCAGAGACTCATTTCAACAAGCTCAACAGCTTTGAGTCGACTGAATTAGGGTTTTCACTAAAGATAGCACACTCCTGACTTTTGCTCAGAATTTGACCTAATGGCTTGGGACATGATATCAAGACCTCAAGTGCATCATTTTGACCTAATCCATTGGCTCATAACATCTCCTACACAAAGATTGATCAGACAAATCCTCAGATCAGGGTTTTGAACTATCAGGGACTGAAATCAGGGATCACATTTGGGAAACCCTAAAAATCCCCAGGGAGTCAATCAAAGGTTTCAATCATCTTCAAATAATCCCTATGACAACATCCAATGGAAATTACATCTCAATTCAAGATCCACAGTCATCAATTTCATCAGGTCGACAATTAGGGTTTTTGACCTAATTCACTGAACCACTGACTTTTTAATCAGGACATGGTGTCACAACTCAAACCATGGCTCAATATCCTCTAATGCTTCAATCTGATCCATTCATACCACTCATATGGTGAGGATAGCCTGTTTCATTTGAAATCTCCAGAAACGCGATTCGTCTGAAAAAGTCAACTCAACAAGATCACCATTGACTTTTGGGGAATTTTGGTCAACCATGACTTTTGAAGTTTTAAATCATCAATATATGATATGAGAAGTCATTTGGTCAAGAAAAATCAAGAAAATCAATCAAGAATCAAAAAGTCAAAAGTTTGACTTTCATACTTAGAAAATTTTTCTAAGTGTTTTTCATGGTTTTTTCCAAACTTTGGGAGGGAATTTCTCAAAATTTCACCTACAAACTGAAAAAAACTTCCAACATGAAAGTTGTAGATTTTGATCCAATGAACAACTTTGTCACATATAATTTTTTTCCATAAGATCAACCATTTAAGAGATATGGAGCTTCAAAGTTGGCATCTTATGAAAATTTCACTTAAAACCTCATTTTTCTCAAAGTTCATGGATCTTTTTCACCCACTTCCTTAAAGATCTTGAAGAAACTTTCAACTAGGGTTTTGAAGTATGTAATATGAGCTTTCCAAAATGTCCAAGAGCATGAAAAAATATGGAGTGTAGCTATGGTTTTGAATTTTGACATTAGTGACCATTTTCACTTGAAATTTCAAGCCATTTTTGCAAAGTTATGAACCAATTTGCCAAATAATGCAAGTAATGACACACCAAAGCAATGATTGAATGATATTTTCTGGTTTAAGATCAGATAGGAAAGAGATAAGAAGCTTGGCCAAAATAACCATGGTTTAGTTACTTTTAACCATTGCATTAAATGTGAAAGATTCCTTTCTATCCCTTAAGCCAAATCATCAAACTTTGAAGCAAGTTGCAAAGCTCTGAGTGCAGACTCTTTGGCCTATAAATAGAGGTCCAAACTCCATTCAAAATCACACCAAAGTCACACAAATTATAGGCTTTCTCTTTCTTTCTTAGAATGCAAGTTTCTTAAGTTTCAAAGAGGTAAAATGCTCAACCTCTAAACCTTTGAATTTCTGACCAAAGTGATGCTTCCCACAAACCACAAATATCATATGGGATGTGTTTGATCCACTCACACACTCTAAAAACATCTCAAACTCAAAATCACTACCTCACTTCTCAAATATGCATAATCTAAGCCTTATCATGCCAAAATCCATTCAAGATCATTTCTGTCCAAAATAACACTTCTAACACCTCACATATATCACACATGAACTATCCAAACACTCACATATGATCTGTAACCTCATAATCTTCAGATTCGATTCACACTCCAAGGTTATGCAGTTCGGGTACCACAGCTTAGCACAGATGAATTCATATGGTTCCAAGCATCCAGACACCTTCCATAATCATCATTGAAGCTATTCGGATTGATACAAAGCATCTGTAACATCTCCAGATCAAAATCCAATTCTCAGTTTGGCCGTTTTTGAGGTAAGTGCACTTGAACTTCAAACTCATACTTGCACGCATCATAAATGAAATATGAGCATACCATCTTGTTTCTGCACCTATGAGGATCATTAACCCTCAATCAATTGCATCATAACATGATCATACACGATTTCACATTGAATTTCAGTTCTAGGGTTCTTCGTGTTCATCAGAAAATTAATGATCTTAGAGTGAAAATAAATAAAATTAAATGATACCATCATGTTCCTCGTCCAAAATCGAGCAAGATAGGCTATTCACTTGATCAAAATGATTCAGTTTTCAGATTTTTCAAATTCAAGTTAGGGTTGTGTTCTTGGCGCCAGATTTTGAAACTGAAATTAGGAATTGATTCAAAAATATAATTCATTCATTGCAAATGTTAAACAGACCACGCGCGTGGTCCAGTTGGTAGTGTTTTTGAGTGGTAACCCTCAGGTCACGAGTTCAACACCTCTAGGGGCCAAAACATATTTTTTATCACTATTTTTCTTCCATTTTTTACACAACTTCATCAATTAATTTAACCAATCAAAATTCATTATTTTCACTTCATTTTTTACACACTTCTTATTTAATATACCTATTTTGACAATATTAAAAAAAAATCACAAAAAAGGATTTATTTAATATGCTTTTAATTAGGTTTAAAATGATGCATTTTTAAGTGTTTTTTAAATACTTTAAATATTGTTTTTCATCTAATTTTCAAAACTAATCACTTGTAAATATTTTTGTGATCAAACCCTAATCACTTAGGTCTTAATTGAGTATTAAAACTTGTTTTAACTTAATTAAGTTTGTTTTCTTTCAAATTCAAATCGTTTTAAAACAAGCGATCGCGATTCTCTTTCAAAACGATAAACCACTTCTTTTCGATTAAATCTTTTTTAATTGATCAATTGATTTTCAAAACGAAGTGGGGCCTCTCGAATATTAGAGAGTGTAAGTCCCATTTCTTTTCTTTTTGTACAGTTTTCAAAACAATAAAACTTCTTAACAAAATCTTTTCAAAACAATTTTCAAATCATTTTCAAAACAACGAAACTCCAAAGAAACAAAACTTTTCAAATATACCATGGGCCTCCATGTAGGTATAAGCCCCAAGCCCTTTTGTACATACCCACTCAAGTACATGAAATTAGGTATTTCATTGTACGCCTTTTGTACATATCTCAATCTGTTTTTTTAACTTTGAATAACAAACCCAAAATGAAGGTTTCTTTAAATCTTCCCAAAAATACCATGGGCCTCCATGTAGGTATAAGTCCCAAGCCCTTTTGTAAATACCTGTTTACATAGCTTTGAATAAACTCAAGTGGACTTCTCCCCGAGTGTAAGTCCCGAGCCCTGTGTATACAAATGGATCATGCTTACAGGTATATTTCCTTCATAAACTCCATTATATACACACACCTTGTCATATATATGTAATTGTTCATACTTGTTCATGTTTGTTCATACTTGTTCATGATTGTTCATATGTGTGATATGTATGCTTGTTCAACTTAGTATAACACTAGGTTCCCCATAGCCTCCTATTGGGCTTCGTGCAAAGAATCTCCCCTAGTTTAGGTTAGGACATAGAGTATGGTTTCCCGGTGAAATCGCTCTAAGAGCTCAAACCAACTATACCATGCCTCCCCTTGGGCTTTGTACAAACGAGTGACCCGCCCATAGCCTCCTCTTGGGCTTACAATGCAAGGACCCTGGATTGTCCCTCCCATAGCCTCCTCTTGGGCTTACAATGCAAGGACCCTCGGATAGCCTCCTCTTGGGCTTCGTACAAGGACCCACGGGCTTCTTATAAGCATCCCCAATATCCAAAACAAATACCCTAGGAGATTAGACATTTTTCATCTCTATGCTAGGAGTATCTCTTCTATATCATCACAAACAATCAATCAATCAAAATCAAACTTTTTTTGCCACAAGGCTGGCTAATCAATCAAACTGTTTTACCACCGTACTGGATGATTAATCAAAGTTTTTGTCACAAGGCTGACTTCATTGAAACTTTTGCCACAAGGCTGGCTGATTAATCAAAGTTTTTGTCACAAGGCTGACTTCATTGAAACTTTTGCCACAAGGCTGGTTAAACACAAAAACATCTTTATCATTCTAAGCACCCTAAGTGGCATAGCCCCGGGCTTATAATGAAAAGATTTTCAAACAAAAATCAAACAGGTGTATGTGATGATATAGATTAGATACATCTAGCATTTAGACGACATTTGTCTATTTTCCTTTGCTTCCACTAGCATAAGTGGGAACTACGATTGCTCTGACTTTCTCAACATCCCTTTGAGAATACGTAGGCACAAGGTCGATCCTTGGCGAGCAAAACAAAACAAAAAAAACCATTCAAACCTTAGCACCCGTAGACCCCGAGCTACAGATGCTCTGATTCCCTCTAGGGGATATGTATGCAGAGGATCGCGATGATCTTTGCGAGCATAATCAAACAAACACCTTAGGTCCCACCTATTTCACAAGAACCTCCACCACAACAAGAATGGAATAAACAAAACAAAGAAACCTATAGAGTACTATAGATACGTTGGGTGCTAATACCTTCCCTTCGTATAACCAACCCTCTTACCCGGAATCTCTCCCCCACTTTTTAGGTTATTGCAGCTTTTTTCCATTTCCTACTTTGGAAACAATAAAAAGTTTGGTCGGTACGAAAGAAAAATCATTTTTTTGAGCACTCGAGCCCAAAGAAGGCATCAGGTGTCTCATCCACAAAAAAAGAGGAACAAAACGATTTTTCGCCCGCGACAGAAAAATGGCGACTTCACTGGGGACTAAACTTTTTGTTGTTTCCAAAGAAAGGGTTATTTCTATTTGTTTTTATTTTATTTACATGTGTGGTTCTTTGGTTCTGTTACTGGTGTGATTCTGTTACAAGTGATACATTATGGACAAATCCTAACCCGGATTAAGAACACATAAGAATTAGGTGGAGGGTATAGTCATGTATGGCATACAAGGAGTTAGTCCTTAAAAAGTCAGCATGAGAATCCTTCCGCTCAGTGGAGGTTCCTTGTTTGTAGTATATGTTTAGCAAGTTCAGTTGCGAAGACATTATTGCTTTCATTGAACTGTAGAAGCTGAGTTGGCTGTAGAACCCCAACCCATCCTGGCCTTATTAGGACGTGGTGCAGAAACGATCCAGGTGAAGACTTGGATAGTTGTCATGCGGAGAACCACACTCAGACGAGTTTTTCTTGAGAATATTTCTAGCTCACAAGTTCAGTTGTGCAAGCCGGTAATATCCGAAAGAAAAATGTAGACTCTGATGTATCAGTAGAACATGTTTTGCAGGTGATAAACCCTAGTACTATCCCATGTTTGGTTCTCTGACCTCATGCTCGTGACGCTGGACCTTTGAACCTATGTGTACTATGTTTGAATTACCATGTTTGTAGTACCATGTTTGCGTTACCATGTTTACATCACCGTGTTTGCCTTCCCATGTTTGAATATGTGGCATTCATGCATCCATGCATTCATACATTCATTAAAAAATCCATCTTTTTCCATAAAAACATGATTTTTCCAAAAAAATTTAGAAATTTTCCTTGCAAACATTATAGGATTAAGTTATGGAGTGGGTAAAAAGGCATACCAAGAAGTACGATTTCAAAATGCCTAATGTGGAAAGGCTGAAAGAGTTAGCATCTTCTGTACAAGATCCTTCTGATTTTAGGAAAAGCCATGGAAAGCTTTTGCCTATCTTGAACACTCATGTTGATGAAGGACTTCTCAAAACTCTGGTTCAGTTTTATGATCCCGTCTACCGGTGTTTTACCTTTCCAGACTATCAGTTGGTACCAACCTTGGAAGAATATGCCGATCTTTTGGGTATTCCTGTATCTGACGAAATACCTTTCAATGGTTTGGAAGCCATTCCTAAGTCACCAGTCATTGCAGCAAGTATCCACTTGAAGAAATCTGAAATAGAAAGTAATTGGACTACCAAAGGAAACTTTCCGGGTTTAACTTCGCAGTTTCTAATAAAGAAAGCCTTTGATTTCATTGACACTGGTAGCATGATAGCTTTTGAAGCTGTACTAGCCTTGCTCATCTATGGGTTGGTTCTGTTTCCCAACGTCAACAACTTTGTTGATATCAACGCCATAAAGATCTTTCTGAATGGAAATCCTGTTCCGACTTTGCTTGGTGACATGTATTTCTCTGTTCATCATAGGAATCGCCAAGGCGGTGGAATTATTGTATGTTGTGCACCTCTTTTGTACAAATGGATTGTTTCACACTTACCTAAGTCTCCTATTTTCACGGAAAACCGAGAAGGCTTGCGTTGGCCTCGAAGACTCATGTCTCTTACTAATAATGATATTCATTGGTATACCTTGGCTCGCTGTGGTACAGAAACCATTGATAGTTGTGGAGAGTTCGCCAACGTACCTCTCATTGGCACACAAGGAGGAATTAACTATAATCCGGTCCTAGCCCGACGACAACTCGGGTATGCAAATTCAGTTAAACCAATTGGTCTCGCAATGGAATGCTACTTTTACCGAGAAGGGGAGGATCCTCAAAGGTTGAAAACAAGAATGGTGAGAGCTTGGTGCGACGTCCGAAGAAAAGAAAAAGGTGGGATAAGGAACTGCATTGCTACGAACGCCTACACCAGCTGGGTAAAGAAAAGAGCAAAGGAGTTTCAAATGCCTTATGATTATGAAAAACCCATGTTCCCTTTGGTGTCTCAACTACCCAATGTTCCCATTAACAATGTGGAAGAATACCAAGAGATTTTAGCCAAGATGAGGTTAGAAAAAGACGCTTGGGAAGAAAAGTTTCGTAAAACTGATGAGGAAAATAGAAAGTTGAAGAAAAGAGTGAAAGATCACGAAGAAACTCTCTATTATCAAGATGGATGGCTCATGAGCAAAGATGAGAAGATCCGTCAGAAAGATGCCGCAATCAGAAGATACATCAAAGAAAGCAAGAAGAATCTTGAAGCCTCGACAAGCAACGCTCCGACTCCTGATGATTGGAAGAATGTTGTCGACGAACTGAGGGCTGAAAAGGCCAAATTGAAAGCTTACTATGGGAAAGAAATCATGAAGCTCAAGCTGTACAACGCATTTGGTTCTTCGTCTGATGAAGATGTTTAGGATTTGTTTAGCTTTTTTATTTATCATTTGCTTTTGTAAGGAGCTACGCTCTAATGTTGTAACATTTCCCATTATTGCAATAAAAAAATGAATGAATAAAAGATTTGTTTGTGTTCAAATGTTTGCAAGGAAATAATCTTTAAAATAATTGGAAAAATCATAAATTGCTTTTTGCATACATTATTCTGCATATCGAGTCTGTTGTATAGAGTCTCATCTTTTGGATCTTTCTCCATTAGATCGTCAAGCTGTCGCGTCTCAAAGTTTCTCGACCGCGCTCGCAATCAGATCACAGATACAATACTCGTTCAAATAGAAGAAGAGTAATGGAACACTCTGAACAAGAGAATATCGAGCTTCGTGGTACAGTGACCACCCTTCAGGAAAAGTTGGAAAGTCTCACTACTTTGGTTGACTCTTTAATGGCCGCACAGAATCAGCCGCCGCCACCGAACAGCCAAACAACGGTAACATCTGAAGTCACTACTCCAGTTTCTACAGTTGCATTCGGTATTCCATCTTTCTCTATGCCAGAAGGTTGGGGCCCGCCTTTCAGTTTTGGTACAGGTTTCCGCCATAATTTCTCTGGGGTTCAAACAGCTACAACTGAAGCGCCTGCTGCGCAAGGTTCAGCATTTATTCCACATTCAGGGGTAACTTTTTCCCAAATCACTATGGCACTTTCTCAACCCACTATGACAGTTCCGACCCCTACGGTTCACACTGTTCCTTATGATGGCAATGAGATTTATCATGATCAAGGTGACAGCACGAATCAGCGTAACCTTGTGGGAGATCTCCAAGAGCAGTTTAACAAGATGCAACTGGAAGTTAAGGCTATCCGTGGAAAAGATTTGTTTGGAAAGAATGCCCAGGAGCTATGTTTGGTTCCCAGTGTACAAATACCTGCTAAGTTCAAGGTCCCTGACTTTGAGAAGTACAAAGGTAGTTCTTGTCCACAAAGTCATCTCGTGATGTACGCCAGAAAGATGTCTACTTATGCAGATAATCATCAGTTGCTTATCCATTACTTTCAAGACAGTTTGACTGGTGCCGCACTGAAGTGGTACACAGGCTTGGATAGCACTAATATTCGAACATTCAATGACCTAGGTGAGGCCTTTGTCCGACAATACAAGTATAACTCGGATATGGCTCCAGACAGAGATCAGCTTCGGTCCATGGCTCAAAAAGACCATGAAGCTTTCAAAGAGTATGCCCAACGATGGAGAGAAACTGCTGCTCAGATTAATCCACCGTTAAAAGAGAAAGAGATGACAAAAATCTTCTTGAATACTCTCAGTCCCTTTTATTATGAACGCATGATTGCTAGTGCTCCAAGTGATTTCACCGAAATGGTAAACATGGGGATGCGTCTAGAAGAAGGAGTCCGAACCGGACGTCTAACTAAAGAAAGTGGATCTTCAAGCGGAACCAAAAAGTTCGGAAGTGGTTTCCCAAAGAAGAAAGAACAAAGTGTTGACATGGTGTCCCAAGGGAAGTCAAGAGGAAATGTCAGTCGTCAACAACAGGTTTCTGCTATTGCGCCAGTCGTTAATACAGCGCCAAATTCGGGATTTACCCCGCAGTTTCAACAACAACAGCCTCGACAACAGGCTCAACAACTTAACAACAATCATAATCGTGTACAAAGAGCTCCACAGTTTGATCCAATTCCAATGACTTACACAGAATTGTACCCTGCCTTGATTGAAAGAGGCCTTATTCAAACTAAAGCACCACCACCAGTACCTGAGAGACTCCCATGGTGGTACAAAGCTGAGGTCTCATGCCCTTATCATCAAGGAGCCCCTGGCCATGATCTTGAGCATTGCATAGCTTTGAAATATGAAGTTCAGAGGTTGGTTAGATCTAATCTTCTCTCTTTCAGAAATTTGAATCCAAATGTGCAAGCAAATCCGCTGCCCAATCATGGAGGGCATGTTGTAAACATGGTATATGGATGTCCTGGTCCATACCGGGTCTATAATATCAATTACTCAAGAGCCGATTTGGTACAAATGCACGCTACTCTTTGTCGGGGGCCGAATTTTCGCCAGCATCAATACGGTTCCTGCAGAATATGTTGTGTAGATCCTCACGGATGTTCAATTGTGAGAAGAGATCTCCAAGTTCTGTTGGATAATGGTACTCTTCAGATCTACCGAAATAGGGATGAAAATGAAGTTAACATGATAGGATGTTATCCGCATGAGCTTTTAGTCTCAGATATCAACTCGGAAATGCCTACAGTTAACGTCATCGTTCCTCATTTCAACATGCCTGAGCGCATGGAAGTTACTTACAACAAGCCAAAGGTTCCTATTGCTCCTTTGATCATTTGTCTACCTGGACCTGTTCCTTATGACTCTGACAAGGCAGTTCCATACAACTACAATGCAACAATGATAAAGGATGGACAAGAAGTTCCTTTACCAACTCTCTCATCTGTCGAAAACATTGCTGATGTGAGTCGAGTAACAAGAAGTGGACGTGTGTATACTCCACTACCTCCAAAACAGCCTGTTGCTCCTGTAACTGGGCAAAATCCTGTTAATACACCAGTGGGGAATCCTGAGGAAACTCCTGTCAGTAATACAAACACTGATGTTGGTCAATCCAGTGGAACCAATGTCAATCCTGACTTTGACGAAATTTTGAAGCTTATCAAAAGAAGTGAATACAAGATTGTGGATCAGCTTATGCAGACTCCTTCAAAAATCTCAATACTTTCATTGCTGTTGAATTCAGAAGCCCACAGGGAAGCCCTGATGAAGGTCTTGGATCAGGATTTTGTAGATCATGATGTGACTGTTGATCACTTTGATGGGATAATAGCCAACATAACAGCTTGCAACAATTTAAGCTTCTGTGATGAAGAACTCCCCGAGGAGGGCAGAAATCACAATCTTGCTTTGCACATTTCTATGAACTGTCAGTCAGACTCTTTGTCCAATGTGTTGGTAGACACCGGATCTTCCTTGAATGTGATGCCAAAGACGACTCTCGCTCGCTTGTCTTACCAAGGAATGCCTATGAAGTTCAGTGGTGTAGTTGTCAAAGCATTTGATGGATCGCGAAAATCTGTTATCGGCGAAGTCAATCTTCCCATGACAATTGGTCCACATACATTTCAAATCACCTTCCAGGTCATGGACATTCAAGCTGCTTATAGTTGTCTGTTAGGACGACCATGGATCCACGAAGCAGGGGCAGTAACTTCTACGCTCCATCAAAAGTTAAAATTTGTAACAAACGGAAAATTGGTAACAATAAGTGGAGAGCAAGCCTTGATGGTGAGCCATTTATCCAATTTCTCTTTCATTGGTGCTGATGATGTGGAAGGAACTCCGTTCCAAGGTCTCTCTTTAGAAGACGAATCTTCCAAAAAGAAAGCATCAATCTCTTCTTACAAAGAGGCGGTAAAAGTAGTGAAAGATGGAACTACCACTGGCTGGGGGCAAGTTGTGATCCCTACCAAGAATGAAACTAGAGCAGGTCTCGGATGTTCACCAACATTCTCAAACTGCACCAAGAAGGATGAAACCCTTCGACCGATCAAAGAAACATTCATTAGTGGAGGATTCCTTAACCCAATTCCTCAAGAGGTTAATGTCCTTATCGAAGAATGCATTGAAGAAGGTCTACCTGATCCTGAAGAAGAATGGAAATGTTATCTCAATGACTCGGGATATATATCTCAGGAAGAACCATATCCTCCTTCAGAGAAAACAAGTGCTAAAGAAATTCCGCCTATTCCTGCAGAAGTTTGGGACACCTTGGGACAACCAAGTGGAAAATTTGATTACATGGTGAAATACACTGCACCTGAAAGTTACAAGATTGCGATTGAAGATATCCAACCAACTGGATGGGGAGATTCCTTTGAATATAATAGTCAACCAGAAGAGGCCTATCAGCCATGTCAGTTTTCTCAGCAGCCTGAAATTACTGAAGGTTTCGGCTTCAATGCACCTGCCAAGGTTTATAATCCTGAAGATGGTTATTATCACATAAATGCCATTTTTGAAGATGAAGGGGAAGATGGTCCCGCAACTGACTCAGAAAGTGTCGCTGACAATGAGTCTCTTCATCCTGAAGACTGGGAAGTACATCCTGAAAATTCTGAAGATTGTGACTCGTCTTATGCTCTTCAAGAAGTAGAAGAAGACCGTTTCAACTCTACAAAGAACAAGAGTGACAAACCAGGACCTTCAAATCCTGCTCGACCAGCGGTCAATGTCAATACTGAAGATAATTCTGAGGAGAATTTTCCTGAATACATAATACACAGAGGAGTTCGTTGCTACTGGAAGGCTGTCGACGTTCCGAATGTTGTTCGCCGCTCAAAGTAATCACTTCGCTGTTATTTTGACCTCCTGCCTTGCCCAAAGCAGAGAGATGTTTTATAGGGCTTTGCTTTTAAATGTTCCGCCCAAATAACTTTGTGTATAGGGCTTTGTTTTAAAAGTTTCCCTCTTTGTCCTGCCCAAGACAAATGAGTTTGTGTTTAGGGCTTTGTTTCAAAAATGAATCATAAATAAAGTGTCATTTTGAATTCCCTACATTATATGTTTTATTTTTGCTTTTTTCTGGAAATGGTAATCCTAAAAAACCAAAAAAAAAAAACCATAATAATAAAAAAAAAAAAAACTTTTCAAAAAAATCTGCATACACTCTTGCATTCATAAATTTTCTGAAATAAATATAAATCACATGTGCAGATTAACTATTGATAAACCCATTGAATGCAATAACCCTATGCCCTCTCCCAACTTTGAGTTTCCTGTGTTCGAAGCCGAAGAAGAGGAAGGAGAGGAGATCCCGGACGAGATCTCTCGATTACTTAAGCACGAGGAAAGAGCCATTCTGCCTCACAAAGAGCCTTTAGAAAAGATCAACTTGGGTTCTGAAGAAGACAAAAAAGAAGTGACCATTGGATCGCTGCTTGATGCTGATATCAAGAGTAAGTTGACAGACCTTCTCAAAGAATATGTTGACGTGTTTGCCTGGTCCTACCAAGACATGCCTGGGTTGGATACCAATATTGTTCAGCATTACTTGCCATTGAAGCCAGAATGTCCGCCAGTTAAGCAGAAATTGCGAAGGACTCACCCTGATATGGCTAACAAGATCAAAGTGGAAGTTCAAAAGCAACTCGACGCAGGTTTTCTTGTCACCTCAGAGTATCCTCAATGGTTGGCTAACATAGTGCCAGTTCCGAAGAAAGATGGCAAAGTCAGAATGTGTGTTGACTACCGTGACCTGAATAAGGCCAGTCCAAAAGATGACTTTCCCTTACCACATATCGACATGCTGGTTGATAACACCGCTAAGTTCAACGTCTTTTCTTTCATGGACGGGTTCTCCGATTATAATCAGATCAAGATGGCTCCTGAAGACATGGAGAAGACATCTTTCATCACCCCATGGGGTACTTTTTGCTACAAAGTGATGCCGTTTGGATTAAAGAATGCAGGCGCAACTTACCAAAGGGCAATGACTACTCTCTTTCATGACATGATGCATAAAGAAATTGAAGTTTATGTGGACGACATGATAGCCAAGTCCAGCACTGAAGAAGAACATATTGAATACCTTTTGAAGTTGTTTCAACGACTAAGGAAATATCAGCTTCGCTTGAATCCTAACAAATGTACTTTTGGGGTTAGATCTGGAAAACTCTTGGGTTTCATTGTCAGCCAAAGAGGTATTGAAGTAGATCCCGACAAAGTCAGAGCTATTCAAGAGATGCCTGCACCAAAAACTGAAAAGCAAGTAAGAGGATTTCTTGGACGATTGAACTATATCTCCAGATTCATCTCTCAAATGACTGCTACCTGTGGGCCAATTTTCAAGCTTCTCCGCAAAGATCAAGGGGTTGTATGGACTGAAGATTGCCAGAAAGCGTTCGACAGTATCAAAGAGTACCTGTTAGAACCACCAATATTGATTCCTCCAGTTGAAGGAAGACCACTAATCATGTACCTTACCGTGTTGGAAGAATCCATGGGCTGTATGCTTGGACAGCAAGATGAAACCGGTAAGAAGGAGCATGCCATCTATTACTTGAGTAAGAAATTCACAGACTGTGAGTCTCGTTACTCCATGCTCGAAAAAACATGTTGTGCTTTGGCCTGGGCTTCAAAACGTCTCCGCCAGTACATGATCAACAATACTACTTGGTTAATCTCCAAAATGGATCCGATCAAGTATGTCTTTGAAAAGCCTGCCTTAAAAGGAAGGATTGCCCGATGGCAAATGTTGTTATCCGAATATGACATTGAATACCGTGCTCAAAAAGCGGTCAAAGGAAGCATTCTCGCCGATCATTTGGCGCATCAACCAATTAATGAATATCAATCTCTCAAGTTTGACTTTCCTGACGAAGATGTCATGTACTTGAAGATGAAAGATTGTGACGAACCGTTACCTGAAGAAGGTCCTGATCCTGGATCAAGATGGGGCCTAATTTTTGATGGAGCAGTAAACGCTTTTGGCAATGGAATTGGGGCAATCATCATCACTCCCAAGGGTACTCATATCCCGTTCTCCGCCAGATTGCTATTTGATTGTACCAACAACATCGCAGAATATGAAGCTTGTATCATGGGTCTCGAAGAAGCCATTGACTTAAGGATCAAGATCCTGGACATATATGGAGATTCAGCCCTTGTGATCAACCAAATCAAAGACAAGTGGGAAACTTTCCACCCTGGCTTGATTCCCTACAGAGATTATGCAAGACGTCTGTTGACTTTCTTCAACAAGGTTGAATTGCATCATATACCTCGAGATCAGAATCGAATGGCAGACGCCTTGGCTACTCTATCTTCCATGTTCAAAGTCAGTCACTGGAATGATGTGCCTAAAGTCAGAATTACACGCCTTGAAAGGCCCGCCTATGTGTTTGCAACTGAAGTAGTCATCGATGATAAACCGTGGTTCCACGACATCAAACGCTTCCTTCAAACTCAAGAGTACCCACTTGGGGCATCAAACAAAGATAAGAAAACTCTAAGGAGGCTTTCTGGCAGTTTCTTCCTGAACGGAGACGTGCTATACAAAAGAAATTTCGACATGGTTTTGCTCAGATGCGTGGATAGACACGAAGCAAATATGTTAATGCATGAAGTGCATGAAGGGTCCTTTGGAACTCATTCAAATGGGCATGCAATGTCCAAAAAGATCTTAAGAGCAGGATACTATTGGTTGACAATGGAATCAGACTGTTACAAACACGTGAAGAGATGTCACAAGTGCTAGATCTACGCAGATAAGATCCATGTGCCACCGACTCTACTCAACGTTCTCTCATCTCCATGGCCTTTCTCCATGTGGGGTATCGACATGATTGGAATGATCGAACCGAAAGCTTCAAACGGTCATCGTTTCATCTTAGTGGCTATTGATTACTTCACTAAATGGGTCGAAGCAGCATCTTACGCCAATGTTACAAGACAAGTGGTTGTGAGGTTTATCAAGAATAACATCATTTGCCGATATGGTATTCCCAGCAAGATCATTACTGACAATGGTTCAAACCTGAATAACAAAATGATGAAAGAATTGTGTGAGGAATTCAAGATTGAGCATCATAACTCTTCTCCTTACAGACCAAAAATGAACGGCGCGGTTGAAGCTGCTAACAAGAACATTAAGAAGATCGTCCAGAAAATGGTCGTCACTTACAAAGACTGGCATGAAATGCTGCCATTTGCTTTACATGGGTACCGTACTTCAGTGCGTACTTCAACAGGGGCAACTCCCTTTTCTCTAGTATACGGCATGGAAGCTGTGCTCCCCGTAGAAGTTGAAATCCCGTCAATGAGAGTCCTCATGGAGACTAAGTTGTCAGAGGCTGAATGGTGTCAAAACAGATATGATCAATTGAACTTAATCGAAGAAAAACGTATGACTGCTCTATGCCATGGACAGTTATACCAAGCAAGGATGAAACAAGCTTTCAACAAAAAGGTTCGACCTCGTGAATTTCAAGAAGGCGACCTCGTGCTTAAAAAGATCTTGTCTTTTCAACCAGATTCTAGGGGCAAATGGTCTCCTAATTACGAAGGCCCGTATGTTGTCAAAAGATCATTTTCTGGCGGCGCCATGATTCTTGCAACCATGGATGGTGATGAACTCCCACATCCTGTGAATGCTGATGCAGTCAAGAAATACTTTGTCTAAAAAATACAAAAGAACAGCTCGGTAAGTCGAAAACCCGCAAAGGGCGACTTAGGCAAAAATGAGCGTCTCGGTGGACTGAAAACCTGAAAGGGCGGTCCAGGCAAAAATTAGAGACAATAAACAGAAAAAAAATCATCCTGGTAGATTGAAAACCTGAAAGGGCAATCTAGGCAAAAATTAAGGAATTATGACAAAGTAACTGCATCAGTCTGTACTTCGTCACCTGAAGAGTCTGTACTTCATCAAAGGATCTTCAAACAAATCATTGCCAATCTGAAGCAACAAGCACAGTTGGAACTCAAAGTTGTTGGGGGGAATAATGGTTATTGCTTTCAATGTAGTCTTTTCCGCATAAATTACCATTTCCAACTTTTGTAAATACTCCATGGAATCACGCCTTTAGCTGATTACCATCCTATTAAATAAACTTGAGCCTTGTGCCCATTTGTTTGCAATCTTTAATTTCTTTCAGCTTGCAAAATGACGCTTTAATTGTGTTATTTACTTTTGAAAAAAAAAGAAAAAAATAAGTTTTAAATGAATTTACTTCACTTTTCTTTTTCAAAATAAAAGCGAAATTTTCCTTTGAGTTGTGAACAACGGAAGGAACATCAGCAGTCGTCTCCATAGGATGAACAAAAGGATTCTCCCTGAAAAAAATTGTTGAGACAACGGTATTCTTGTCCCAGAAAGGAATTCTTGAAGCAATTATCCCTCGAGGTAAAGAAGCTCTTCTATCCCTAGTGAAGAAGGTCTTTTATCTTCAGTGACGAAGATTTTCCATCTCCAGTGAAGAAGTTCTTCCATCTCAATAAGAAAAGATGATCATCTTCCCCAGAGAAGTTGAAAACATGCAACACCATTCATCACCTGTGTTATCTACACCGTGTTGAAGAACATTTGCCAAGTATCTGGTTGTATTGCGACATCGGTCCTTCTCCAGTATATACTTCATTGTCTGTCAGTATTGTTAGCATGCATGCGACATTCATGACATTCATCATTCATACATATTTGCATCATTTATGCATTCTTGCATTTTTCAATAATCACTTGTTTAGGATATATTTATCCTCAAAAAGAAGAAAAAAAAAAAAAAAGAAAGAAAAAAGGAAAAAAGAAAAAGCGAAAAAAGAAAAAAAACAGGTATGGGTGTGTCATCTCTCCAAGTAGGTTGTCACCCATAAGCAGAAAGAACATCTTCTTTCTCCAGTTCCCCACTGAGATCATTCCTCGTGGAAGAAGGTTGCTTTAGTTTCTCCTCTCAAAACAAAGGAGAAAATACCCATTCGAGTTCATTCCTCATGGGTACAAAGTCTTGTTTGACTGTCTCTTTCCAATTCATTCTTGGTTAGAACCTTGTCTTTACCAGAGATTCAAATTCCGATTCTCCAAATAGAGTCAAGAAAAAACAGACAATAAGCAATAGCCTCATCATCCGAGCAGCTTATGTCTCTTCCAAAAGACTTTTCCTCTCTAGGAAATCTATCATGAAGACCATTTGACAAATCAGGGCCTTATTACTGTTCACAAGGCTGAATAACCAGTAATTTCCCTAGCAAAGTCTCCAGAATCATTTTATCACTTGGCTGATAATTGATCATGTCTTCAAAACCACTATCACAAGGCTGGTAATCGGTAACCTTTTTGTTCTGGTTATATTATTAAACATGTCTATCACCATGCTGATAGTCGATAATATTAACCGAACCTTTGAAACTCTTTTTACCTTGTCAAGTCTGTCACCATGCTGATAGTCGGTAACACAGTTTCATACCTTTCACCTTCGCATTATTAAACAAGTCTATCCCCAAGCTGATAGTCGGTAATGTCGATAGGAAAGCTTTTCTTACAAAGCTATCATTCCCCAGTGAAGCATACACTTGCTTTCCCGAAAAGATAAAACGGATTCTCTTCCTAAAACGGATTGAGACATCCTTTCCAACCTCTTTTCTCCAGCGGAGTCAGTTCTTGATATCCCCTCGGTAAAGATATCCTTGCATCATTCGCAATTTTGGTATCTTAGGTCCAAAATTTGCGTCTTCTGATATTTAAGTCTCTTCCACCCTATCAAAACGAAGATTTTCAATCTTCATGTCTCAGGTTGAAGAAACTTAAATAGGGGCATCTGTCATACCCCAATTTTTGACCTAAGATACCACCTCATATCATTTGCATATGCATCATTTGCATCTCTAACAAATTGCATAGTTTGTGTTTGCTACTTGTGCTCAGCAGGATTTAATCAGGAAATCACTCATCAGTGCAAATAACACTCAATTAGGGTTTTGTTCTCCCTTCATCTCAAATGAATCATCTTCATCAATAATCAACATTTGGTCCTCAGAGACTCATTTCAACAAGCTCAACAGCTTTGAGTCGACTGAATTAGGGTTTTCACTAAAGATAGCACACTCCTGACTTTTGCTCAGAATTTGACCTAATGGCTTGGGACATGATATCAAGACCTCAAGTGCATCATTTTGACCTAATCCATTGGCTCATAACATCTCCTACACAAAGATTGATCAGACAAATCCTCAGATCAGGGTTTTGAACTATCAGGGACTGAAATCAGGGATCACATTTGGGAAACCCTAAAAATCCCCAGGGAGTCAATCAAAGGTTTCAATCATCTTCAAATAATCCCTATGACAACATCCAATGGAAATTACATCTCAATTCAAGATCCACAGTCATCAATTTCATCAGGTCGACAATTAGGGTTTTTGACCTAATTCACTGAACCACTGACTTTTTAATCAGGACATGGTGTCACAACTCAAACCATGGCTCAATATCCTCTAATGCTTCAATCTGATCCATTCATACCACTCATATGGTGAGGATAGCCTGTTTCATTTGAAATCTCCAGAAACGCGATTCGTCTGAAAAAGTCAACTCAACAAGATCACCATTGACTTTTGGGGAATTTTGGTCAACCATGACTTTTGAAGTTTTAAATCATCAATATATGATATGAGAAGTCATTTGGTCAAGAAAAATCAAGAAAATCAATCAAGAATCAAAAAGTCAAAAGTTTGACTTTCATACTTAGAAAATTTTTCTAAGTGTTTTTCATGGTTTTTTCCAAACTTTGGGAGGGAATTTCTCAAAATTTCACCTACAAACTGAAAAAAACTTCCAACATGAAAGTTGTAGATTTTGATCCAATGAACAACTTTGTCACATATAATTTTTTTCCATAAGATCAACCATTTAAGAGATATGGAGCTTCAAAGTTGGCATCTTATGAAAATTTCACTTAAAACCTCATTTTTCTCAAAGTTCATGGATCTTTTTCACCCACTTCCTTAAAGATCTTGAAGAAACTTTCAACTAGGGTTTTGAAGTATGTAATATGAGCTTTCCAAAATGTCCAAGAGCATGAAAAAATATGGAGTGTAGCTATGGTTTTGAATTTTGACATTAGTGACCATTTTCACTTGAAATTTCAAGCCATTTTTGCAAAGTTATGAACCAATTTGCCAAATAATGCAAGTAATGACACACCAAAGCAATGATTGAATGATATTTTCTGGTTTAAGATCAGATAGGAAAGAGATAAGAAGCTTGGCCAAAATAACCATGGTTTAGTTACTTTTAACCATTGCATTAAATGTGAAAGATTCCTTTCTATCCCTTAAGCCAAATCATCAAACTTTGAAGCAAGTTGCAAAGCTCTGAGTGCAGACTCTTTGGCCTATAAATAGAGGTCCAAACTCCATTCAAAATCACACCAAAGTCACACAAATTATAGGCTTTCTCTTTCTTTCTTAGAATGCAAGTTTCTTAAGTTTCAAAGAGGTAAAATGCTCAACCTCTAAACCTTTGAATTTCTGACCAAAGTGATGCTTCCCACAAACCACAAATATCATATGGGATGTGTTTGATCCACTCACACACTCTAAAAACATCTCAAACTCAAAATCACTACCTCACTTCTCAAATATGCATAATCTAAGCCTTATCATGCCAAAATCCATTCAAGATCATTTCTGTCCAAAATAACACTTCTAACACCTCACATATATCACACATGAACTATCCAAACACTCACATATGATCTGTAACCTCATAATCTTCAGATTCGATTCACACTCCAAGGTTATGCAGTTCGGGTACCACAGCTTAGCACAGATGAATTCATATGGTTCCAAGCATCCAGACACCTTCCATAATCATCATTGAAGCTATTCGGATTGATACAAAGCATCTGTAACATCTCCAGATCAAAATCCAATTCTCAGTTTGGCCGTTTTTGAGGTAAGTGCACTTGAACTTCAAACTCATACTTGCACGCATCATAAATGAAATATGAGCATACCATCTTGTTTCTGCACCTATGAGGATCATTAACCCTCAATCAATTGCATCATAACATGATCATACACGATTTCACATTGAATTTCAGTTCTAGGGTTCTTCGTGTTCATCAGAAAATTAATGATCTTAGAGTGAAAATAAATAAAATTAAATGATACCATCATGTTCCTCGTCCAAAATCGAGCAAGATAGGCTATTCACTTGATCAAAATGATTCAGTTTTCAGATTTTTCAAATTCAAGTTAGGGTTGTGTTCTTGGCGCCAGATTTTGAAACTGAAATTAGGAATTGATTCAAAAATATAATTCATTCATTGCAAATGTTAAACAGACCACGCGCGTGGTCCAGTTGGTAGTGTTTTTGAGTGGTAACCCTCAGGTCACGAGTTCAACACCTCTAGGGGCCAAAACATATTTTTTATCACTATTTTTCTTCCATTTTTTACACAACTTCATCAATTAATTTAACCAATCAAAATTCATTATTTTCACTTCATTTTTTACACACTTCTTATTTAATATACCTATTTTGACAATATTAAAAAAAAATCACAAAAAAGGATTTATTTAATATGCTTTTAATTAGGTTTAAAATGATGCATTTTTAAGTGTTTTTTAAATACTTTAAATATTGTTTTTCATCTAATTTTCAAAACTAATCACTTGTAAATATTTTTGTGATCAAACCCTAATCACTTAGGTCTTAATTGAGTATTAAAACTTGTTTTAACTTAATTAAGTTTGTTTTCTTTCAAATTCAAATCGTTTTAAAACAAGCGATCGCGATTCTCTTTCAAAACGATAAACCACTTCTTTTCGATTAAATCTTTTTTAATTGATCAATTGATTTTCAAAACGAAGTGGGGCCTCTCGAATATTAGAGAGTGTAAGTCCCATTTCTTTTCTTTTTGTACAGTTTTCAAAACAATAAAACTTCTTAACAAAATCTTTTCAAAACAATTTTCAAATCATTTTCAAAACAACGAAACTCCAAAGAAACAAAACTTTTCAAATATACCATGGGCCTCCATGTAGGTATAAGCCCCAAGCCCTTTTGTACATACCCACTCAAGTACATGAAATTAGGTATTTCATTGTACGCCTTTTGTACATATCTCAATCTGTTTTTTTAACTTTGAATAACAAACCCAAAATGAAGGTTTCTTTAAATCTTCCCAAAAATACCATGGGCCTCCATGTAGGTATAAGTCCCAAGCCCTTTTGTAAATACCTGTTTACATAGCTTTGAATAAACTCAAGTGGACTTCTCCCCGAGTGTAAGTCCCGAGCCCTGTGTATACAAATGGATCATGCTTACAGGTATATTTCCTTCATAAACTCCATTATATACACACACCTTGTCATATATATGTAATTGTTCATACTTGTTCATGTTTGTTCATACTTGTTCATGATTGTTCATATGTGTGATATGTATGCTTGTTCAACTTAGTATAACACTAGGTTCCCCATAGCCTCCTATTGGGCTTCGTGCAAAGAATCTCCCCTAGTTTAGGTTAGGACATAGAGTATGGTTTCCCGGTGAAATCGCTCTAAGAGCTCAAACCAACTATACCATGCCTCCCCTTGGGCTTTGTACAAACGAGTGACCCGCCCATAGCCTCCTCTTGGGCTTACAATGCAAGGACCCTGGATTGTCCCTCCCATAGCCTCCTCTTGGGCTTACAATGCAAGGACCCTCGGATAGCCTCCTCTTGGGCTTCGTACAAGGACCCACGGGCTTCTTATAAGCATCCCCAATATCCAAAACAAATACCCTAGGAGATTAGACATTTTTCATCTCTATGCTAGGAGTATCTCTTCTATATCATCACAAACAATCAATCAATCAAAATCAAACTTTTTTTGCCACAAGGCTGGCTAATCAATCAAACTGTTTTACCACCGTACTGGATGATTAATCAAAGTTTTTGTCACAAGGCTGACTTCATTGAAACTTTTGCCACAAGGCTGGCTGATTAATCAAAGTTTTTGTCACAAGGCTGACTTCATTGAAACTTTTGCCACAAGGCTGGTTAAACACAAAAACATCTTTATCATTCTAAGCACCCTAAGTGGCATAGCCCCGGGCTTATAATGAAAAGATTTTCAAACAAAAATCAAACAGGTGTATGTGATGATATAGATTAGATACATCTAGCATTTAGACGACATTTGTCTATTTTCCTTTGCTTCCACTAGCATAAGTGGGAACTACGATTGCTCTGACTTTCTCAACATCCCTTTGAGAATACGTAGGCACAAGGTCGATCCTTGGCGAGCAAAACAAAACAAAAAAAACCATTCAAACCTTAGCACCCGTAGACCCCGAGCTACAGATGCTCTGATTCCCTCTAGGGGATATGTATGCAGAGGATCGCGATGATCTTTGCGAGCATAATCAAACAAACACCTTAGGTCCCACCTATTTCACAAGAACCTCCACCACAACAAGAATGGAATAAACAAAACAAAGAAACCTATAGAGTACTATAGATACGTTGGGTGCTAATACCTTCCCTTCGTATAACCAACCCTCTTACCCGGAATCTCTCCCCCACTTTTTAGGTTATTGCAGCTTTTTTCCTTTTCCTACTTTGGAAACAATAAAAAGTTTGGTCGGTACGAAAGAAAAATCATTTTTTTGAGCACTCGAGCCCAAAGAAGGCATCAGGTGTCTCATCCACAAAAAAAGAGGAACAAAACGATTTTTCGCCCGCGACACCTAGGTCTGAAGGTATAAGTAGCATTTTTAGGGTACTTGAGTATTATAGGAAACCGATGGTCAATTAGAGTCGTAGATAGTGCTGGCGTATTTCCTTAAAACTCATATCGTTGATCGTGTGGTAAATGACCAGATAATATATGAAGGTTAAAATGTGAATTTAATCTTCTTTCAACTTTCGTAGCTTGGGAAGCTTAGAGATTCTTGTGTTGCTTTATTTTTCTTTCAACTCCATTCTCTGTTACAATTCCATGTCGGTTATTGTTTCAATATTTTCGTGATGCTCATGCAGCCTGATTCGTACGCATCTCAAGGATTGTTCATATTTTACGGTAACGAACAATTTTTTTCCATACACTCATTTATCATTCATTTTCCATGATCCTTGTGAAGACAATTATGGAAGAATCAAAAAGAGATATCACTGTTGGGAATGGAAGGGTAGTCGTTGGTCTCGATTCTAGGGAGATTAGCAAGGTTCTCCTTCCTAGTTTTTCCTTCGACGAATCCAATTGTCATAAACGACTCTAGGCAAAACGAAAGGCTCAGACTTACATCAGAGCGCATTATTATGGTTTTGGCCATGACCCTACAAACTGTAAAGTAATGTGGTGGTTAGAATCTCAATCTTGTGCTTATACTTGTGGTTGTTCTTTTTAATGTATTGGTAGTGAAACTGAGATGGACCAAAGTAGTCATCAAATTACTTGGGATGAAGACCCCATATCATGGCTGGACTAGGAGGCATTGGGTACTATTAATGTCTTTGTTGGTAAATATGGACACAAAGATGTCTAGAAGGGGGTTGAATAGACATATCCCCTAAAAGACAATTTCAAAAACATTTTAGGTCTCATAAACGAAATTAGAGATTTTTATAAGCGCGGAAGTAAAACACAATACTAGGAGAGCTTGGAAGAATCTCAATGAATTAAACCAAGTAAAATAATACATGATATCACTAAGGAATTAATTGCTTCAAATACAAGTCAATCAGAAGACAACTAAAGCCCCTTTAAACAAAGCATTTAAAAGCTCTTTACATAGATGTTTTTTCAAGACATAATTGGCTTCTTGATAATTCAATAAGATTGATATACCATAGACCTAAGCTTATTCATTAAGTCTCTATAAGCAAAGTCTAACCTAAATGGCATACAGACGATGAAATAATGCACTGACACAATAGCAATATTAATTAATACTATAAAATTAAAAGGAGATAAGGGAAAAAGAAAAGATACATAGAGATATATAGTGGCTCGACATTCATCTTCGCCTTGCCCACTCCACTCTTAAATGGTATTAAAAACCATTGGAAAATAATTATGATCTTCCACTATTTTGATAAGTTTGATACAAGCATTTTGATTACAACGAACTATCACACGATAATTCTCTCTGTTGATGTAGATACTCAAACTGCTAACAAAAATAAGACCTTTAAAGATCTCGATCCAATAATCTTGTTATCCACAATAATCTACTCCAAGTATTCATGTGTGGCAATCCACCCGATCCCACAAATTTCTTGTATAAGCGATTGCCATGACCTAATCGTTTATTGGACAATTCCCAACTTTGTCTACGATCAATCTTTCTCCAAGTCCACCAAATATGGATAACTTCCAACTCCGCCTTACAGACAATTGATACTTGATCTAGCCAATGTCTTTGGAGTATATTGAAACTATCTCCTTGATAGATAACAATAAAGACCAAACAACATTCAAGAAATTATACCTGCACCTGTTACAAACAGAAAATTTCACACAGAAAAACATTAGATACCCTAATGTACCACTAGTCTCCCTTAACACTCCATCTTTAGAGGTGAAGGTGTATAACAATGGAAAATGACTAATGATAAAGATTATGAACACTTATAGGTTATCTCACAAACACTCTAATACATGAGGTGTTAGTCAAGGGATTGGATGAATGTGAAAGTAACACACACACACACAAGGTTCTCTCTAATTTCTAGATAAATGGGTTTTTGTTCTTGATTGATATCATGAGCTTGATTAATCATGAACAACCTTACAAGATTAATCAACCCACTTTCTCTAATTTATTCAAACAACAACAAATTGCACAAGAACAAAATGCAACAAAAAGAAGTGAACCTGACATAGAGTAACACTCAAAAAAGTGGTTTTAGAGAAGAAGAGAAAGATTCATGGTGTTAGGTATGTTGCACCCCAAAATTTTCCCTCCTAATTTTATTTCTAACTAGCCTAAGCTTCACATTCATATGCATCTCCATTAGGACATTAGCATAAATACATTCACTAATTAATAAATCTGGCACGGCATCAAAGATTTTGAAAGCTTAGGGTTTTTTCTACAACTTTGAGGTTCCTATTTCATACAAACTTATTTCAACTGGATCTCTTGTATGCATTGAACTGTGAAATTAGGGTTTGGATTCATGGTTACTGTGGGCTTCATTGTCATTAAGTTACAAGGCTTGTATCATGGTGAAGTTGAAAAGGGGTAAAGACATCAACGTCAAAGACTTGTGCTTATTAAGTTGTTGTGCTTCCAAATGAAAGTTAGTTTGAATTTTAAATTTAAGTATTGAACTAAAAGTTTCTCTAAAGAGCAAGTATGGGATATCAAATTAATTGGTTCGCAAGGGCTCATGAAAGAAGAAAGGTCATTCAATTCAAGAGGCAATTAGAGAAGAAAAGCTTTAAGTCTCATGGAGATAATATTGAAAATCGAAAGAAAGTCATTTGAAACACTTCACTTCTCATTAAATTCAAGTTTCTTCACAAAGGAAACTACAAGCTTTATCTCATTGTCATTTCAAAATCAAGAGGGGAGATATGCAATTCAAGGATGAGACTTTGAATAATGAGTTCTGTCAAGATAATTACAAACAAGAGCATTACACTTGGCCATTACAAGTTCGATCGCATCATTTGTGCTAAATACAACACAAGGAAAAAAGCTTTACAAAAGAAAAACTATTTTTACAAGTGTTGATTTCCTAAGCTACACCAAGGGCTACGTTTCCTTCACATTAGCCAAACTAGTAGAAGACCCGTGCGTCCGCACGGGTAAGTCAAATCTTAAGATGAATAATGTATTACAAACGTAAAAAAAAATTTAAAAACTCGAATGAGGAAGGTTAATTTAAGATTAAAAAAATATAATATAGATGAAATGAACTTATATATAATAACTATGGAAAAAAAGAACATGGAAATACAATAGTCATTCATATCTTAGGTCATTCGATAAAGTTAGGTTGTTAGTGTTATATAATTGTTATTATAAAATCACTAATAACTGAAAATATTTAAAAAATATATATTTATCAAATCACCAACATGATAAATTTAATATGTCTAATATCTATAAATATTTACAAATATGACTAATAACTATAAATATTTACAAATATCACTGATAATTATAAATATTTATAATATTTTGTTGTTTAAATAAAAAAGATATTGTGATGATAGTGTCCCATGAAAATAGTGAGTTTATGCTAATTATAAATATTTATAATATTTTGTTGATTAAAATAAAAAAGGTATTGTGATGATAGTGTCCCGTGAAAATAGTGAGTTTATGCTAATTATAAATATTTATAATATTTTGTTGATTAAAATAAAAAAAATATTGTGGTGATAGTGTCCCGTGAAAATTACTTAAATAAATAATTTTCAATTTTAATTGATATATATTTTATTTTAAACAAAATATAATTTTTAAATGAATTTATAAAGGGGGTGTGCTATTTTGACACCATTTATCCCTACACCGTATATGACACAACAAAGTAAAACATCATGCACATAAACTAAAGTTAATTAAATTAATAACAAATAAAATAGTATGTTTTATGCATTAAAATGTGGTGTATGTGTCAAAAAAAATAGTGTAACTTCTAACAATCTAATTAAAGTAAAATATCTTTTATCTTTATAAAGATTTTACAAACAAACACATGAATATAAATGAAAGTCTGTTGGTATTAACTAACTTCTAACAATCTAATTAACAAACTAACAAAAGCTAGTTGTTCTAACTACTAACTGATTTCATTAGTTTAGTATTACAAAACTTAACATGTACAAAGTATAATGGAAGAAAGTTGAGTGGAAACAAAATGACACAAATTAGAACCTCAAAAGCTGCTTTAGCAAATAATAGCTCCCAAGGATACCGGAGGATATACTCATCATACTGGTATTGCAGGTTATTTATATGGTTTAAATTCCGGGCACCAAATTCATCTGGTCTATAAAATATTAGAACCAATTGATTAACAATCATATACAATTATCATAAAAAAAAAAATCTTAAAAATGAAAAGACACATGCAAGCAAGAAAACTAATATATTTACATCAAATAAAAAGAGCACGATTCATTTACACATCCTTTCATCGAATTGGATCATAATTTAATTAGGACTCTAATCTCAAGACATTAATGCAAAAACTAAACATGTACGGGGAGTCCTTTGTAGATTAGTATACATTAAGGTGGATATCCTTCACGTAACTTATAATTGTTTATGATATCCCACACATAGTTCCACTCCATACATCTATTATATCACCAAGAGGAAAATCCGTAGACATATTCAGAGCAATAGGACAGAATCTAGGACTTACATTACGTGCAATAATGTAACTTAATTGCTTCTTTTGATGCAAATCATTGCAAGAGGTAAGCACCTTCCTCACATAATATCAACAGTACCGCAACTTGTTTGTTCCAAACCACAAGCATTTACAAATTAAAATATAGATATTACTTTTCTTAAGACCATGTAGAATTGATAAAAAAATAAGATTTTAAAAGAATCACATACCACAATTAAAGAAATATTTCAAAGATAGACTGACAAAATTTCCTCACACTTCAACCACACAAAAGTTGCAAAATATAACACTATATATAAACACTCCTACAAGAAATCTACACCAAAATATTCAATTAAATTAAACTATAGTCTATGGTATATAGTATTGACCTGGTCAAGGTTCTAACACCTGCTTGAAATATTTACAGAAATCAGGAGAAAATTGATCATGTCTTAAGGTAAAAGCTGTACATAATAACCAGTTAATATAGATATTCCTAGTATTATAAGAGGTGGAAGAATCTCAAATGCTCATATAGTTGCAAAAAAAGTTGAATCATTTCTTTGAGAAACTTTATTTAGATAATTTTGTCTCTTGATATTTCTCCTTTGTGAAGTTGTTAAGAATTTTGCACTCACTTTCTTCAACTATTTACCATTAAGCTCTTTTCAGCCTTTTTAAAAATCTCGTTTTTTAATTATCGAACATACATGTTTTTTCATTATACTACATCAAGATCAATCCATCACAAGTAGAACAACATATTGTGATAATCCATTTCATAACAGAGTAACAACATAAGCAAAAATAACATTGGTATATTAATAAAAAAACAACTGTATAAAGTTGCATTGACATCAAATGATCAAATGACATGATAATGGAGTACCAAAATTGAAAGGGGAGTCTCAAAATCGTCCACCAATTGACAATATACACGCGGAAAGGAATTGGTACATGTCGTCGATCGCCGCCATTGGTGCATTCTAACAAACCAATGACAGAGTGAGGTTCTCAAATCTGTAATCAATTATGAAAGCTAGAAAATGGATTATTGTCAATATCAAAAGAAATAAAAATTAAACCATTAATAGAAACTCAAAAGCCAAGTTTGATGTTATATCTGATGGTCACTGAACTAAATCCATCAATATTTGATGTAAAAGCAAATAGGTGATGAGGAAGTGATGATGAAGTAAAGGATATCAACCCCTTTTACATTTAAATAAGCACTGGCAAAGAGAATAGAAATACCTGATAAGCAACACCAAAAATACCGGTACCGACACGTTCTACCATGTATGAGATTAAAGAATACATTTACTGGATCTGGATGTATCTTCTTGCTACGCATAAATGGAAAAAATGGGAAAAAATCAAAGAACACAGCAAAGTCAAACAAAAATTAGAACTCAGAACAAATTAATCCAAACAAAAACATCATAAACCATAAAATAATAGCTTCAAACCAGTTGAAATCCATGTTAACACAATTAAGACACACAAAAGTAGATCTATACATTTTCTTCAAAGCTATTTTCCAAACGAATACCTTTGAATCTTCAAACACTACCTTTAAATTTTGAATAATAGCTTCAAACATGAAAATACAACAAAGATATGAGAAATCAATAAAGATGACAAAACTGATTTATCTTCTGTGCTTCAACTGTTTGGACGGCGGGGAGGCGTGTCCTAGGTTTTGCTTGTTCAATCACTTTTAGGGTTTGAGAAGAGAGAAGAGAGAAGAGAGAATGATAATTTGAATCGTGAAGAGAGAGGAAAGGTGAGGAGGGAAATGTTAAAGAAAGTACACAATTGTAAAAGTAGACGAATGAATAGACAACACATGGCAAGTGTAAATATTCAATTTGTTAATTACTTCACTGACCTTTTGCAAGGGTAAAGTTTATTTTGGAGAAGGTTAAAATTGGGAGTTTGGTCAATTTTATAATATTGGGTAGATAGTAGAAGACTTGCAGCTCGCAAACTTCAAAACATTGCATTGAAACCATTAACCTGCAAACGTACAAGAGTTCAAAAACAAAAGTTAATTCATCATGATCCAGTACATTGCTTACAAGACAAAATGCATCCATATCAGTCCACATCATCAACCCATTATCATTAATTTAATTAAATTAAAAACTATTAATTAAATAATTAATAAATCAATAAAAATACCCATTCACTCACCACCTTTTCTCTTTAACTTATATCTCTCTTATTTATTTCTATTCAATTATAAATTAATTTAATTCATTAATTAAAAATAAAATAGGTTTAATAAAATAGACTTTTAATCTCTCCACTTTTAACTTTCTATCTCTCATGCCTTACCTTGATTTTTTTTTTTTGACTAAACCTTGATTTTCTTATTTAATTTAATTTTTGTCAATTCAAAAAATGGTTAAAGCTTTCCATAACCCACTAAACCCATTACTTCATTGCTTAACCAACAAAACCTCAATTTACAACGCGCATAAACTATGCTACATCATTTAATAACTATAAATTCATCCACTAACCACATAGCACTTCTAACACAATTTAAAACTACCGTTTTTACTTTTATTATTCTTGACAAAGAATCACAACACAACCTCAATTTGTTCTCTTTTTCTCCATATTCTTTTCTCTCATCTCAATCCATTTGTTATCTCTTTCTCCATGTACTTTTCTCTCAATGCAGTAAATTTAATTTATTTGTACTTCTCTCTCAATGCAGTAAGCACTCAAAGCAATACTCCTTGCAAAATTAATCGTATATTATTTCATTTATAAAATTTAATAATGACCATTTTTCCATTTTATCTCTCATATACATGTTGCATAAATTGAATTGTGAAAGATGGATGATTAGAAGATGAATGTCATTATTATATTTGTTGTCCCCATTACCTGACTCGTCTACATATTTTATAATCAGGGAAAACCCAAATCCGATTTCAAACCCAATCAAAGCGGTTTTTTTCTGTCAACTTCGAGACGGATTCGGGTGGGTATCTGCGAATATGAATTTTGTTGACATGCCTACTTTTGAAGTAGGGTACAATTGGAATTAGTGTTTTTGAAAGCCAAAACTTATTAAGTCGGTTTCTAGCTAACAGACCTATTAAGTATTTATTAACTTAAGAAGTCAAAATTTCTTATGTCGGAAATTCTTAGGTCAGGCACGGAACCGTCTTAAGTTGTTTTTAACCGACCGAACAAGTGTTTTTTCTACTAGTGATAGAATAATATTATTAAATGGCTTTCACCCCCCTGCAGTAGTAGCGAGATTCGGTTTACCCCCCTTTTAAAAAAAATTGGATTACGCCCCTGTAATATTTGAGCACCCCCCTAAACGTTTAAAAATCAGGGGGGAAAATAAAAAATATATATTTTACAGGGGGTAATTTTCCCTCTTAGGGGGCAAAAGACTTACAATTTTAATATAATAGGGGGTAATCCAATTTTTTTTTTAAAAGGGGGATAAACCGAATCTCGCTACTATTGCAGGGGGTGAAAGCCATTTAACCATATTATCTATTTATTTTGATTTTGTTTATATTGGTATTATCTAGTAATAAGTATAAAAAAATTAGTCATGTTGATTTAAAATTTAATTATATTTTAAATTCAATATTTAAAATAATAAATAATATTAAAATATTTATATATAAAAATCTACAACAATAAATTTTTAATTAATGTAATAGCATTAATATTCAATTAGAAAAAAATCTAGATTCTCTAATTTCAATTATTAAACAAATATTTTCAGAATCTAACTTAGGTTTATGAAATAAGAAAAAAATTATTATCTAAAAAATTTACACAGTCTTATTTTGATTGGTCAATTATACAAAAATAATAACAATCAATTACCTAACTAATAATAAGATATGCTACTAAACACCCTAAAACACCTTTTAATGCAAAATAAAATTGCACTAAATAAAGGGCATTTTAGTAACTTGCTAATTCAAAGAAATTAATCAACCAATGATATTATCCCATTCATCCAAGTGGCACACAATTTTTTAAATTGTAGAGTGTTTTTTATTTAACTTCAATAGGAAAAGGTTGCAATATTGGATAGTGATTTGTATGTAATCCACCTTTTGCATGTTTGTTAAATAGTTTCCTTTTTGAGTTTTACGATAAGAGACTTTTTTTTGTTGAAAAAAAAGACATTTGGATTAGTATATATAAAGTGTAGATAGCTAGATCTCAAATCAACCTTATAGATTATTTAAAGACGATTTAGTGAAAACAACTACCTAACTAATTATAAGACATGTCACTAAACACTTTAAAGACGATTTACAATTCACAAGCGGATAAATTGAGTTTTTTTTTAATTTTTTTATAAAGGTTAATCCTGGTATTATATATATATATATATATATATATATATATATATATATATATATATATATATATATATATGAGTTTAAGAACCTAATAGCAGTAAATTCCAGCAAGCTATTCGATGAATTTTATTGCTTGTTTGTTCAATAGGTTATGAGTTATCACTTTCCAATTTGTAGTTAACGTCTCATTTCCATTTTTGAAATTTGAAATTTTAAACTATTGGCATCATAGTATAATAGTAACAAACACATGTTCATATCATATTTTTGTAGTATAGGATTATAAAAATAGAGGAGCCTTGGTTAATGAGGCATTGAGACTAAGGCTCCTCTGTTTTTATAATCCTAGACTACAAAAATAAACAATAGACAATACTGCTAAAGAGTACTTCACATATATTTTAATATATTTGTTTCAACATGATCAAGTTGCAGGATCAGCATGATGAAGTTGCAGGTTTGAGAAAAGAAATAGGCAATATTGTTATATAGAAGCCTTTTGGTTTGAGCTATGTGGATCTGAATGGTACTCTTCACAAGTTTGTAGCATGTGATAAAGTAATTCGGTTTGAGCTATGTGAATCAATTTATTAAAAAGAAAATGTGTATATTATTAGTAATTTATCTTTTGTGAGAGAAAATGTATGTTGATGTCAAATTGAATATCAAATATAGATGCACATGCTATAACATTTATTGGCAACACTTTTTTATGCAACATGTGAAAATTGTTGCCTATAAAAAGATTAGGCAACAATTTTTATATGTTGCCAAGATAATTCTTGCAACACCCCACAAATGTTCCCTAAAATATTTATGGGAACGATTTTCAAACGTTTCTATAATTTATTTTTGGCAATAACGCATAAATGTCCCCTTAAATGCTTACGGGCACATTTTTAGATCGTTGTGTTATTTCTAACAAAAGATTCCATTTCTCAATTGTTGCATATTTTTTTTAACAAAAATAAGTGGTTATTTTGGTTGCAAACACCGTAACATTTTATTTAACATTTCTTTTAAATATTATAAAATTGATTTAATTTAATAATAAAAATATATATTTTTAAAATTATATTATTAAAAAAATATTCAGTTAATTATTTTTTTAATTGGGCCATCTTGAATCTAAGAACCACAATCGATACCACCACCACACAGTGAAAGAAGGGAAAGAAATGCGAAACCTAATACAAACTGAGCATTTCTTCTTCCTCCCCCAAACTCTAGGTATCCCGCCGCCACTCTCTTTCTGTATTCAACCTTGTATTCAACCATGTAATTTCAAGCTTCCATCTCAAACCCTTGCATTGGGATATTTTCATCAAAGCCTTATGTTTTAATATGAAAGTGAGAAGACTAAACAAGAGCGAGAGTTTTATTGCACACACATCGCTAGCCTTTCTTCTCGGATCTTCAATTTCTTCACTCAATTTCAACCTTTAACAGAATCTCACAGCTTTTGATCGAGTCTTTTTTGTTTTCCGTGGACCAAGTAAGTTCAATGCATTTGATTTAGGTTTCAATTTTCAGTTCGTTTTGCTTTAACACTCTCTGATTTTTATTTTTGCGAATCTCAACTCTGTAGTATGAAAAGGTTGAGAAGATTGGTGAAGGAACTTACGGTGTGGTTTACGAGGCTCGTGACAACGTCACCAATGAGACTATAGCTCTGAAGAAAATATGATTCAAGCAGAAGGATGAAGGAGTTCCTAGTACTTCCATTCACGAGGTTTCTCTTCTTAAAGAACTGCAACATAGGGACATTGTTAGGTATAACTCTATTTCTATTTATTTCTATGTTAACTTAATTTTATGATTTTTGTTTGTTATGTATTTATATTCAGAGTGTCTGTTTTGATGTTTAATATTGGCAACCAATCCTTATCCCGCTTGGTAGGGTTGGATATGTGGATCAACTAACAACCTATTTTTGATAGTTTGATTCCATTCAGTGAATGTTCATGTTCGAAAAATTGGCAGAATTGGGAAAGCTTTCGTTAGTACTTGTTGGATGGATTTATGCTCTTCATAGTTCATGTAGTTGGAGTGATTGTTGGATGCATTATTAATTGTGTAAACAATTTCATTATAGAGTCTTACTTTTGAACTTACTAAATTCCTATAATAACTATACTATGGTGGTTGTTTGTGTGGATGATATGTTACAGGATGTATTACACAGTAAGAAACGATTGTATCTATTTTTCGAGTATCTCGACTTAGATATAAAGAAGCATGTGGATTCATCTCTCGAGTTTGTAAAAGATCTTTGACAAGTAAAAGTGAGTGGCTTATGTAATTTTCTTATCTCTCCCCCTCTCTGCTTCTTTTAAGATGTCACTCATGTTTTTAAACAAATAAAAGGAAATCGAGCTTCCATCTCGAACATAACTTTTATTTGTAGGTTTTCTATTTTCAAAAATTTAGAGTTTTCTATCTATTTTTCATTGAGTAAATAAATTATTGAGGAACCACATTATCATTTTCATGTTCCTTTGATGTTACTACTGCTGCCATATCTACATTTTAAGTGATTTAATGATTCTGTTGTATGCTTATTAGTATTTTGAAAAGTTAATGGATTTGAGTATATACTTGTTCAAAATGATTTTCAACTTTCAACAGTTAATAGTATTTTTACAAGTATATTAATAGTAAGCTTGTTCAAAAGAATTAGAGAAATTACAACTTAATGGTAATGCTCACAGTAAAAGCGTGTACATTTATGACAAGTGGTCACTGCTACTAAGTAACACTAGCTTAGATATTCATGTTGGACAATCTCCTTTTTTTTCCTAGTAACCATGGATCATAATGCATGTTCAGATCACTACAATATAGCAAGTGCGATGTATGTGAGTGAATCACCTTGTTATTTAAATTTTTTTCTTCTGGAAAAGAGTTATTAGTGTTGGTATCTTAAATTATACAAATTTCTTTAAGAAAGCAAAAGGTCATTTACTAGCAGGTATAAATGGTCAATCCGGCAATGTCATCTTGTGTAATCTTGTATGGTTTCTCCTAAATTTCTTGGTGCAGGGGAACTTTTGACTATGAGAATTCAAGTCTTTACAATACTGTAAGAACACAATTAAATTTAAGCCAATTAATATTATGTTAGGTGAAAGCTCAATTGATTGGGACAAGCCCAAGCTCAATTAATAGTGTAACAATACTGTTAAGAGATCCTTAGTATCGTGAAAGCTAATTAATATTATGTTAGGTGAGAGCTCAATTGATTAATAAGACTAAGTTTGATTTAATATGTTTTAAATAGGACATGTGTAGGAAACTTATGTCTTTCGTGGTTTTAATTAGCCACTCTAATTATTTTAGGAGATTACTTTTATTAGATGTTTATTGTTCCTACTACATAATTGTTCTATCAATTATATTTATTTTATAATTTTATTCACTAGTCTTTTAAATACCAAAGATCTATCAAATTCTAAAATAGTAAAAACTTAATAAATGTTATTTGGTTTCCTTAATACTTCTCATTATAGTTGTTGGGTTTTATTTTGCTCTTTTGTTTGTTTAATGGTTTCTCTTCCTTGTATCAATTTGATGTACTCTTTTGTACATTATCTTGTTAATAATATATTTGTAGTTAAAAAAAGGTTGTGATTGCTTTTCTTTGTCTTGGTTTTTTATAAGAATTTTTTGGGTTGATTTTGTTTCCATTTTCTTATGATTCAAGGTATCAATGAAGATGATGAAGATGACGACGGTGTAAGTGACAAATTTCAAGAGGATGACGCAAGTTATGAGGATGACGTAGATGATGAATTTCAAGAGGATGACATAGATGATGAATATCAAAAGGACGACATAGGTGATGTACTTCAAAAGGACGACATAGGTGGTGAACTTCAAAAGGATGACATAGGTGATGACGAAGATGAAAATGAGTTTGACAAACTTAAATGAGTTGGATGATGTTGTGATAGGCTTGTACTTAAGTATTAAACTTTAAGAAATGGTGTATTTTTCCATTTTGCTAGACTTATACTTCTAAGTATTAAACTTATAGTAGTATTAAGAAATGTTAATTATTTTGTGTTTGTTGTGTGTATTTAATATTTTAAGATTTTATGTAAAAAATATTCCATGTAACTCATAGATACAATTATTTAGTGTTCTCACTATTTCAATTTTAGGGAACAATTTTTAGTTGTAGCTAGATATGGCAACATTTGAAAATTGTTGCCATAGAGTGTTCTCATTCTACCTTTTTTTAGGGAACATTTTATAGTCATTGCAAGTTATAACAACATTTTTAAAACGTCGCCTAAGAGGACTCGGAAAATCGTCCCCTTTTTCTATAGTTTAGGGGACGTTTTATAAAAGTGTAGCCAAAGAGTGATAAAAAACGTTGCCATAAACAATAGGCAACGCTCATATAGAAGACGTCTGAGAAACGTCCCCTATTGTTTTAGGCAACATTTTTCACTGTTCTGGCAACATTTTTCAATTGTTGTTAAAGAGGAAAAATATTGTATATTTTTTTGTGAGATAGATGAAATGGATGATTTATTTTAAGTAATTATTTCACTCCTCCCATATATATATTGGTGTACAAAAGGGTGGTATAGGATGATTTGTATCTAACCTCTTTTATATATATATATATATATATATATATATATATATATATATATATATATATATATATATATATATATATATATATATATATATATATATATATATTGTTTGTTGCTTTAGAAAATAGAAAAATATTTTGTATCTAGAAAATGAAGGTAGATTAGTATCTATAGTGCCTCTAAAAAATTAGAAGAGTCTTGATTTATATCATGTAATTTTTTTATTGTTTTTCTTTTAATTTTACTAAAAGTTGAGTTCACGTTGTCTTGTCTTGTCTAATGGTGTTGTAGCTGCAATGAAAAAAAAGGCAGAAAGTTTGGAGAAAGAGCATTGTAAGTTGTGTTTTGTAAGTTTTTTTTCAATTCTTTTTGATAAGTTCTATTTTTTATTTTGTTTTAATTCTCTTTGATAAGTTTTGTGTAGGTAGGATTTATTGTTGCATTGCAGTAGCCTTGATTTGTTCTTGTGTCTAATAATACACTATTATCAAATGAAACTAAAAAACCGAAGCTTCAATGTAGAAATTTGCTTAAACTTGAAACACATATGAGAGCTTGAAAGTGTTATCGAAGGACGATTTCGTTAGATTTGAAGAACGATTTCGTCGATTTTATTCCTATTTTAGAAATCCATAATTGTGATTTGAACGATTTTGTTAAATTTGAAGTACAATTTTGTTGATTTTGGGATTAGGGTTTTGAAGTTGAAGGACTGGAAGAAATTGTATTATGCGGCTAGGAGAAAGAGTTGAATCTGACCTAAATTTTGGTACCCAGTACAAAATATGGGTACCAGTTTTTTTAAAGTTATTAAACGGGCCACCAGTTTTAATAGTATTGGGTTGAATTTTAAAATTTGGATTTATTTTGATGGTAATTTGATTTATGGGTATTGATTTTTTTGCACACATGCTCGAATTATATGAAAATATAACCATGAATAAAATCTGGGGCACTATGGCCCTATTAGTTGAAGAATATGTATCAAACCAAATGTTTTACAAAGAAAAAGAAAACAAAATTGAATCTCTATAATCTATAACATTCTAAATCATCAATGTCTTAAGTATGAGAAATACTTGTATGGAAACGAACTTAAATTCATATATTTATAAACAACTAATAAGAAAAGAGAAAATTTAAATTTATTTAAAATTTAATTTTGTTTTTAATTAACAACATGGAGGTGGTTGTGATAATGGAGGAGAGAAACCATTTTAATTTTCTTATTTAATTAATAAAAAAATTATGATTGATTGTGTGTAAGTCCAAGTTTTATGGTTGTGTCCATCTAAATATTTTCTCTTACGTATATCAAACATAAAAATTTAAAATCATCTGTAAAATTATCATCATATATATATATATATATATATATATATATATATATATATATATATATATATATATATATATATATATATATATATATATATATATATATATATATGGGATGTATCAAGTAGATTTGTTTTAAAATTGGAGATAGGAGGAATAAATGATAATCATTGAATTAGATATACAATCTTGATGAAGTCACATGCAAGCATAAACCATTAATGTTCATCAAGACCATATATCTAATCTAATGGTTATCGTTTAATCCTCCTATCACATATTTTAAAAATTCTCCTACTTGATACATCCATATATATATATATATATATATATATATATATATATATATATATATATATATATATATATATATATATATATATATATATATATATATATATCCTTTGACAATAAGGAGAAATACAAAAAAAAAAAGTCAATTATTTTAAATGATATC
The DNA here is from genome assembly GCF_029867415.1 of Vicia villosa. Classification (NCBI taxonomy): domain Eukaryota; kingdom Viridiplantae; phylum Streptophyta; class Magnoliopsida; order Fabales; family Fabaceae; genus Vicia; species Vicia villosa. Next base: position 100,554,456 of record NC_081182.1, read on the forward strand.
ATATTCCTAAAAAGATCCTAACCTATTTTATCAATTTCAGTATAAATGGTTCATCAAAAACATCAAAAGCGTCATATTTTTCTTTAATATAGTTAATCTAAATGTATCTTGAAAAAGCATTCAGATACACGAAGACATATATTTGTACTAAGGAGGATTTTTATATATCTAAATGGGACTATAAACTTGAGAGTTCTATACAAGAGGAGCGAGAAGATGGTGCTATAAGTATGGTCAGATTCAGACTATGCAGAAGACAGTGATGACAGAAAGAGTAATATAGGCTATGTTCAAGCTTGGATCAGACTTGATTCATGGTTTTCAAAGAAACAACCCATAGTGACTCTGTCAACCATTGAAGCTTAGTTTGTTGTAGCAACCTCGTGTGTTTGCCAAGGCATGTGGTTTAGAAACATTCTTCACTAACTTGCACAAACTCAGAATCATAGCACAATCATAATGTGTGACAACAGTTCTATAAAGACCTAACTAGAGATAAGTATTTAGATATTAGGCTTCACATCCTTAAAGACCTAACTAGAGATAGAATAACTGAATGACTAACTCGGATAATAGGAGATATTTTTTATTTCCATTATTTTTTTTTGTTTTTAAAAAATGAAGGACTCATAGCACATTTTGAATATGCATATCCGAAACTGGTGCATGGTATTTTCGGATATGCATATCTGAAATATTTGAAAGTATGATAAGTGTGCCTTCGAATATGCATATCCGAAGAGTATCTTGGGGTTTTAAGGGATTTTTTTCACCTTATATAGGTGCAATGAGAAATTCTCTAATTAAAAGGTACATTTAGGAAAAGATTGGTGGGATTGATTGATGCAAAATAATATTGGTTTAAATTTTGCTAGGATTGAGAAAAAAAACTTGTTTTTGAACCGGCATCAGTTTGTATTAACTTACTCTCTATATTTGATAAACAATGATGTATGTTAGTATTACTTTAATAACAATTGATAGTATTAACTTACTCTCTATATTTGACAAACAATGATGTATGTTAGTATCACTTTAATAAGAATTGATAGACATTAATGATTTGTTTGGATGACGAAAAGAGGTTAAGAGAAAAAAATAATAGAAAAAAAGTGAATGGAAAGTAGAATGATATCAGTTTAATAAGGCACTATATTTAATGATAGTGATTTTACTCAACAAATAGAAAATGATAGTGATTTTCCTGAAATAGAAGATTATGATTATGATAATGGTAATGAGTTTCCTGAAATAGAAGATTATGATAATGGTAATGAGTTTCCTGAAATAGAAGATTATGATAATGGTAATGAGTTTCCTGAAATAGAAGATTATGATAATGGTAATGAGTTTAAATTAAGTATTAAAAACATTGAATTAAAATAAAACAAATCCATTAAAAAAATAGAAAAGTAGTGTATTAAAGAAATACTACATGATTTAGTAGTAAGGATTTATACTGTCATTTTATCATCTGAGATGTATATTGCATATTGCATGTTTTCTTCTCAATTTTGGATGGAAATTTTTTAGAAATGGGACCCATACAATCAAGACTTTTTTTCTTCTATGAGATAGTAACCAAAGGAAGGAAGCATAAGGATTTATACGTTATTTTATCATCTCAGATGTATATTGCATATTGCATGTTTTCTTCTCAATTTTGGATGGAAAGTTTTTAGAAATGGAAGCCATACAATCAAGACTTTTTTTCTTCCATGAGATAGTAACCAAAGGAAGAAAGCATAAGGATTTATACGTCATTTTATCATCTCCGATGTATATTGCATAGTGATGTGATATGCACGCTTTTGTTTTCAAAATATAAATAAGAAAAACAAAATTGTTTTACTAAAATAGTTTATTATTTTTATAAAAAAATTAAATTAAAAAAATTATTTTATATCAATAATATATATTTCAACTTTTCATATATAATCTTAAAAAATATTAGTAACATAAATTAAAAATGATTTTAAAATAAAAATATTAGTAACATAAATAATTCAAATACAACACATTTTTTCGTATTTGGATTCATACATTATTTTAAATATATTTATTTTTCTTTTTTTTTTTAATTTTACAAAAAATGTAACAATATGTGGATTCGCATAAATTCTAATCTGGATGCTCGTGCGTTCGCATGAATACTGGTGTTACACACGCTTTTGTTTTCAAAATGTAATAAAAATAAAAGGATAGAAAGAGAAAATTGCTTAACCAAAAAGTTTATCATTTTTATAAAAAAAATGCATTTTTTTATATTTGGATCATAAATATAGTTTTTCCATATATACAAATATTTGGATCAATCGTATATTTTCCCGTATGTAAATATTAAATTTGTTTTGATATTATTTATAAAACTATTTATCCAATCATTTAATTTAATAAATATCAACTAATAATTTGTTTAATTGTATAAATAAATATTAGTAATATAAATAAATACATTTTCCACGTGTTCAGATTCATACATTATTTAAAATATATTTACTTTTATTTTCTTTAATTGTACAAAAAATAAATAATCATGAGGAAGTATTCAATGTGGAGGGACTTGATCTCGGTTATGAAGAATAGATTGGCGGTGTGGAAAGGTGTGCATCTTAACATAGCCGGTCGAGTGTGTTTGATAAACGTCGTGTTAAGTGCTTTACCTATTTATTCTCTCTCGTTTTACAAAGCCCCTTCCAAGGTTCTTAATGAGATTTCTACCATTCAAAGAAAATTCCTTTGGAGTGGTAATGTCGTTAAAAGAAACATTAATTGGGTTAATTGGGAAATTGTGTGCAAATCGGTAGAGGACGGTGGTTTGGGGATCAAGAATGTGGAGGTGATGAATGTAGCGCTACTAAGTAAATGGAAATGACGGATTCTATCGGAAGACAATGTTGCTTGGAGGGGTATTCTTGAGTCGAGATACGGGAATGTGAAGAGGAAGGTGCTTATAGGAGACATATCCGTTATTGAAAAAAGGGACTCAATTTGGTGGCGAGATTTACTTTTATCTGATAACTATGATCTTTTGTTGTATCAAAATTTTACAGGGGCAATTAATTGCAAAATTGGTGATGGAGGAGATGTTCCATTCTGGTACGGTTGATTGGCTTCTTCTCAGCCCCTTATGGTTATTTTTCCGGAGCTTTATGCGGTTGCAAGGGACGACGACACGGATGTAGCTGCAGCGGGTCACTTCGCCAGTTCTGGTTGGAAGTGGGATAAGGCCGCTGTTCTGCTAGATCTTGATAGCAGCAGTGCTGTGGTAAGCTGGCAGCAGCTCCTGGACAGTGTGGATCACATAGAGCCGTCGTCCGGTGCGAAAGATTCGTATCGGTGGAGTCTAACCAAGGATGATGTTTTCACGGTCAAATCTTGTTTCGCTTGGTTTTACGACAAGCTGTCCGGGACGTCTCTTTCTGAATCGGTGGTAAAGGCAGCTTCCTTTTTGTGGAAGGTAAATGCTCCTTCTAAATATCTTTTCTTTGGCTGGAAAATTGTTCACAATAGGATTGCAACCAAAGACCAATTGTATAAAAGAGGTGTTTTAGATGCTAACGATTTACTCTGTGTATTCTGTTCGTCGGCGGAGGAAAATTTAGCACACCTCCTTGGTGGTTGCAAGGTTCTGAAGGGTCTATGGCAGCAGGTTCTTGCGTGGCTCGGTGAAAATCTTGATTTGTCGTTGGAAGATTTCTTGCTCTTCCCTTTCTTCTACGACAAGGTGAGAAATATAACCAAAAGAAGGATAGTGGGTGCCATTTGGTTAGCCTCGTGTTGGTCCATTTGGATGAGTCGCAACAATATCATCTTCAACAATGCTAGCTTTAATTTTTTGGAGTGTATGTTGGAGTTGGTTTTTCGGTCTTGGTTGTGGTTAGAATCGAGCCTTAAGAGTGCTCCGCTTTGTAATTTTAATATTTGGCATATTAAACCACTCTGTTGTTTTGTTTAGCGGTTCTTTTGCTATGTGTCTGTATTTGGGTAGAGCAACCCTTTTGCTCTAGTTAAATTCAATTGCCTATTAAAAAAAATAGATTCTAGCATGATACGTACGCTTTTGTTTTTAAAATGTACTAAAAATGTAAATAAGAAAAAAATTATTTTACCAAAGTAGTTTATTATTTTTAAAATAAAAAATTATAATAAGAATGAAAAAATAGAAAGACAAAATTACTTAACCAACCAAGAAAGTTTGTTATTTTAGAAAATTATATATATATATATATATATATATATATATATATATATATATATATATATATATATATATATATATTTGGAGTATAAATATAGTTTTTCCATTTATACAAATATTTGGAAGAATCGTATATTTTCCTGTATGTAAATATTAAATTTGTTTTGACATTATTTATAAAAATATTAATGCAATCATTTAGTTTTATAAATATCAACTAATAACTAGTGTCTTACCCGTGCGTTCGCACGGGTACCCGTCGGTCTTGCGCATTGGGTTTTAGGGCACTTAAATAAAATAGGGGAAATGAATATATATGTGTAAGTTAATATAATAAGGTAAAATAATTTAAATAGGTTAAAAATATATGTTGGGCCTTATAGTTAGTTAATATATGTAAGTTAATAGGACATTAAAGTTTATTGGGCCTTAGATGGTTAGCCTTGGTGCAGAATACCTAATTTAATTGTTAGACCTAATATGTTAATAGGCCCACAAAAGAATCCTATTATTGTTATTGTTACATAACGTTGGCATTTAAAATTAAAGAAACGTTGGATTTCATAACTCTTCAACGTGTTGGCAATCAAAGGTTGTGTCTTCTTAAGTCTGTGTTTGGCATTGTTGCTGTAAGAAACGCAGGGTCCGGTGATACGTTTGAAGAACAAAATGTCACAACCAAGAAGGTATTCTCTTCGAATGAGGTATGTGCATGTGTTACTGTTTATGTTGTTTGCAGAGTTTATTAGAAGATATTCATCCATTTAGAGGTCGCAATGTTGTTTTGATTTTAGTTCACCCGATCGGTTGGAGTTGCAAACACCATGGGAGCGGCTCACAGTTTAGAGGATACTGAGTGGGTCACATGAGAATGAGGATGTTATGGAGGAATGGAAGAAACAACATGAAAGATTGAATCTTGTCGAAGAGGCTGCCAGTGTTGTCGAAAATAAACGGTAATCTTATAGTTTTATTTTATTTTTTGCATTGAATTCCATTTAACCTCCACAAAATTGAATTTTTCCCGAATAATGTGTTACAACTTAGTTTAATGAATAGTTTGTATGTTATTGTGTTGAAGGAATGATGGAGATGGGATAGGAAGTTCTGTGGGATTATCAGATACTGCTGATTTGAATGAATACATAATGATATCTTCTGATAGTGAGAGGTAAAGTTTATTTATAAGTGATAGGGAATATATTATAGTTATAGGTATACTGATGTTGTTGTGTTGGCATTTTGTTGTAAATGTGGTGTTAATTTCAGGGAAATGAGTCCTATACAGGAGGAGCTGGAAGAAGCATACTGGACTCGTGAAGTTCATGATGTAAAGAAGTTTTGCTCAAATGTTATGGTAAGCAGTGTTCAAAGTCTATAGTTGTTGGCACAATGGTGTTATACACAGAAGTAATGTAACTGATATTGTCTGTCAATGAGTGCAGCATATTCCTGCAGAAATAGTAGACAAATGTGGACTTGCTGGAATGGCAGAGATTACCCTCAATGATGTGGACAACGGGTACCCATATGAGTGCAATGTGAAGAAGAGGCCAAAAAAAAATGAAACATATTTGTATGGAGAATGGTTTGATTATGTAAGGGCAGCTGAATTGAAAGAAGGAGATAAAGTGCACTTTGTGATTTATTACCCGCCAGTGTTAGATATTATGGTTACAGTGGAGCGCAGTGGTGATCGTTGATAGAGCTGTTGGTTAGGCAATGTTTGTGGTGGATGTATAGGACTGTTTGTTGGCAGTTTGGTTTGTATGGGAATTATCGTTTTGTTTTTTTGTTGTAATGGTGGATGTGAACAAAGATTAACAATTATGGTACTATGTATGGTTTTAAATTAAATATTATCAAATTTGGTTTTAATCTGCCATGGTTTTATATGCAAAATTAATTACCAATCTGTTTTTAAATTAAGTATTGCTTATTATAAGTATTGAACAGGATTTCTATTAAAATTGATCAGAATAGGGTTCCTAATTTCATTATTGTTGGTATAAGTAGGGGTATGGGTCCTGTAAATGGTAGGCTATTAAATCTAAATGGTGAACATACAACAATGGACTTATGAATAGTTGAAAATCCAATTTAATAGGAGTATATGTTAAAGAGTAGTATGGTAATATTAAATGGTTATAAAATAGCTGTAATGTGTTATATTATATTGGGATGTGAAAGATCAATTGGGTTATGGGCAGTTAATGTTTTTCGTGAGGAATATAAATAAAATGAAAACTGTTTTGAAGTGATGTAAATGCAAAGAAGACTAATTGAACAATTGCATTGAATTCTATTGGACTGTGGAAAAGTTGCAGGTATGTGAAGAGTCCATTTAGAGTGTTATATAAGTAATGTGTAGGAAGTTTGAAAGCACTAAAAACTGAAGCAGTCATCATTACTCTGCAACCAATAGTGTAAGCCGCGAACTTCTGAAAAGATGGAAGGAAGTGTTGATCAAGCAATGAGAGGTAAAGGTAAACATATCATTTGAATGGTTGTTCTGTTACATTTTGAATTTAAAAGTTATATATGGTTGCATGCAGGTGAAGAAAACTCGGTGAACCAAATGGCTATGGAGAAAGCTGTCACTTGTGATAACTCTGTGTATGTTTGAATTAGCTTATGTTGAGTATACGTTTTTATGCTTGAATTTAGAATGTTTGATAACACATTTATTTATTCACCATGTTGTTTGTTTCTATTATGTTTCAGATGCCATGAACCGGATGGTGAGGATGTTAGTTGCCATGCAGAGCAGCCTGCTAAGTTACGATATTGTATCTGGAAGCAAGATGTGGCTAATGGGAAGATGGCTCAGTCATGTCTTCTTGTAAGTTATTATTCGTTTTAAGCTTATTGTCTTTCCCTATCAGTTAATGGGATAATGTAATGTTGTTTTATATTAATATTGCAGGAAATTCCTGAGCATATTGTGGCAAGTCGCTGGCTCAATGGAGCAAGGTTTGTAGATTTGGTTGACTGGGAAAGAGAAGTCAGGTATGAATGTGAAGTTCATCATACCGAAAAGGGTCAGATGTTCTTAGGGCGTGGTTGGTACAAATTTGCCAAGGAAAGGTGCCTGCTTGATGGAGACTCTATGGGTTTCAGCATTAAGGATCCCGTCAGCAAGGAGATACTTGTAACAATGTTGAAAAATTGAAAAATGATGTAAAAGTTTGTTATAAGTATCTATCTATTAAACATTTTGTAATTCCCTGGTGGACTTAGCTCCACCTTTATATTAATATATATGATTTTGGTATTTAGATGTTATGCTATAAATATATTACTTCTATTACTTGCATTACTAATATGCTGTTAGTAATATATATTACTGCTGTTACTTGCATTACTAATATGCTGTTAGTAATATATATTACTGCTGTTACAGATTTACCGTGATTAATTTTTAAAACTTAGACATTGTTAAAAACCTCTTTATACACAACATTTGTAGTTTTCCCCCTGAATTTCTTTTCTTCATCATGTATCAGTATTTTGATTCCCTTTTTTGTTGTTACTCTTGACAATGCGTCATAAATCTGGCCATGTGTGAATACATCTTTTGGTAAGTACAAACCAACGTTATCCAATGACTGTCCCTGTGATTTGTTGATTGTCATAGAATAGGAAACTATAATAGGGAACTGTCTCCTATTCAGTTTGAATGGCCATGTTTCTTTTCAATGTTAATACCTCAACTGAATGCCATATGTAAGATGCATTTATGGCACAGTGTACAATATTTGCCTCTGGGGACGACAGGTAAAATCTATCTGAAATCGCTACCGAAAACAACAACCTTTCCACCAAATACATCAGTTGAATTTTTGTTTGCACTCATAACATCTTTCAAAGTTCTGTCAAGCGATTCTATTGCATACTTATGCGCCATTGGTGGCTCATCCCATATTATAAGCTTTGTCTGTCGTAACATGTCTGCAACATCATCGTTGAACTGAAATATTATTACACATATATATTGTTACCTCCTGGAAGTAACAATATCAATTCCAATTACAATATTAAACTGTATGAAATCTACAATATAAAACTGTATGGATTCACATTACTCAAGTGATAACAGCTGTTATGAAACAAACAGATATAATATTAATGGGGTATGTTGGAAAGTTGATTGGGATGAGGCAATAAGTGAAGCATTATCTGCTATATACTTTATACAATGCAAATGGAAGGTCTTGTCATTATAATTTCAAAACGTTATGCACAATCTTTATATTACCTATTATAACAGTCCTTATTAATGAGAACATGAATGGACATTAACATATTTCTAACTCTCATGTGTACCTTTATTTAACTCAGTAGGTGATCTCATTCAATCCAATTGCAACAGGTGCTCAGATAAATGTCAACAATTTGAAGAGAATACATACAATGTCATATGCGCAGCTATATTAATTTTGATTATTTATAACATTCAACGGAGCATTTTGTCGGTGCATGCTAGTTGTGTGGACTTCTCAGTAAAAAGGCAAGTTCATTTTCACGTGAGTAACTCTTGAATAAGGTTTATGTGTCTTTTACCTGTGTAGTCGTAACCAAGATTGCTAGTTTGGATATTGGAAATGAGTAAAAAACAAAGAATATCATAGCAGTTGAATAGATGATTAAGGAAAAACAGAAAAGTCTTATATTAAGATAACAGAAACAGACTTACAAGTCTGATTTGTTTATGTGGCAAATAAAACAAAAAACAAATAAAGTGGAAAGGAAATAAAACATGTCCACACCATAAAACAAAAACACACCCAAACATACTTAAAATTATGCAGGAACTACTAATCTATCTTCTCTATTTTTATAATTTTCTTTAACTTGTTTGATGAAAGTTCTCCATCACACGTGGCATCCGAGGTTGTTGACTCGCTTGATGTGCCTGGAAAGTGTCTTTTTCCAGTAGGAGTAAGTGGATCTGTGCTGTGCGTTGAACTCACATCAAGATCCTGTTACATAAGTGAACAAACATCACACAATTAATATTCAACAGTACATTAAAAGTGGAGTACATTTGAGTACAGTAAACGTCCTTACGACGACAAAATTAGGTTCGGATCGAATAGTGGTCATTGCTTCGACAGCAGGCTGTTTCATCTACAAATCATTCGAAACATAGTACAAAATCATAATATGCGCAAAGTCAGTTTACAATGATTTTAATTTGCATAACACATGCAAAGATTAAATTCAAATACCTCATCTATGTCAAACTGATCAGCAAGCTCTTTCACAAAAGGGTCATTCTTCAATAGCATAACGACAGAGGCATTCTTCCAACGTGGTTGCCACTTAACTTTGAAAGCCATCTTGCAATCCAACATCTGATCCAATGCCAGTGGGAATTCCAAGGGATCATGAATGCCAGCCTGTAGGAGATTGCAAGACAAAGATCAGTTAACTCTGGCATAATTGTCTATGTTTTTCCAACGGTATGTAAACGGAAATACCTTAATCATTGTATGACGCAGCTGAGAAGCAGACAATCCCAAAAGTAACTCACACTCTCGGTCCCAAAATAAAAAGTTACAGCTATTCCCGGCATGAGTAACCTCAATCTCAATCTTATACCTACATTCGCAGTATACATAGAGCACTCAAAAAGGTCATGTTCAGTACCTTGACAATCACACATATAAATGAAATAACATAAAACATGTGACAAGGATGTTAACCTAAAAATCTCTGCCTCAGTGAAATGTCCAGCCTCACACTCAAACAGAGCTTTGTCACCACGCGTAATACATGAGCAAGCATGACAACCACGATAATACCAGCCATACGGAGAGGCAACCAGCATTTTAGTTTCTCCCACAGTCGCACAAAATGTAATCTGCAATTATGGAACCAAAAGATAATACGATACACAGTCAAATGCAACGGAAAAATGGAAATATATACTAAATCGGAATAAATGGCCAACAACTTCCAAACATACAGTTCTGAGTTTTATAATATCCCCAATAGGCATTACAACAGCCTTTGAAAGCAATTTCTGTACAGGAGTCATCTGTTGATTTTCAGAGTTCTGTGCTGAAAGCTGTGAATTGGAACCCTCCTGGCCAGACAACGTAATCATGGAATCCTTCGGAAAACTATCAAAGGAAGACATTAATGTAACAATCACATTGCATAAAAATTAAAACCACACAAGAGCAAATCCAGGGAGCATACCTTTCTATAAACTCTTTCATCGGCAGTAAATCAGTATTCAGACCAAGGACGGTAACATTAAACGTGTTTGTCACGGACAGTGGAAACTTACCTATTCAAATAGAATGTTACATAACCATCTGTATCAAAATACAAGGATATCTAACACCAAACTTGATCAATTACTAACCCTGTTCCTTGACTTTAGCATATTGAATCATGACAAAAATAGGACCAGAATCATCTCCGCGCTCCTGCTTGAACTTCATGAATTGTTCAGCATAGGATTCCCAAAGCGTGCAATTGATAGTATTCTCACTGAAGAAATAATACAAACCATGTCATCTACATAGTCACATAAGATATGTTCGATAAATTATACAATAAATATGAATACAAACCCCCCGTCACGCAGCATCATGTTAATCTGCTGCTTCTGGGCACCTGATGTGGTCTGTGAATACCCAATACTTTCCACCATACCAATGACATCTAAAACACATACATCCAAAAAAAACCTTAAAATGAAACAACACATAAAAAACAAATCCAGTCAAACAGAATAGAGATAAAATATTCTACCTATTAGCACATCCTTGTTAAAGTTGCCGTTTATTATATCAGTAAATTTAGTAAACACCAACGGCTTTGGAGGTATTTCAGCGTTGTTATCATCCGTAACCGTAGTGCCAGCAGTAAAATTCAACATAAACTTATGAGACGAAGGTCTGAAAGCCGCAACATTAGCCTGAACCTTAAAATTGGAAACAGTGTAACTATGATCCAAGACCATTTTTTCAGAAAAAAGAGATACATGCGGTGCAGGAACAACAACATGTATGTCACCACCCTGGAAAAAACATTAAAATCAAACATACAACAAACCAGAAACAATATATGTAAAAACAACCGAACAATTCACTTCATTACCGATACATCAACAAAAATCATCTCAAAATGCTCCCTCTTGTTCGAAACAACTGTCCATTTGTGGTGCACACGAACAGAAACTTTCCAAAATTCTTTGCTGTCATTGATGTCACATATTTTTGCTAATGGTCTTGCCATATTGAACACTGGTATGATACTGTAGAAAAGTGTAGCCAACCAATACCATAAATAACCAAACCATGTAGGAGTTACAAACTCTTCATTCCACTCTTCATTACATAACCATAACCGATGCTGAAGCTGAATGGAAAGAAGCATATAAAGTCCTCATTAAGCATAGAAGCTGCATGGACAAACCGAACTTAATGCCAATTATATGAGACATCAATGGTGGAATATGGAACAACATACGTTCATTAATCATCAAAATTACACATGGCACATCAAGAAGAAACAAATTCTGCTGTAAGACTAAGCCACTTGGCAGCACCACATAGAAAGTTCAAAAAGATATAACTTTCTTATATTATAGATTTGAAAATATTATTTTAATTATTTAAATAAATATTAGTATCATAAATAAATATATTTTTCCTGTGTTTGGATTCATATATAATTTTAAATATGTTTACTTTTATTTTTTTTAATTGTACAAAAAATGTAATAATCCATGAGTTCGTACGGATTCTGATATGGATACGCGTGCGTTCGTACGCGCATATGTTTATAAAATGTAATAAGAATGAAAAAACAGAAAGAAAAATATATATACTTAACCAAGAATGTTTATTATTTTTAAAAGAAAAATATATTTTTATTTATATTTGGTGCATAAGTATGATTTCTCCATTTATAAAAATATTTGGATAAACAATATATTTTCCCGTGTTAAAAAATGTATATAAAATATATACAAATTAAATAGTATTGACCCGTCAAAAATATATATTTTAGTTGAAAAAAATAAAGAAAATAATTATTTGAATGTTGAAAATATTTTTTATTTGTGGACTCGTGTTTTAAAATTAAGAATTTTTTTTTAGAAAGATACATAAGACTCATATAGTATAAATTAACATACGCAAAAATATAGTATGACTTTACATAAGCAAAAATATAGTATGAATGTATCCATCTTTTTTATAAATATTTAATATGTAATGAAATAAATTGAATAAAAATAATGACAAATTTATGTTTTTCATAAAAAAGTTGTGTTTTTCATACATCATGATTGTCTCATGCTTTTTATTGAAACAATTATTAATTATTATAGCAATTTTTAGTATAAATATTATCATTTTATCATTACAAAATGCAATTTAAATGGGTAAAATTATCATTAAAATATTTTTTTTATTATTATAAGTGAAATAACTTCAATACTATGACGAATTACTTGCAAATTTAACACTATGTTTGTTAAAAATTTGCAAACATAGTGTTAACAATATAGTGTGCAAAATTTATAATTTTCTTATATTATACTCAGCTATTAAACATTTTCCATCAATTATTTTAAAAGAATATTTCTCTCTCTCCCTTTTTTTTTCCAGAAAAAATGGAAGGTACAACTAATTCCTTTAACCTAAAGGCTATGCTAATAGCCTTCGTCATTCTGATCCTACTTTTCGTCCCTTTTTACTTCTGTTTTAAAGAGGATATCAAAGATTATTTTACCTCGCTTACTACCGAAAAAACTCAACCCACCCGTAAGGAGGTGGAGCTGAGTTGAGCTATATAGTGTTCAGTTATACTACTCGTGTTCTCCCAGAGTATCTAGTGTTCAATTATGTACTATTGAATAAATGCTCAGTTATATTATCTACGGCTCAATTATGTACTATTGAATAAATGCTCAGTTATATTATCTACGGTTCAATTATGTACTATTGAATAAATGTTCAGTTATATTATATACGGCTCAATTATGTACTATAGTATTCATTGTTTATTGTAATATTATTTTTAATAATTAAAGATATTTTAATTATAAAGTAATTTAAACCGTCAATTAGTAATTTGTAATAGATTGATTATGCAAAAAAAAAATGACGGTGAATGAAAGAGTAGTTACAAATTTAGCATACCTACGATACTAAAGAGGCATGTTACCAGCTTTCCGATCTTCTCAAAAGCATTAATAGGAAGTACAAAATGCTTATTAGACGGATTACAATGTCCACCTCCCTCCATCGTAAATCCATAATTCGGCAAACAGAAGTTAGTTGCAGTAACAATAATCGAAGTTCCGGGGATACACCACCGCAAATCCTCACACCATATTTCAACGCATGCGCCACAGATCTGGCCTCGTTCAAACAAAGCCTCCCTAAGACCTATAGTTGTCATGCCGTAACCGGCTTTTGTTAGGTCGTCGTAGCCACACGCGCCGCCTACTGTATCACGCGCCACAGATCTGGCCCATTCGAACAAAGCCTCGCTAAGACCAGGGTCGTCTCAAACATTTTGGAGGCCTTGTTCTAATACTTTAAAGAAACGTTTAATAAAAAAAATCCACAAAATTCCTACGTCAACATTAACAATATTTTGATTTTTAACAAAAAAACAAATTGTGATTTTATATAATAAATTTATTAAAAATTTTAGTTTGAGATTGAGTTAACTCATCAATTTGTCTACACCTTTTCTATTTAGAATTATTCTCCCTAGGCTTATGATACAATTTAGGAGACATAGAGAGAAAAGGCGAAAAAAAGAAAAATTAAAATCTTCAATTATTTTGAATAAATTTGTAGTGTTGACATTTAAATTAGACAGATAACAATGAAGTTGAATCAATTAATAAAATTAAGAGATAATTAAATATTAATAAATACAACCACAAATTAAAAATCAAGAATAGAAATGAAAATATTAACAATTAAAAAATAAATTTATAAAATAGAGATAATGTGAAATTACATTGTACTAATGTCCGCACAAAATAATAAAAATATAATATCAAAAAAATAAAAGACAACAATTTTATAGGAATGCCATAATATCTTTTGCGAAATCATGATATAATAATAAATTGATGAAAAAAAATTAAATATTACATTGATATTCTATGATTAAAAAAATATAGTGATATTTAAATTGTTTCAATTCACAACACGTATACATATGGATATTACACTAATTAAATATTTTAGAGAAGAATTAAATATATAAACTTAAAAATTTCTGAAAAAAATTTGATAGAAAAATGATAAAATAAAATATGTATATGATTTTCCTTATTCGTTGTTTTGTAAAGATTTTCATTTGAGTTTGATGGTAGATTTGATTTATAGAATTAATTTGCTACGTATTCTACCTATGTTGTCTAGTCACAAGTTGTATTAAAGTCAAATTAAATTTTGTTTAATTTAATACTGTACAAAGCTTTGTCCATTTTCTTTTCTGGTTATTAACATTTTTAGTTGGACTAAGCTTATTAAAATTGTGAGGCCCTTATTTAGTTAGAGGCCCTGTGCAGTGGACCAGACTGCATAGGAATTTTGAAGGAAATTTTGAAGGGGGTTTATGGGGAATTTTGAAGGAAATTTGTGTCTGAAATTGATGGTTTGTTTGTTTTCAGAGAGAGAGAGAGAGAGAGAGAGAGAGAGAGAGAGAGAGAGAGAGAGAGAGAGAGAGAGAGAGAGAGAGAGAGAGAGAGAGAGAGAGAGAGAGAGAGAGAGAGAGAGAGAGAGAGAGAGAGTTGCATGAAAGAAAGTTAAAGAGTGGAAAGCACAAGTCTCAATAATATTCTTTCCATTCTTTGGATGCAAGGGAAAACTAAGATGAAAGATTAATTTAGACGTGGGATCCACAAAAATGCTTTTCTCTCACAAAGGAAGAGAAAGTTTACCGTAAACTCACTTTTTCTATTATTCTAGTTTTGCCTTTGCATATAAATAAAGTATTTATAAGTATTTGTTTTTTATTTTATTTTATTATTAAGGAAATAAATAGTCATTCATTAAAAAAATATAAAAAGGTATTCACGAATTTTATAAATAAAGTATTTATAAATATTTATTTTTCTATTATTTGTTTTTTAAATAGTACTATTAATTACTTAATAATTTTACACACATATATAAATATTAAGATAAAAACATCACTATGTAAGTGTGTTTATGTCATTATGTTTAAATACATTTTTCTTTCTATATATTTTTTACTCACCTTTAACAATTTTTCCTTTTACTTATGTGTAAGACTGGCAAATTAAGGAGAGATAGAGACTGGCAAATTGAGGATAAGTGGGCGAGAACCCATCAACAACGTAATGTTGTCCCTTCGAGTCTTGGTTTTGCCTTGAAGGGCATTGGAATGAAGTGGGTCCCCTACTTGGATGCAGTGAGGAAGCCAAAGAGAGCAGAATGGGCAAGCGACACAGAGTTTAAAGTTTTATGGACAGATCAACGGTGGTCGATTTGTAAAAGTGGTGTCTTAACCAAAAGTACGAATGTGCCTAAACACGGGGATTAACCCGGTAGGACAAGTATTACTGTGGATACGTGAGGATGCTCGCGCTTAGAAAGATGGATACGTGAGGATGCTCATGATCGAAAAGATGGAGACATGAGGATGTGCATGCTCGAAAAGATAAATATGTGAGGATGTTCACGATCGAAAAGATGGAGACGTAAGGACGCATGCGCTCGAAAAGATGGATATGTGTGGATGCTCACAATCGAAAAGATTGAGACGTAAGGATGTGCACACTCGAAAATATTGAGACGTGAGGATGGGCACGCTCGAAAAGATTAAGACGTGGGGATGCGCACGCTCGAATAGATTGAGACGTGAAGATGCGCATGCTCGAAAAGATTGAGAAGTGAGGATGGGCGCACGCTCAAAAAGATTGAGACGTGAGGATGGGTGCGCTCAAAAAGATTGAGACGTGAGGATGCGCACGCTCGAAAAGATTGAGACGTGAGGATGGCCACGCTCGAAAAGATTGAGACGGGAGGATGCGAACGCTCTCGAAAAGATTGAGACATGAGGATGCGCACGCTCGACAATATTGAGACGTGAGGATGCGCACACTCGAAAAGATGGATATATGAGGATGCTCACGATCGAAAAGATTGAGACGTGTGGATGCGCACGCTTGAAAAGATGGATATGTGAGAATGCTCACGATTGAAAAGATTGAGACGTGAGGATGCGCACACTCAAAAAGATGGATATGTGTGGATGCTCACGATAAAAATATTGAGACATGAGGATGTGCACGCTCGAAAAAATGGATACGTGACGATGCTCACAATCAAAAAGATTAAGACGTGAGGATGCGCACGCTCGAAAAAATGGATACGCGACTATGCTCATGATAAAAAGTTGTAAAGATGCCTATGACTGAAAGATGAATGGGTGCATGAGGTTGCTCATACTTGTAGGGTTGCCTATAATTAGATTTAGGAAGATATTGCTTATACCAAGGGATTAACAAGGCGAGTGATATCGTGTACCTCTTTTTGGGGACTAACAAGGTGAATTGAGCGGTCTACCTTTGTCTAGGGACTAATTAGGTGACTTGGTTGATATGCCTCTGCTTGGAGACTAATAAGGTAAGTTGATTGATCTACCTCTGCTTGGAGACTGATAAGGTAAATGAATTGATCTACCTTTGCTTGGAAACTGATAGGGTTTGATTTGATATACCTTTTCTTGGAAATTGACAAGGTGAAATGATTTGATATAGCTTTTCTTAGAGACTAGTAAGGTTAAATTCTTTGATACCTCTACTTGGAGACTGACAAGGTAAAATGATTTGATACCCCTGCTTGGAGACGGACAACGCCATCCATCATCCACACCAGCAATCATACCCAAAGCCTTAGCGATAGCATCATCATTTCTTCCACATCTTCCGGCCATTGTTATGCTAATCTACAAAACAATTCCATTAGCACCAAAAGTATCGACAGTGATAACTCGCACTAGTTGCAAACAAGGGAAAACCGACACTAAAACTCTGGTCACAATGATCGACTATGATCTGATACCACTATTGTAACACCCTTTTAAACCCCGCGACAATTAATAGATAAATCAGAGTAAAACATGAAACAAGGGTGCCACAATTATTTAAAAACAACAAAAAACTAGCCTTAGTCTTAAGTCATGCTTCATTAGGAACGAATTATCAAAACATAATCATGTTCATCACAGCGAATAGAAAACATCGCCAATGCAACCAAGGGAAATAAAATCCAACACTAATTAAAATAGAGTAATCTCATAAAACTCTAAAACTATTGTTCCTCAGTGTTACAAGACCAGATCATGACTGACACGACCCAAAATAACGGATAAACTCTATGAATCATCCTCACCGAGCACTATTGCCGCTACTCCTTAATCTGAAAAATGTCAACAAGTAAGGGTGAGTCTCATTCACAATTAACCAATGTTATGCATTCATAAGCAACAAAACATCATAATGTATCATTCACCCAATTTGTCATATATTAAGATTTCAATCATCATTCATCAACCACAGCAAATACACACCAAACATAACACTGAAATCATTTCAATCATGTTATGACAACAATGCATATGACCAATTGACACTATGCATGTGGTACCAATAAACCATGAAAATAATCCACCTGACCGATCTAAACCTCATCGAGATACGGCCCAACCGACACAAATTCCACACAATGGGAATTATGTCCATCATTGATCCAAATCATCACTGGGATCCATCACCGAATGCATATGAATGAATGCACACATATAACATACTTAAAACATCACTGATCCGATGCATCGCATCGTCTCACCATAGCTCACCATTTTCATCACCGATCAAGTATGTCCATGTTTGCACAATCAATCAATTATTCACACATTCATTACAACAACAACAATCACAATTCATCCAGCATCACACCAAGGTATTGTCATATTCACACATTCATATATATATATATACACAATATTTCATTTCACAAGAAATTAAACCGATTTATAAATTTAAGTCGGGACACCGCCCATCTCACCAATTCATCATATAAAATATTGAATTTGCTTTACAACTCCCAAAACGACGAATCAAAAGATACGCTATTTCAAAGTTCTAATAATTTTCTGCGCTACAGGGTCCGCTTAGCGACCTTCAAGCGCGCTTATGCACCTGAAATTCAATAAACCTGCTTCAAGCGACGCATCACAGTAGCTTTCTACGTTGGGACCTCCGCTTAGCGGACTGGCTCCGCTTAGCGAGCCCTTTTGTTTTTCTGACATACAAACAGCATCCGCTTAGCGAGCTTAGCTCCGTTTAGCGGACGTGCGATTTCACAGAATCTCAGGTCTGTGACAGACCTGCGATTTCACACATCCTCAACCCAAAATCGATTCCAAACACCAATTACTGACATATAATCATCAATTACATCGTCATACAACATCACACATCAATACAACACATTATCAACCAACAATTCATACAATTTCATCAATTATAACATTCCTAACCTAACAATTCCAATCCCAATATACCCAATTGAATCGAATCATATTCTTACTCTATTCTACTGCCCATAATCACATAATAGAGATTAACCGGAATTGTCTCCCCCTTACCTTGGTTAAAATCCTTGAAAGCTCTTCCTCTTCTTCTCCTTCTCTGCTTCTTTCACGTTCTTCTCTTTTCTCCAAAATTGGTTCTAATTTCTCTTTTTCCACAATTACTCTATTTTATGAAAAATAGAATAAACTTTAGTAAAAGATCTAACCATCACACCCCCTCTTTACTAACTACAACACAAGCCCAATAACTTCCTTATCCATAATCTTTAAATAATTCCAATAAAATGCCAATTAATTTCCAATAATTAATTTAAATCTTAATTAAATTAAAATGGAAAATATGGGGTGTTACATTCAGCACAGGTTATTCGACATCCTCATTAATTTATACCAGTCACACACCAAGTCCAAGCTATGCTTAAAGTCGGTTTCGGTTCATACACTTCATTACATGTTCAAGTCCACTCGACAATCGAGCAAGCTTTTAACCATCTGCCCTGCAAAAGAGAGAGTATATCAGTTCAGAATCTTCTATCAAAACTAACCTAAGTTTCAGTTTTAATCAACCGAACCTTTGATTGTCCAAACTTATAACTTCCTAACTGTCTTAATAATAACTAACTTTTAACATATTCTCTAACTAATAACCAATCCCTAACTAACTTGGAGACACCTCTAACTACCTTATAACAGAAAACATAATTCATAACCAACTGTAACTAACTTTTCTCAACTCTCCAACTAACATAACTAACTCTCCACTTCATCATAACCGATTCAATCCTCACCCTCCAATTTCCATAACTGATCTCAGAATCTAACAGCTCTTAATCATTTCCCTCTAACTGATTTCAGACTTCAATCAACCTATATATTCATAATCACTTTCATTCTTCAACGCTCCCCACCATCTCCACCATTTTTGTTCACACACGCACCACCCACCATTTCTTCATCTCTCACCTCTCAATCTCTCTCTGAGCCTATCTCTCTCTCTGAACCTTCTTCATCCTTCAATTTCTCTCCTCCATCTTCATCACACAAAAGCTCACAACCAAGGTTGCTCAGAGCTCGCTTTGAGCTTTGAACCAACCTGAGCTTAGCCACTCCTCGTCGTAACTCGTTCAATCCCAACCTCTCAAGAACAACACAAAATCTCAGAAAATCAAAACAGAAGAAGGAGAAGCGAAGAGCAAAAGTAACAAGCAAGGAAAGAGTTAACATTGATTCGTACCTGCGTTTATTTTGCCAATTGATTGAAGAACTCTACTCTTTGCTTATTTCTCACTTGAGCTTTTGGAATCTCCCCTCTGGTCTTCTCAATTTTCGATCTCCTTCTGCACATCAGGTAAGTACGAAATTCTCTTCATCCCTGTTTTTTGATGCCATCGTGTTCGTTGATATATGCTGAATACTTCCCCCATCCATGGCTTCGCTTCATGATTCGTAAATGTTGGTGTTTAATGTCGTTCTTCCTTAGATCTAGTGTTTATCTTTTACGTCGTTTGAGAGGAATTGATTTAGAATCTGTAAAAAAGAAGGATAGGATCCGAGTAGAGAGGATAGAGGCGAGTGAGGCGACATGCCGATTCAGAGATTAGTTGAGCTCCGCCGCCTCCGGTGCGGCAGAGCAATTTTCGGCGAGAGCGAGAGGGAGAGAGTATGAGTAATGAAACTCAATCGTCACAATGTTAACCCTAATCTTATCCCTTATCATTTTCTTTATTTTATTAATTGATTAATGGAATTAATTGCTGATTAATTGAAGTTAATAAAATATCAACATTAATGGAATCTGAATAATGCATTTGGATCAAGACAATTCTAATTGGGCCTTATCACCGAACTACTAGTCGAACCCCCCTTGGCCCATGACATAACATTTTTGGCTGAACAAAAACCACCCTGGGCCTCAATTCCATTGGGCCTGCGCCAATCTTCTGGCCTGCACCCCCCTGTGCCACTTTATTTTCTTAATTAATTTAGATTTTCTTTACAAGTTTCATAATAAAATAATAAAAATATCTTAATTTCCTTGTTAGAATTAGGTCTTTCTTTCTATAGTTTTTCCGTTATTTTTTAGAATCTAAAAACAATAAAACCATTAAAATTGTGTTAGATTTTTAGATGATTGTTGACATAAAAAACTCATGAAAAATAATAGTCCTTTTAGGTTAATTTTACATTTAATTTTGAGTTGTTTTCTTATATGCTTGTATATCAATTTTTACATGGTCGTGTTACTTAATTTTGATCTATAATTGTGATCTTCCTTTTGTATATTCCCTTAGAACTAAACCTTTATCATTAGGTAGGAATTAACATAACATTAGGCATAGTCATTTCCCATTCTTAAAACCCTAACATTTAGGTAGAATTAACAATAGGATAGTCCCCCTTATCATTTCTTTTTTTCTTTCAACTTTTAAAACATCTAATAAACAACGATGCGAATCATACCATTACTTTTTAGTGGAAGAGAAATGATTGGGGTGTAGACCCTAGTCTATTTTTTTACTACTTACTTTAGTGGGAGAGGGACGAGTAGGGTGTAGACCCTAGTCTGTTTCTCTACTACTTATACATTTTTTGTATGATTCAAGTCACAAATCTTTCCCTTAAAAAAACCCAATCAAAAACACCTAAAATACTTAATAAATACTCAAAGTTTAGACAAAGTAGAGAGGTGATGTGGGGCCTAGTAGTGGGTCTCGTTCATCATTGATTTACAACAAAAAATACAAACCAATTTCCTCTCTTCCCTCTCGCCTTCAGGGCCTTCCATCCCTTAATCGAACATGTTACTTCCTTTTGATCGCAGAAAGGTAACACATAAGATTCCACTCAACGAGCAGCTATCCTAATGCTAGAATGCGAATGTAACTTCGTTTACTAAAAAACAAAAACAAACAAAAACATGTGAGCCGAACTACGATGCTCTAATTCCTTATAAGGGGATACATAGACATTAGGTTGCGGGACCTAAGCGAGCATAACTATTTAAAAAACTCTATTCCTCCTGTATTGTTTATAATCCTTTCATTTTCCTATTAGCAAGTAAGCAATAGTTAACACACCCTTAGAATAGAACAAAAATAAGTGGATACTGTGGAGTACCATATACGTGAGGGGTGCTAATACCTTCCCCTTGCGTAACCGACTTCCTTACCCAATCTCTGGTCGTGAGACCTTTTCTTATCCTTTCTTTCTTCCGGGTTTTCTCGATGTTTTTCCTTCTCTTAGGAGATAAATAAAGTTCGGTGGCGACTCTGTTGATTCGATCATTTTTCGCGAGCGTGCGACAAGGTATAGACACACTAAATAAGAGAATCATTACTTATTGCTTTCATCAAAGAAACAATTATTTAAATCTAAAATGGAAAATTAGATTTGTGAAGCTATGATTCGAGTCAAGTAAAAATTATGATTCAAATCACAAGGTTTTGTGATTCAAATCAAGTTATATGCTTGATCCGAGTTAGTTTGAGCATAACTCAAATTTGGTTCATAGAGACATCTGATTTGAATTAGAATTAACACTTGATTTGAGTCACATGAGGTTATGATTCGAATCATGTTTGTTTGTTGATTCGAATCAATTCATCCAGAGGAAAATTCATATTTTCACAAGGTTCTTGATTCGAAACACACTTGATTTAAGAGCTCTAACTTGTGATTTAAGTCACACTTGATAAAACGACAAAAAGAGCAATTTTCTAGGCCAAAAAAGGAACACTATCATGGATTGAACACTCTTAATTGTTGAGTAATGAGGGGTATTAATGGTATAGTACTAAAATAGCCGAAGCGAATTCAATACAACTTAAAAGCGAAAAGTGAAATTTTGGCACTTGTACCTCATGTCACTAGTGATGTCCCTGTTGGAACAAGATTTGGTTCTGCACTCAATCTCTAAGTTTTGATGATAATAACACATATATTTTATATATAAAAACAATTTTGTTTCTAATGGTTTATTGAGTGTACAGATTAGAAGCTCTTATTGATTCAGGACCGTTGTCTAAAGAATCATCAGAAATTCGCTTGACATGTCAGAAAGACTATTCACTTCCACTCCTGAAGAAACATAAGCCGTTTTGAAGAATGTTGAATGTTAACCAGAAAGAGAATATATATGTACTTCTCAATAAGTTGCTGCTTCAGAAGTCTCAAGTGTCTGCAGAAGAAATACGTCTGTTGAAAGATGTTGCTTCAAGATCAGAAAACAAGATTACATCAGATACAAGCTTTTGCTTTAAAAGATCTGAAGTCAAGATGTGTTCGTCAGAAGAGTTGTTGCTTCTAACTCTGATGACATAGTCAAGTTTCAACTGATAAAGGTCAATATCAGAAATGGATATCAGACATCACAATTGTAGTCCATTTCTCACGACTCAAAGTGCAGATATTAACAGTTGTCTTCAGAAAATTTGTTGCTTTATATATCTGAAAACACTGTTCTATTTATGGAAGACAAGGTTTTGTTCCAAATGACTCTGATGTTCTTCTGCTATCATAACAAAGTAGTTTCTGAACTACTCATCATCAGAAAATTCATCAAAAAAATAAAGATAAAGAAGTTGATCTCTTTCAAGCTTATTACTTCAGATCAGAAATACATAATTTGAAGATAAGATCAAGAAACTTTCTCAAGAAGATTTCACTTCAATCGCGTGCTTAAAATATCCACTATTACAAAGACGTTTGTATTATTCTAAAGTTGTCTTCCATGTTTCCATGATAAAGCTGCAAGTTATATACATAGGAAGTAAAGTGTCGTACTATCCAACATCTACACTCAATACTATCAGTTGGGAAGTAACCGTTGATATTGGTAAGTACCTTTCTATCATCTTAACGTCTCTTTTAAAGGCTATAAAAGAAAATCAAAGATTTCAGAAGATATATTGTTGATGTTGCTAATACTGCTGAAGCAGCACAAGCCAAAATACTTAAGTGAAGCGGAAGCTGAAGTTAAAGTTATGAAAGCTGAAGCCAAACAAAAAAGAGGATAAAGAATGAAAAAGAAGAAGAAGAAAGAATAACACTACAATATGCTACCCAAATATCTATCAAATACATCTATGTAGAATTATGTAAAAGCAAGGAGTTGTTGCTCTGAACTTGCTTAACACTTTTGTGTTAACATTTCTTGTACTTGACATTTGTGTAATCAGCTTGTAAGAAGCAATCATGTAAACACAAACCATTAAGCAACTGGTTGTTGTTTGTTCCTTGAGAGATTAGTGTTAGTCTGTAGACTCAAGAAGACTTTGAGAGTTTGTCATTATGGAGAAATCTCCTTCAAGGGACCAGTTGGGTCAGAATCATTAAAGATTTAATGATCTTTATATCTCTTAGGGTACCTGGTGAGTTAGAATTCTTAAGAGATCACTAACAATTGATCATGGCTTTGATTGTTAGTCACCAACGGTTAGCCCATGCATTTGTAATCATTTTGATGATAGTGGATTAAGTCATTTTTTAAGGCAAAATCACCTTGGCGGGTGGACAAGATTAACCTTTTCTAAGGTGAAACTGGATAACATGAATGTGCATTTTTATCTTCATTGCACTCTTTATTGTTTATCAAATACATCTTTGTAGAATTATGTAAAAGCAATGAGTTGTTGCTCTGAACTTGCTTAACACTTTTGTGTTAACGTTTCTTGTACTAGACATTTATGTAATCAGCTTGTAAGAAGCAATAATGTAAACATAAACCATTAAGCAACGGGATGTTGTTTGTTCCTTGAGTGACTAGTGTTAGTCTGTAGACTCAAGAAGACTTTGACAGTTTGTCATTGTGGAGAAATCTCCTTCAAGGGACCAGTTGGGTCAGAATCCTTAAGGAGTCAGTGATCATTATATCTCTTAGGGGATCAGGTGGGTCAGAATTCTTAAGAGACCATTAACAGTTGATCATGGCTTTGGTTGTTAGTCACTGACGGTTAGCCAGTGCATTTGTAATCATTTTGATGATAGTGGATTAAGTCCTTTTCTAAGGCAAAATCACCTTAGCGGGTGGACAAGATTAACCCTTTCTAAGGTGAACCTGGATAACATAAATGGTCTTTGGACCGAGTTTTGATAAAAACCGAATACTTGAATTTTCTAAGTTATGCATTGTAATGGATGATTGTTTGAGAAAGACATTTAAACCTTGTTTGCTGATTATTGTTCGTAATTGTATGATGTGGATGTATGATGACGATGAGGTGATGACTTATATTGACGTTTGTAGAAGGCTTATGCATTGTGGTTGCATAATTGTATTGTTGCATGTCGATGTCACATACATTGCATTGTTGAGGGCTTATGCTCTGTCGTTAGCCTGGATTAGAAAATCGTTGAAGGCTCATGCCTTGTTGTTGTCTCTATTTATTGGCATTATGTTGAGGGCTTATGCCCTGTTGGTATCACATGCATTTTAGTCGGTGTTGGTCTCATTGCATTTTATAACCAATGAAGTGATTGTGAGTTGTTTGTTGTTGAATACTTGTATATTACTTGTTGATGGATGATGATTTTGTGAAGTTGGTGAAATGTGTATGACTTTATTCTTCATATACTTATTATCATACGTTTCTTTATATTGTTATGATATCCCACCCCTTCTGTTTGAATGTTACCCTTATGTTTGTAACGTGCAGGTGATTAGGAGTGAAAGATGTTTACCTTCAGTTAGTTTGAGTCGGCGTCGTTGCTCTGATACGTAACACTAGGGGGGATGAACGCTTATTTGTTTTCTTTGTTGGATTTTGAATAACTGTTAAGGCTTTCTCAAGTATTGATGTCGGCAATTGTTGAATTAAGTTGTCATGTTGGTTTTAATTGAATTGTGAATATTTTTCGTTGCGTAAAAAAATATGTTTTGAAGATTATGTTGTTTTAATTGGTTAATCCAACTTAAATGTGTTATGTATCCGTTAATAATTGCGAGCAAATGTTTATGTTTTTGAAGAATGTGACATCCTAGTTTTGTGATGAATACTTTAAATGAAAATTTGCACTTTGATTCTATTATTATTCGCTAGGGTAAATTAGGGTGTTACAGTGAGAAACGCTGCATATGTGGTTTTTTGTATCATGATTATATTGTCTTTCTCAACTCCAATGCTGAGATATTTATAACGGTGTTGGACCTGAATCCTTGATCCTTGAAATTACCAACCATCACGAGAGGATGTGGGAGTAGAAAATTAGTCCATTATTATTATGGAAAACATGGTCAAATGCCCCCTTTTTGTTCCGTTAAAGAATAAGAATATATCATTTTCCCATTTTTCTCCCTTGGACAACTTCTCTTAGAAAAGAGAGATATATATTCAATATAAGAGCGACAAATCTAATAAATAAGCAGTCAATTCAGCAAACATGCGACCAAAAAAACTATATGGTGAGACAAAAGGTCATTTACATCACTTCTGGCCTCTCATGACCCTTTATAAATATATCAATATAATATATTTTGATTTCT
The DNA here is from genome assembly GCF_029867415.1 of Vicia villosa. NCBI lineage: Eukaryota > Viridiplantae > Streptophyta > Magnoliopsida > Fabales > Fabaceae > Vicia > Vicia villosa. Next base: position 100,580,753 of record NC_081182.1, read on the forward strand.
TAAAAATAAAAATAAAATAATAGAAATTAATAGTAAATGATTAATATAAAAATAAAATCAATATTAAGTATTCAAAATACAAGAATCTATCAAGTTACCACACAAAAATTTATTTGTAGCAAGTAGTTAAATATAAGAATCAAGTTGACAAATTTTTTCTAACAAGTTGAATTTTATTAAATTTATGAAATATTTTTGAAATGTTAATAGTTTTAAAATTTACTCCAAGGAAAGACTAATTTGGTAGTTTGAAAAAATAATGAATCAAAACTAGTATAGGTATAGACGTATAGTATAGTATAGAACACTCACTTCAAACCCTTAAACCCTAAAACCTCTTCATTTCCAATAATCCACTTTCTCCGTCGCCGCTGCAACCATGGCGGAGCTGAAGCTATCCGAAACCCGCGACCTGACGCGGATAGAGCGCGTGGGAGCTCACTCTCACATCCGTGGCCTCGGTCTCGACTCCTCATTACAGCCACGAGATGTTTCCGAAGGTATGGTCGGCCAGGTAAACGCCCGGAAAAGCGCCGGCATCATTCTTCAAATGATAAAGGACGGAATGATCGCCGGACGCGCCGTTCTCCTCGCCGGCCAACCAGGAACCGGTAAAACCGCCATCGCCATGGGGATGGCGAAGTCTCTCGGTCTCGAAACGCCATTCGCTATGATCGCCGGCAGCGAGCTCTTCTCGCTCGAGATGTCGAAGACCGAAGCGCTAACGCAAGCCTTTCGTAAAGCCATCGGTGTGCGTATCAAGGAAGAAACGGAGGTGATTGAAGGTGAGGTTGTTGAGGTTCAGATTGACCGTCCGGCGGTTTCCGGTGCTGCTGCGAAGACGGGGAAGTTGACGCTGAAGTCGACGGAGATGGAGACGGTTTATGACCTTGGCGCTAAGATGATTGAGGCGATTGGGAAGGAGAAAGTGACGAGTGGGGATGTTATTGCCATTGATAAGGCGTCGGGGAAGATTACGAAGCTTGGTAGATCGTTCTCGAGGTCGAGGGATTTCGATGCTATGGGACCGCAGGTGAAGTTTGTGCAGTGTCCTGATGGAGAGTTGCAGAAGAGAAAGGAGGTTGTTCATTGTGTTACTCTTCATGAGATTGATGTTATTAATAGCAGGTTAATTATCCCTTTTATTTTTGCTTTCATGTTTTGTTGATTAATTTCATTAGTTAAGCTTTGTTAATTAAGGAATAATTGTAGCTTATTTTGGGTGTAAATGGTCTATGAAGCCCGTACACCCGAAACACGACCCTTAACATTGGTAGTAATTTAAAAAGTTGAATAAGTTAAACAGAATCACAAGTGTTGGTATTGATTTCGGTGTAGTTAAACATAATCACAAGTGTTGGTATTGATTTCGGCCACCGACATTGACACAGACAATCTTTTTTTTAGGTGTCGGTGCTACAAAATAAATGATAAGGTTTCCATGGTTTTTTGTCTAATAGAACTCAAGTTATTGTTCAACTGTTTGACTATAGTTTATAATTGATTTTTCCTTATAAACGAGGTTTTATGAATATTTAAAAAGCTAATAGGTTAATCAATGTACTCCTTAGAAATATCACTTTAAAATTGTTGGATAGATCTATGTTTTTTTTTTGATGATTACATGACTGATTTGCTCCTAGAGTTGAGTCAAAATGTTCTTGAGTTTGGTGTACAAGGATCAGTGTTATCAAATAGCGGCGCCATGGCTGTTATAACGGATATACATGACGGTTTTTGGGCTCGCCACATTGGTAAATATCGGCCGATATTACGGGTTTTCTGCCATATTCTACTATAATGGCGTTGCAAAGTGACCGGTATGGTGGGATTTTGGCTCTCCGCCTTCAACAACACTTACAAGTATTTACATCCTATCGATGCTTTTTCATGTGATGGTGAAAAAGTGGAATTTCTGTAGCTTGAGCAAGTTAGGCTTGTGGTATATTTTTGTGGGGTGATTATTTTGGATCCCACTGACCCATTGTTGTTGGGATTGAGAGAAGCTAGTACGCTTAATTTTAGATTTGTGTTTAGAAAAATTGACTACGAATCATTGAAAGCTTGGATACATTAATGCTGTGTGCTTTGCAGTTAGTAATTTCTCGAAGTGCCCTTTTTCACCGAATGTTAAATCATTCTAAATAAATATGAAGCTTTCTATTAAATTTTCCTTGATGGTTTTACATTATTTTGTTGTTTATCTCCTTCAATAAGGATGGTCACTTTTAAGGCTTATAAATTGTCTAAATGGCTGCTTCTTTTTTCTCACCATCGACGAATTCTCTTGTTTTTAATTTCAGAACGCAGGGATTTCTGGCTCTTTTCACCGGTGATACAGGTGAAATTTGTGCAGAAGTCAGGGAACAAATAGACACCAAAGTGGCAGAATGGAAAGAAGAAGGAAAAGCAGAGATTGTGCCCGGTGTCCTTTTCATTGATGAGATACACATGCTTGATATAGAGTGCTTTTCATTCCTAAATCGGGCTCTGGAGAACGAGATGTCTCCAATATTAATTGTTGCTACCAACAGAGGCTTCACAACTATTCGTGGCACGAATAACAAATCTGCACATGGGATTCCCGGTGATCTTCTTGAACGTCTTCTCATCATCAAAACTGATCCTTATACCGAGGATGAAATTCACAAGATTCTGGATATCAGATGCCAAGAGGAAGACGTAGACATGAGTGAAGGTGCAAAGCGTTTGTTAACCAAAATAGGTGTAGAAACATCACTGCGATATGCCATTAATCTAATCACAGCAGCTGCTTTGGCGTGCCAAAAGCGAAAGGGAAAGACAGTGGAAATGGAAGACATAAATCGGGTTTACAATTTGTTTTTGGATGTCAAAAGATCGACACAGTACTTGATGGAATATCAAAGTCAATACATGTTCAGTGAAACAGGTGAAGTTGATGAAGATGACGCCAATGCTATGGTCCTCTGAAATTCATGCTCATCAGTTGGAGCTTTGTAATTATTCGCTATTTATGTAAGTTGCAGCTATTTATTTCATGATCGGCCGGGTCATTGAACTTAATTTGTATTTGATTTTGAGCACCAGTAGTTATTCGAAGGTTGAATTGCAGTATTTACAATGCTAACACAACTGTGATTTATATGATTATATCTACCGAACTTTTCCAAGGTTTTTATATTTGCTGACTGCTGTCTCATGTGTGCACTATCATGCTCATTTTCATTTTCGGTTATCCATAGAGTATTTCAAGATTTATTTTTTGGTAGTGACTTTGCCACATTTGCTTCTTTACATTTAAAAAAAATATTAATTTAGTCTTTTATGTGCTTGATTACTTATAATTGGGTAAATTTGTATTGAGAAAAACAATAAAACAATTAATTATAACCTAATATTAAATTTTACTACATTTATCGCTTAACTTGTGCCTTTGGGGCACAAGTTAGCATTACCCTTTATAATTTTAGCAATTTAATGAAATCATAATTCCATTTCCTTCATCCTCATTCACTCATTTGTTGTCCTAAATTAATAAGTCTAACTCCAATTTCCTGCAATCATAACAACTTGAACACACGAAATTTATGGCTTCAAAGCTCATTCTTCAGCAATGCATTGAATTTGTAAAATCATAACTCTAGACTTTTATCTCAATTGGTAGATGTGAAGATGAGGGGACATGTCATAAATGATTAGAGGATGTATTTGACCTTTTCTTAGATCTCATTCATAATTCTAATACGAGTTCATGAAAGTGTTCGACTTCGAATCAACTAAAACATAGATATATCGTTAATACGAGATGATTTTAGAATATTGATAATATGAGAGACAAACATTATACCAGTATGAATTTGGAAGTTGACAATACTTATGATTTAGATACTGTTTAGAAGCATTCTTCGCAGATGCCTCAAGTTTTGAAATCCTACATCTCAAACTATTAAAAATAATGGACTATGTATTTAAAAGGTATTGATATATACACAATTTAATACTATAAATCTGGAAAATGACATTTGGAAACAAAACATGTTTATACCTAAACTAGGAATTAAGCAACAATGTTTCATTCATATCAACCAATTTTTTCTGTGTTGCTGTCATCCGATGGCCATATTACTGTCTCCATGAGTCTTTCCCTCATCAACTCCAAGTTTTCATCAGATATTTCTTTGTATATCTCAGCATGATTACATTTCTGCATAGAATGAAGAAACATTAATGCCTTCTTGACAAACGATTTTACAAGTCTTTCGATAAATTCAAGTACGAGAATTTTGTCTTCCATTACCTTGACCCATTTACCATAGAGGTGAAGCCGAGTTAACATCACTCTTTCAGCAAGCTCTTGTTGTTCCTGTCAATTGAATGAAAACATATATGGCATCATCTAACTCATGCATTAACAGAACACAAATGTTAAACTGAGATGTAAAATTTTCAGTAAAAGTTGTTAGTATATTCATGGAATGACTAAGAATGAAAGAGTACCTTCCCGAGCATTCGGATAAAACGTTTACCATCTGTTGGTTTGTTTGATACAACAAAACTGTAAATATAGAACAAAACATCAATAACATTACCATCTAAATAAACACCTTACAGTGAAATCGTAAAACAAAAATAATTATTACTTAGTTTTGTTACAAGTTAGTTAAAATTTATTAGTCGGTCATACACGTATTCATTGTATACATCTTATCTCTGTAACAATTGAATTATTTTTTTTATCTTATTTTTTTTTTTTTTTGAGTTCAACCATATTTTTTAACATAACATGATCACCACAATGAAGAAAAGATGATTAAACTTATCAACGAATATAATCTCCAATCATTTTCTTCTTTCTTTCCAATTTTTTTTTCTCATTTCACTATATTCTTTTCTTTTGATCAAATGATATCAAATTTTTAAAGGCTTTCACGATAATAATTGAATTCTTTTGATCAAATAATTTTGATTATTATATAATTGTTGAAATTTCTCACACACCTAAGATTATTTTGATGAATTTATTTTATACTTTCTATCCAATGGTAGTTAACATGTTTTATTCCTTCTCTATATGCTTATACACTATAATATTTAAACATCTTTTGTTCTTTTTGTGCTTCTATCCTATGATGGGTAAACTTTGTTAACCAAATTGGGCATTTGAAGACTCAAAATTGAATTTATTGATTCTATTGGAATTAGGAATTTTTTTCAAAGGGTGTGTTTGTTTTAGGGTTACCAAAATTATTCCTGGGAATATGAGTATGAGAATGCAATATTCCCATGTTTGATTCAAGTTTTAAAAAATTATTCCAAGAAATTTTTTATTCCAAGGAATATTATTTACACATAATTTTTCAATTCTTATTCCAAAGCATAAAGGGTGGGAATAAAATATTCTCATGGGAATAAGTTAAACCAACTCTAACTTCCAACTATCACTCATAATTAAAAAAAAATTAATTAAAATTTTTTTTCGATTTCATTTCAATTCGATGTTTAAATTAATTTTTTTTATTATTATGCCTAGGAAAATAAATGTCTACCAAACACATAGGTTGGAACAATATTCCCGGGAATAATAATCCTAGGAATAATATTCCAAGGATTATAATCTTAAGCCATAAAACAAACACACTAAAGAGTCTAAAATAGGCCGAACACTTCTATGAGTTAGGCATCATTTCGATTACCGCTGTCAAAATCAATTTTTCTTTTTTAACGGATGTGATTAGGACGTGTATATTTTCTTTTGTAATTTTCTTTAATGAGTTATGTTGTATTTTTTTTTTTTGTATTTTATTGTTATATTCAAATTGAAAAATGTTAATCTATATTCTAACTTAAAGAAGAGTATTAAAGTCAATTGTGTAATGTTTGGTTATAGGTATTATTAGTTAGTTAGTTTTGTTACAAATTAGTTAACATTTATTAGTGGATGATCATCACAATATAAAATATATCATGTATTTAATGTAAGATGTATTTTATCATTGAATCAATATTAAAAAATTAAATCATCCTTTATTTTAATTCTCTCTTCTTAGACTCAATCATTCATCATTTGCTTCCTAACATCTTGGAAACATGATAAAAAACATAAATAAGGTCGCTTTTTCCAAATGATAATTGTTACTATCATTCAACACAAAATAAGTAACTAAACACAATCTTAACATGTGACTAAATATTTGAGTAAAAAGAAAATGTGACAAAATACAAAATGTAACAAGAATAAAGAATTCACTTACTTATAAAACCAAGTATATTTAGGTGGATTCATCTCATACAGTTGCTGAAGAACAGTCCTCACAGCTTTGTACGTGAAATAGTTGAGCAATTGCTGTTTACAAAGATAAGCTCAGTTAGATTGCTTTCTTATATAACATAGGTTAACAAATTCATATCATAATTTAACATAAAAAAGACTGGATCTAGCCTTGCAACTGACTAATTCAAAGGGATTAATCCTACCGTCCACTTTAAAGTTAGAGCATAGCTATGTATGAATTTGGTCTAACACAAAAATTGTTAGCACCTAATCAGATTTAAACCAAAGACTTTGAGAAGAGCACACTCTGATGACTTAAGCTTTCATCATCGTGAAACTAGAATTATGAAGTTAAGAACATTATCATTATTGAATAACATGCTCCAAAGTTTAGATAAAATTACCGTTTTAACATCCTCAAAAGTATCATCATACTGACCACCAAGTTCACTAACAATGGTAACTCTCCTATCATAACTGCTTTGCTTCTTACAGCTTCTGCTAAACTTGAGTCTCCATTCCCTACCCGGATCAGTAAAAGAGCTGCTCAACCCCAAACTCCTACCGCCGCCGCGCCTCGCCGAATACTTCTTTCCCATCAAATTCTTCCACAAAACCACCTCTCCACAACCACTCTTCACATTAGTTGTTGGAAGAGAATCCACACACAAACATGGACCAGTGTGTGAATCCATCATAGATGAACCAACAAGAGATATTGCTCCTACCATCTTCCTCTCTCACAAATCCAAAGTCCAAACTATCAAAAACAACGAAAGCTCTTGAAAGCTGAATGATAAAAATAAAAATGGTCTTAAAGATACCTAACAGAATAAATAAGCAATTAAGGAAGTTGCTAATAAAGGGTATGCAGAAAAATTGGAACTTGTGAAGTAGTTACAGTCAAAGACGGATGAAGAGTTTGTTTGAAAGATGAAGAAGAGAAAGAGGAGGCGAAGAGTTGCAAGGAAAAGTAAACAAAAATAGAACAAGGGTGTGAGATTTTTTGAAGGGTGTGTGTGGATGTTAACCAGACAAATTTTTGAGGTCCAAAATTGTCCAACGGAAAATTAATAAAAAAGGGATTCAAAATTGACATTGGCTTCTTCTTTAAGATTGAAATTCAACAATTGTTAACCAAAGGAATCAAAGATACCATGTGGTTAGATACGTTTGGTGAATGTAGTTAGCCACGTGGAGGTGAATCTTTGTCGTTTTTTTGTTTAAGGATTCCGTTTTGGGTTTGTTACACATGTGTGAAGGGGAATGGGAACTGTTTCTGCCAAACAAACTCGTGCATAGTTCACATATGAACGTGGCACAAATGTTGGACAATGTTCACTTTCTTTAGAATTGTGAGTTTCTATGTTTGTTAACGGTTTATTTTGTTCTTAGTTGGTGGATGTAAAAATTAAGATTGGGAGTCAAATCTCATGTAAAGTTAAATAATTTACTCTATAATTGTTTAAAGTGATTTTTGGTTAATGAAAAAGAGAAAAAAAGAGCGGTTCGAGCGTTTATTGGGCAATGGTAGAATGATAGTTAACAAGCTGACAGTAACTTAGTTCGCTTGTATTTGGAGTATCTGAAAATCAAGAAATCACAAGATCTTTGGCAATAAAGAAATCAAAGCAGAAAAGATGACAGAAGACGTGATCAGTGTTTTAAAAATCGGACCGGACATCAAACCAGTGAGGGTACTGGGTCACTGGTTTATTGTTCGAACCACTGAGTCACTGGTCGAACTGCATGACTAAACTGGGTTAAACCAGATAACTCGGTTGAATAGACCGGTCGTTATAACAAAATTATATAGGTATAAAATCTGTCGAACCGGATGATTCAGTCTCTACAGTACAAAATATAACTAGCACTTAAATTTTTTGAAAATATGATATTATAAAAAAATTCACAAGTTCATAATTTAAATTCAAATTTTACACAAGTATCACACACAATAAAATAGTACATAATTATAAAATATAATTGCAAACAAAAGTTTAATCGCAACATAATCTAATTGAATAATTTATAACAAAATAATTCCATTGTCTACTAAATTTAATTTCAATAAAAGAAAAGTTGTTTCAATGTTGGGATCTCCTTCTTCAATATCAAAATTATCGGTAACAAAATCAGCCGCATCTACAATAATTTTTTTATTATTTTATTTTTATTTTAATTTTAATTAAAATAGTCAAAACGACGTTGTTTTAATTTTTTAAAATTAAAAAAATTAAAAAATGCATTTAAACCGTTGGTTCACAAAAACCGCCGGTTTTCCCGGTTTTAGCGGTTTAAACCGGTTTTGACCGGTTCACACCGGTTCAATGATAGTGAAAAGGTATTCATGGAAATGGCTTTATTTCAAATCTAAGAGCTCCACATTCAATATGTCTCAGTGGTTCATGAATCCAAAAGCTTGTTTAGGAATTATTGAACCATGAACCTTGTTGCAGGTTTGGATTCCGCATTTTTAGCCCCGCTTTTGGTGCTCACTTCTGTCAGTCGGCTTCGCGGTAGAGTTTGGAGTGGCATCGACTACATCGGATCTACGAATCTGCAGGTTGTTCTAGTGGAACTTTATCGCGAGTGTGAAGCGGTGTTGGCTCACTTCGACTTTGAAAAGCTAAATTTTGCAAGGAGATCTGTCTTTATCAGTAACAATTTTAGCCATAGCAGTAGTCGCTGGTCTCGTTGGCAAATTTTAAGTCGCATACTTTCGGGATTTTCGGATGTAGCAGGAAGTTGGCAATTTTTCGTTTGCCGGTGGCCATTATCAACTCATTTGACTTTGCATTCAGCAATGTTTTGGAACTGTTATGGGGTCATCTTGAGATTCTCCGAAATCCTCGGAAAACAGTCAAACTCTTAGTTTAAGCATTGTTCGATTCTCTGGGTTTCTTGGCTTATCTGTTTGGTCGTTTTTCGTTGCTGCACCGCTGTCACCAATCTTGCACTGAAGCTGTCTGCATTTCCAGAATTCTCACCTGTCTGGCTCAGGAGTTCAAGGATTCAATATCCAAAGACCATTTTAGAAGATTGACAATAATTTTATGACATGCTGAAACTATAGCTCTTGAGTTTTAGAATATTAATGTTGCAGTTATGGGTCCTGCAGTATGTAATCTGGTGCAGGTTGGTGTTAGAGTTAGATCACTGGGGGTTGGTTTTTGTGTCTTAAAATTCTGTATAAAGTCTATATCAGACTCTCTTATGGTGTAACTCCTAGCATGTCTCATGCTGGATACTTTATTTCTAATTCAATTATTTTTTGCTTCTCCAAAAAAATAAAATTAGGAGGGTGTATTCAACTAAGTCACACTTTTAATTTAAAAATACTGATATGACATGACAGAATATTATATTTCTATTAGATGATGATGTAAAACAAGTTTACACTGCATTATTATTAACAAATGGGAGAGAGAACAAGAGGGAGAGAACTAAAGGGAGAGAGCAGTTGGACCGTCGTGAGAACCAAGATATTGAGAGCAGGGGGACTGAAGCACAGAAGGACTGATTTCCAAGAATTTCCAACAGAGAAAATAACGACATGCTACGTGAACAATTTATCGGAAGACATCAAAGAGACAGAAATAGTGAAATTATTCGAAAGATGGGGGAGGATTTATGATGTTTACATTGCAAAAAAGAGAAACAAACTAGGAAAAATCTTCGCTTTTGTGAGGTTCGAGGGCGTCAAAGATGAAGGATGGCTAACAAATCAAATGAAGGATATATGGTTTGGATCATACAAGATATGGGTTAACATATCTAAGTTTTCCAGACCTGGGAGCCACCCGAAAGAATCAGCTCGTGGATTATTATATGGAGGAATTGGAATAAGGGATCATAGCAGGAAGGATCATATTCAGAAGAATAATACCAGACCCAAGGCAAAACCTAGAATGGGGCAGAGTTTGAGACAGGAGGGAAGGACGTATGCCGCGGTAACCAAAACTCAAGAAGCAACATTAGATCAGAACCACAAAGAGTCTAAGCAATATGGAGTCCCCGTTCATGCTTGGAAGAGAAACATATTTTCACTTTTGTCAAACTCCTTTGGAAGAATCATTAAACTAGATCCAGTGACAGAAGATTTGCAGAGATTGGACGTTACGAGGGTTTACGTTAGAACTCCACATACAGAGTTTATCAGCAAAATAGTAAATATCTAGATCAATAACGAACACTTCAGTATTAGAATAACTGAGGAGATATGCGAATGCTCATATGTGGGAAATGAAAAGACCAGCTCGGAATGGATCAATCAAGGTACAAAAGACGATGATGGAGATTCCGATTCTTCATTCATTCCACCTTCTTTGGTGGCCATGGAAGAAGATGAGGAAAGAGAGAGAATGGTGAACATTGATGAACATTTCTTGAGACACGCAAAATTAATTAATGATGCGAGGCTCGAGAATAAGCAAATTTAAAAAAGGTGCGAAGAGATGATTCAGGCAGTCAATAATAATGGAGAGGGAGAAGATGTAGATACAGGTGGCAATCATGATGCAGTTGTGCAGGAAACAAACGACAACATCAACAAATCCCATATATCAAGACAAAAGACCTTTAAAACCTTGGAGGTGGAAAAAGAAATACGTGGTCCCACTATAAATGGTGTGGACGATAATAATATGGCAGAGTTAAATAAGCCCTGGAGGTATAATCAAACCAAAAGCCCAATCCAAGACACTAGCCCAAGTTTGGAAGAAGTTCAAAATGAAAACCCGACCCAATTGACAGTTTTGGGTAAGGTATCAGTAGTGAATAATCTGGAGACTCAGAAGTCAAAATTCACCAATGAACTTCACGAAGCGGAAAATTCGAAAAGAGGCGAGGAGAGATTTTTCGCGGTCGGGGAACAAGAAAATGTCAATCGAGAACAAAATGAATCAAACACAAGCAAAGACAGAAGAAGAAGGAGGGACATTCTTAGAGAAAAGAAGAAAGCATGGATTCGGAGTTGCTCCTGCAAGCATAATAAAGGAACACAAAAACAGGTACGAAGTTCCGATAATATTGATTTAGTAGGAGATGAGTCTGATATAGCTAATTGGAGATTAATACATGGGGACGCAAGAGAAATTGCAAAGGACGTGTGGGATTTAGGCAAAGATTTCGGGTAGATTCATAAGGGCGGAGAAGGAGAATTAGTTCAAGAACTGGTAGCTGGGGTAAGAAGGGGGCGGAGATCGACTAAGCCTGACAAGGTCATTCTTCCGGTCAGGTGTTCCTAAGACTTTTTTTGATGACTATTAGAATAATCAGTTACAACATCAGAGGCTTTGGGGGGATGGCTAAGAAGAAAGAAGTGCAAACTTTAATCAGTAGGCAGAAACCCGACATCATCTGTATCCAAGAAACTAAGATGGAAAATATAGACAGAAAATTATGCCTTTCGATTTGGGGATCCGACGAATTCGACTTCATATTCAAACCATCGAAAGGAAGATCTGGGGGAATCCTGGTCATTTGGAATAAGAACACCCTTTCAATAAAGAGCACTGAAGTACTAGAGCATGCCCTTTGGCTGGAAGGGGAATGGGGGGATGAAAACATATCTGTCAACATTGTTTTGGTGTACGCTCTGTGCGACAGAAGAAAAAAATGTGCTTTATGGAATGAATTACTCTTCAAAATCAACCTCAAGAGGGACAATATAATATGTATAATGGGGGATTTCAATGCTATCAGAGATGTTTCTGAAAGAAGAGGAGGAAATAAAGTTGGGTGTTTGAATGAGATCGCAAAATTTGATAACTTTATATCTGATGCAAAATTGATAGACATACCTATCCAGGGTAGAAGGTTTACGTGGCAGAGGCCTGGAGGTGTAGTTATGAGTCGACTAGACAGATTTTTGTTCACAGATAAGTGGAACAGAACTTGGCCGAATTGCTCTCAATGTTGTCTAGACAAAGGGTTATACGATCATTATCCGATCTTACTTTGTGATTATTCCTTTGATTGGGGGCCAAAGCCGTTTTATATGCTAAAGTGCTGGAAGGATATACAAGGATACCATAATTTCGTCATAAAAAGTTGGAGGGACATCAAGGTACAGGGGTGGGGAATGTATGTACTGAAGTAGAAATTTAAAAGGATTAAGGAATGTCTTAAGGAATGGCACAAGAACCACTGTCAAAATATGGAAGATAGAATTAAAGAGGAAAAGGAAAAACTCAATAGATTGGAGATCCAAGGAGAAAGCATCGGTCTGGCCGAAGAAGAATTAATTGCCAGGAGCGAGATCTCATCAAAATTTCACAAACTATCTAGTCTCAATTGTAGCTTGCAATGGCAAAAGTCTAAATCAAAATGGTTGAAGGAAGGGGATATGAATTCCAAATATTTCCACAGTTATATTAACAAAAGAAGAAAAGATAATGAGATTTTATGCCTTGATATAAACAGAAGAAGGGTTACAGAGGTGAAGGAAATCAAAGACGCATTATTTGATCATTTCAGTCGATAGTTCGCGGGCAGAGAGACTAGAGTAATTCTGGAGAACTTAACTTTTAATCATATCGAAGATTCTCATAATGAAGAATTGGTATACGACTTTTTAGAAGAAGAAATTAGAAGAGCAGTGTGGGAATGTGATAGTGATAAAAGCTCAGGACCGGATGGTGTTAATTTTGGATTCGTGAAACAATTTTGGGAGGAAATAAAACAAGACTTTGTGAGGGTTTTGATGGAATCTCACGAACACGATAGATTGGTGAAAGGCGCAAATAGTTCATTTATTATGTTGATACCTAAGAAGAGTAATCCGTAAAAAAATTCAGATTACAGGCCGATTTCGTTAATAGGATGTATTTACAAGGTGATATCCAAAGTTTTCGCAAATAGATTAAAGAAAGTGATTGGACTAATTATATCTGAATCCCAGTCAGCTTTTCTATCAAATAGGCAGTTTCTCGATGGTATTCTAATTGCGAATGAGATAGAGGATGAGGCTAGGAGGAAGAAGAAGGAATTAATTATGTTCAAAGTAGATTTTGAGAAGGCGTATGATTCGGTGGACTGGAATTTCCTAGATTATGTGATGTCAAGAATGGGCTTTCATGAAAAATGGAGGAAGTGGATAGCAGAATGCTTGAAATCTACGGTGATATCTACTCTAGTCAACGGCAATCGACTAAAGAGTTTATAATGCAAAGAGGATTATGAAAAGGCGACCTTTTATCACAATTTTTATTTCTCATTGCTGATGAAGGTTTCAGTATGTTAATGAAAAAGGCAGTCGAAAGTGGCAAATTCGTTGGGTATAAATTCGATAAAGGGTCGGATCGATTCTCTCATTTGCAATATGCTGATGATACGCTAATCGTTGGGGAAAAAAGATGTTAAATATCCGGATTATCAAGGAGAATCTATTGTTGTTTGAAGTAATGTCAGAGCTAAAGGTAAATTTCAGCAAGAGCACGCTTGTAGGGTTGAACACTCATGATAGATGGATTGAAGAGGCGACAAGGATTTTGAACTGTAAAAAAGGTTCGATCCCCTTTAAATATCTGGGCCTTCCCATTGGTGCTAATTCAAACATAATTGAAACATGGACGCCTGTAATAGAGGCAGTTAGAGGGAGATTGTCAAGTTGGATAAATAGGTACATTTAATTTGGTGGGCGTGTAGTGCTTATTAAATAAGTCCTTCATGCGCTTCTGGTTTACTTTATCTCGTTCTTCAAAGATCCGATAGGTATCATTTCTAAATTAGAATCGATATTTAAATAGTTTTTATGGGGAGGGTTCAAGAACTCTAGAAAAATCAATTGGGTCAATTGGGAAAAGGTATGTCAAACATATGAGGAGGGGGTTTGGGTATTAGAAACTTGAACATGTTTAATTTGGCATTATTAGGAAAGTGGAAATGGAAAATTAAACCAGAAAGAACTGGGTTATGGTTAAAAGCGCTGAAGAATAGATATGGGGAGACAGAGGTCATGAGAGGTGATGTCAATAGAAAAGATTCGAATTGGTGGAAAAAGATCTATGAGATAGATATAGGAGCATGGGAAAACTCAACTTACTTTTCTGTTAAAGAAATGTATAAGGGTTTGAAAACTTCTGAACCGGATCAATCCTCTATTTCTTGGTCTAAGGTTTGGCACAAAGCGATACCACCAAATATCTCTTGTTTTGGATGGAGGTTATTCCAGAATGGTTTAGCGACTAAGAACAACCTCTTTAGGAGGAATGTCATAGGGCAAGGATCCACTAGTTGTATCGAGGATTGTGATGCAGATGAATCTATACCTCACTTGTTTTTCGAGTGCAAATATTTTTCAGGTATATGGCAATCAATTTGCAAGTGGCTCTGGATATCTACTGCTTTACACAGTGAAAGTAGGATGCATTTTGCTAAATTTGAAGGTCTGATTGGAGGCAATAAGGAAACTTCATTGAAAGTCAGAGTCATATGGTTCGCGGGAGTTTGGAGCATATGGAAAGCTAGGAATGCCAAAATTTTCAGTAACAAAGATGTGGTATCTGAAAAGGTGTTCGAAGACACTATTGACTACTCATGGAGGTGGGTGTCCTCAATCAACATGGACGTACAATTCAACTACGCTCAATGGATGTCAAATCCTAGGATTTGTCTCGGCCTTTGAGTACAAAGACTTGGGATAGCTGAAGTTGGTGCAGATCAACAAGATATTGTAATGGACTTTTTAGTTTGTTAAATTTTGCAATGTTGCAGTTGTATCTTTCTGGTGGTGATCTTTTGTTTGGTCAGCAATTTGCAGTAACTCTCCGTCAAGAACTTGGTTTCGGGTAGTGAATTGTTGTATTGATAATCATCAAACATTTTTCTGTTTGATAGATGTCCAAGTTCTAGGCTATTTGGAGTTCTAGTTTAGGTGTGAATGCTTTACTTGTCATGACTGGTATTGGTTGGTTAATTGTGGGGTATTTTGGGTGAGGTTGTTCCTGAATGTAGCTGGACAGGATATATTAAAATTCCATCCTGCTAGCATTCTGTTATAACAGTTGTGATTGACATGGCTCATGCCTTCTGTTTTTAGGCTTAATAAAGTTCCTTTGCTGTTTCAAAAAAAAAGTTTACACTACATTACTTTTAACTTAAAAAAAAAATAAAAATAAAATTTAAAATAAAAATAATTATTTAATTATTGTGAGTGCCATAAATCCTAACAATTTAATATTGACGTATGAATTCATGATGTAATTTTAGAAATATATCTGAATTGAGTTAATTTTTTAGTATAAACGAAAAAAGGAAAAGAAAATAAAAAGAAAAAATTTAATAAAATACAGCTCCATTAGCATTAGCTAGCAGAAGAGTCAAGATTTGAACAGGAGGTTCCGCAAAGAACCAGTACACCATACAATTAATAGTCCTATGTTTTGCTAGATAGTCATCATAAGCATTTCCTCTCTAAGAGTATGAAATAGTTGAATTGACTATTCCTAGAGAGAAGCTCTTTAATATTGTGAAGAATCGCGACATATTGATGCCACACATTAACAAGACTCTAAGATATGATTGATAGAAGAGTTGGATTCAGAATAACACATTGAAATTATGTTTCTAAGGGGACAAATGTTAAACACGGTGGTGGAACAACTAATACGACTTGTTAAATTAGTATGACAGTAGAATGACAACAACAACACAATGTAGAAAGCAATAAAATAACACAAAAGATTGTTAACCTAGTTCAGTGAAACCACACCTACGTCTAGATGACACTCTACCCAAGAAAGGAAATTCACTACTCTGAATTAGTCAATTAGTCTTATAGGAACATCAACTCCATGATGTTCAATGTCTCTTCTAAATCCTAGTGACTTTCTATTTAGGACTCCCCCTAAATTTGTGAACCCTCTCACTTTCTCCCAATCACTAATCCCAAGTGATCAACTTAACCATTAACATAATGGTTGTTGAATTTAAAATTCAACTAAAATAAACAACAATTATGCTAAGTTACTGAAGCAATAGTGTGGTGTACAACAAACAAGATCCAACACTAATCCTTATAATATGAGTGATGGAACATCCCAATTTTATTAGTTATTTATTTAATTATTTTATTTTGTGTTTTATTAATCATTTACTTATTTAATTACTATGTGGTCTAATAATTATTTAATTGTGTATTATTATTATGCTAATTAGTTATTTGAGCTATTAGTAGAATAATGAGATAATATGCTATTGAGCTTAATAATTGAGAATAGAAATAGTAAGTGAATGGGTAGCTAAGCCCATTCTATTTAAGAAAGATAATAAGAAGGAAATTAGGTTTAGTTGTCATAACTATCATTTGAGAGAAAGAGAGAACTCTAGAGAAGAGAAGAAAAAAAGAGAAAAGAGAAAGTGTGGAACTAGAAGAAGAAGGAGATTCTTCAAGAGGTAAGAGTTTAACTTCCCATTGTTATGGTTATATATGAATCTATGCAATTAATAGGATATATGTTTAGGATTGGATGTTCCAATTGATGGGATTTTGGGATAGTTAGGGTTTTGATATAAACTTTGGATTTAATGATAAAATAGGAGAAATTGATATGATAGGTTAGTACCCATAAAGAGTAATGCAAATAGGTTGCTATTGTATGGTGTTAATCTGGTGTTTGATGGGTGTATTTTGAACCTATAACATGTAAAACTCGTATTTGGTTTTGTGTTGGAAGTGTTGGAAACACACAGTTTTTTTTCTTCTGTTTTTAGTGTGGTTCGCTAGGCGAGTTTTCTGCTTCGCTGGACGAGGGTTCATTCAGAGATCTTCGCCGGGAGAGACCAGTGGGTGAGAGAGGGAAAAATGTGACCAAGTTTCTGTAACAGGTCGCCGGGCGAGCGAAGGCTTTCGCTAGGCAAAAGTACCCTCTTTTGTGAATTTCCTAAAGGGCATACGTAACTCTGTTTTATGTGTCGTTCGAAGCATTAGGAAGCTAATAAAATTATCTTTATGATAGAACTAGAATTTTTGGCACTTGAAGACTTAATTATGATGTGGTTGTATAATAACATATATTTATGTCAATATGTGTTATGGCTTGATGTAAGGTGAATACTATGTGTTGGTATGGTATATTGTATATGATTCATGATTGTGTGTAAATGAATATATGCTATTTGAATGTACCTTGTTGTGGATGACTACTTGATGCATGTTGTGCAACTTTTGGTGAATAATTCATATGAGTTGGATTATTGTGATATGCGTGTATGGTTAAGATTATTCTGATGGAGTTTTGGGATAGTTAGGGTTTTGATATAAACTTTGGATTTAATGATAAAATAGGAGAAATCGATATGATAGGTTAGTACCCATAAAGAGTAATGCATTAGGTTGCTATTGTATGGTGTTAATTTGGTGTTTGATGGGTGTATTTTGAACCTATAACATGTAAAACCCATATTTGGTTTTGTGTTGGAAGTGTTGGAAACACACAGTTTTTTTTCCTGTTTTTAGTGTGGTTCTCCGGGCGAGTGTTCTGCTTCGCCGGACGAGGGTTCATTCAGAGGTCTACGCCGGGTGAGACCAGCGGGCGAGAGAGGGAAAAATGTGACCAAGTTTCTGTAACATTTCGCCAGGCGAGCGAAGGCTTTCGCCGGGCAAAAGTACCCTCTTTTGTGAATTTTCTAAAGGGCATCCGTAACTCCGTTTTATGTTTCGTTCGAAGCATTAGGAAGCTAATAAAATTATCTTTATTATAGAACTAGAATTGTTGGCACTTGATGACTTAATTATGATGTGGTTGTATAATAACATATATTTATGTGAATATGTGTTATGGCTTGATGGAAGGTGAATACTATGTGTTGGTATGGTTTATTGTATATGATTCATGACTGTGTGTAAATGAATATATGCTATTTGAATGTACCTTGTTGTGGATGATTACTTGATGCATGTTGTGCAACTTCTGGTGAATAATTCATATGAGTTGGATTATTGTGATATGTGTGTATGGTTATGATTGAGAGATGGTCTTAATTTGCATATGTTTTTGTTGAGTTGCACATGCATCATTTGTGTCACGAGGCAATGAGTTCTAGTTCTCGCGGAGACTAGTGACTTGTCCCAAGCTCATATAGGGGCTTGAAAGCTAAGAGAACGAGCTTTTTGCAGGTTATCTTTCTGGGAGATGGACTCGGTATGTTCCAAAAGGATAACAGAGTTGGTACCACATGCATGAGTTGCATTTGTTGTTGTAGAGTCATATACATTATGTTTGTGAATGCTATGTAATGATGTGAACTTGTGGTAATTGTGTTTCAATTCTTTTGGTGATTAAACCTTGGAGCTTTGTTGTATAATTAAATATGTGAAATAGATTTGAGGAATCCTATTTACATGATTATGTAAGGTGTGAGGAATTCTTATATATATATATATATATATATATATATATATTATGCATTGCGTATTTTTACATATTTCTATTGGAATGATGTTCTATGTGACATCGCTCAGGTACCGAAGATAGTGATGCTTTGCACGAGGATAGCGCTGAAGCCTAGTTGGTCTTCTTTTCCATTTGATTAGGTAGTGAGTCGAAGCTCTAGTCATGTAACACTTGAGGGTTTTTAGTGTCGAACACATGTTTTGTTATTGAGATGTATTGTGATATTTGCTTATGGATTATGTATCTCTAAGATAATGTTTGTTGTTGAGCAGCCTTAGTGCCTAACATTCTGGATTTGGTATTTGGTAATGATCCTGATGAATATTTTGAGACATGATTATAGTATGGGATATGATCATGTTGCTAATACATGAGTGATGTTACTTTCCGTTGTTATATGCATTGAGAAGCGTAATGTTTCATATGTGTTATGTATTTATGACTAGGTGTATTTGTTGACTGAGATATGTGTTTTTTGGTTCTTGAAAGCTTTTAGTTTTTGGGGACGTCATTGTGACACCCTTTTTATGTATGCATGCTAATTTACTTTGATTATATGTTATATTCTTGGGGTTATAGAAAGGGGTGTTACAAATGATAACATTAGTGTGAAATACAAGTAACAAAAGACTCAAAAACTCTATCACAAAGAAGTGAATCCTAGCGCACAAACTTATCCAAACATGATATTTGAGTCTCCTTAAATAGTAATGCATTATGGGCTTTTCTTCTTTGGATCTCAGAATTAAATTCGTCCAGAATAATAGCTGAATCTGTTGGATTTGATTTGCTCCATAAAATCTCCAACAAAAGATCTAATTTGTTATATTAAAAATTCAAATTTAAATCTCCATTTAAATCTATTTTGATCTTCAACAGTTGTCAAACAAATCATTCAAACATTGCTAAACAATCTGCAACAAACCTTTTTAAATCTCAATAAGAAATTTCGCACCTAGTAACATCCATAATGGCATGCTGGCAAGAGTCAGATGTTGCACTGTACACATGCTGGAACATAGTGTTCCACATGTTGTACAAGAACATCCAAATTAAATTTCTTCATAGATTTTCCTAGATATAGAAGTGATTTTGTACCTACTTGCTTTTATTGTGGTATTGTTGGCCACACACCTAATGTTTGTTATGTTAAAAAATTTAGTGTAACAAGTGGGCATTATGCGTGGGTTAAGAAGGGAACTAACTATGATGAATTCAAAGCACGCTAGGTACCTAATTAAACTTAATTTGTTTTGTAGGTTTGCTTAAGGACCACTTTAAATCTATGATGGTTTGATAAGTGGTGGTTCTATGCATTTGATGAGAGAAATAAACTACTCCCTCCGTCCCACAATGAGTGGCCCAGCACATCATTTCACACAGATTAAGAAAAGTGAAAAAAAGTAAGAGAAATTTGGAACCCCCATTATGCTAATGAGAAATTTGGACCAAGCCGAAGGTTTATATAATGGAACAAGGTTGATAGTAACAAGATTAACAAATCACGTCATTGAGGCCAAATTTTGTCTGGAAAGAACATTGGTAACCTATTTATATTCCTCGAATGTCTATATCACATTTTGAATCACCATGGTCAGTCAAGTTATTAGAAGACAATTTCCGATCATCGTCTCATATGCAATGACAATAAATAAATCTCAAGGTCAATCACTTGATAGTGTTGAATTATATTTGCCTACTCATATTTTTAGTCATGGACAATTGAATGTAGCACTTTCAAGAGTTAAAAGCAATAATGATTTGAAAATACTAATACACAACAAGGAAAATGAATCATGTATGACTACTACCAATGTAGTGTATAAAGAGGTCTTCCAATCACTAAGTTAGTTGGTAAACGACTTTTTCTTTTTCTTTGAGGCTTCAATACTAATCTCAATCTTGGCTATGTTTCTTTTTTATGTTGTTGTTTGTGTGAAAATTGAATTGAGATAATAACCCATACATTTAAACACTTAAAAAAAAATTAATTGATTAATCAGTGTAAATGTTTTTGCTTTCAAAATGTTTGATATTGCTATCCTTTCTTTTTAACATATTTGGTGATTTTGCATGAGACTGCGTTGAAGTTGATAAATCATATTAATTCAAATGGAGATCTTTGATGATTGATATGTTTCACTGTTGGTAATATTTTACACCTTAGTTAGTATATGGTTTAATATGATACTTGGTTAATTTATGTATCTTTAAAATTAAAATTTCAGATTGTATATTTTGCATTTTAGAAATTGGAATAATTTTGTTGTATTTCTTCATGCAGTTGTAGGATGGAAGAAAAAACTGTTGAGCATATTGCTGCAATGATTAAGTACGCTACAAATTAAACTAGTTGACATATTTATTATGAGTTGTTTAAGAGCGTTTTATTTTGACATTTTGAATGTAAGAAATTACAACTTTACATCATAACATAAGTAATATCTTGACTATTCATGATTTGTTTAGTCATACTTTCATTTTTTTTAAAACACTACTTGGATCAATGCATAATATTTTATGCATATTATTAGTTTATGTTTGAAATTCTGCGAATATTTATGAACTGTAAAACAATTTTCAAAGCTGACAAATGATATATTGCAACATGTAATATGAATCCTGACTGAAAATTATAAAAATGGTAGAAAATTACACAGATATTTTACTAGTATGGAAGAAATAAAAAATGGTAGAAAATCAAGACAAAGACTTTGGAACATTGAGGATTTAGTTCATTATAATAGTATGTGTTTTCTAATAGCCAATAAAATGTTATATCCAATCAATTACTATTTTAGTAACTCCTCCCTCCATGAGTCCTCGTTCAACTAATGTATACTCTCTCCGTCCTAAAATATAAGAGAAAAAAAATATTTTTCTTGTCCCAAAATATAAAAAAATAAATTAACTTTCATAAAGTTAAATGCAAATTATATTTAATATACTTTCTCTCTCATACTTTTTCTATAACCAACTACCAATTAAAATTGTTTTTACATCTTTCCAAGACAATTATTACAAGAAAACTATAAAAAATCATCATCCAAACTATTGTGTTTTTATTTTTCTTAATAAATGTAATTTCCATTTTTTCTCTTATATTTTGTAACGGAGGGAATACAATTATTCTTCTATGGTTATTAGTTGGTCATTCCATTTCTTGATATCTTGTAACCATAATCCATTTGTTCTAGTTCATGAACCTTTGGATATCTTATCTTATGGCCATCACACAATATTCACCTAGGTATGAGTGATATATATTTATGGTTTTGATAAATATTAACTACCAATCGAGAATCTCCATGCGAATCCTGCTAGGTGCTAACAATCCTTGTGTTGAGTTAATTCATATAGAGCTCTGTTTTGGCTTTAAACGCTCCCCCGCTAGTGGACGATGGAATTAGTCCTCTTGAATTAGTCGGTCGCAAAACCGAATATCAAGATTTTTAAAAAAAAAAATCGAGAATCTCCATAAGCATGAATATTTTCATCTTTCATCTTAATGAGTACCAACATGAAGAATCCATGCTCAATTATATTGGAGAACAAATTTCCTTTGTCTGTTTATAATAGTCATTTAACTAAAAGTTTAGATTGCTTTCTTTTGGAATTATACAATGCTTTTTGTTTTCAGGTGTGTGGTTGTGGCATTTACCTCCTTATTGGTCCTTATAGTGTGACGAGTAATATCCTTCATATGTGTAGGTATAACTAACAATGTTGTGATGGAATACTGATTTTAAATATTCATCTCAAAGGGTTACAAAGCATAGAATCAAGATTCATCTTGTGATTTTTTACCAAACTACCATTCATTTTCAATTTATTATCTAAACTATCATACTTTTCAAATTTACTCCCAAACCATCATTATTCCCAAACTTTTCAAATTTATTTGTTAATTACCTGCAAATTTTCTTAGAGAATTGCCTGTGAATTTTCCTACAAAATTATACTCATACAAAATTATCTTGCATTCAAAGGAGAAACCATTATCTTGCATTCAAAGGAGAATTAGGGCAACTTGCAATTTCACACAACTGAAATTATAAAAAAAAAAATTAAAGAGTTAAAATATGAATTTTTCTTTACCCACCTCCCTATGGGGGAAACCCCCAGCGAAATCCCAAAACTGCCCCTGCTTCGGAGATGCATCTCCGAAGTTATTTTTTTTTGTTTTTTTTTAGTTCGGAAATGAATCTCCGAAAACATCAAAAATTTGATGTTTTCGGAGATTCATTTCCGAACTAAAAAAAATTCAAAATCCGTGCATATTTTCGGAAGTTCATTTCCGAAACTGTTGCTGCATATACAAATTTCCCTCCACTTTTTCATCATTTTTCTCCAAAAACTTATCAAAACCCTCTCTAAACCCTATCAATCTCCATCAATTTTTCGCCCTAAAAGCAAGTTTCAAACCGTTGATCACGTTAAAGGGGGCATAGAAAGCTACAATTTCAGGTAAACATCTCTCATTTCATCCCCTATTTCACTACATTGATTCAACAAATTTATGCTGAAAACTGATATGGTTCGGAAGTTCATTTCCGAAATATATTACCTAACAAATTTCGGAAATGAACTTCCGAAACATGCCCTGGCAGTTTAAAAAAAAACAGTTTTGGCCAATTTTGCTAATTTTTGCATTTGCTAGGTATGGTGCATCCGGACAACATTGTGCAAGACGATGGAGTATTAAATCCGGAAATTGTCAACGTTAATAACGATCCGGTTATTGACGCTACTCCTATGATCAATGCGGTCGATGTTAGGCAACATTTTACAAATGATCGGAGCTTCGTTAGTCGAGAACAATTGATTGATTGGGTTCGAAACGAAGCTAGTAAACTTGGATTTGGAATTGTCATTTTAAGGTCGGACAACGGAAATAGTAGGCGGAAAGCTTTCGTTGTTTTGAATTGCGAACGTGGTGGTAGTTATGTGCAATCAAACCGTGTGCTAAAACACGAGGACACGGGATCGAGAAAGTGCGGGTGTCCGTTTAAGTTGCGTGCCACTCGGAGGGTTGATGATTTGTGGCGGTTAACCGTAATTTGTGGAATGCATAATCATGCCTTGGATGTCAAGTTACACGGGCATCCAATGGCGTGTCGTTTGTCCCGTGAAGAGAGGAATGTGATATCGGACCTAACGATAGTCAAAGTGGCGCCTCGCAACATACTTGCCGATTTGAAGCGTAAGAAACCGGATAGCGTTTCAAATATCAAGCAAGTTTACAATGAACGGCACAATCTCAAGGTTTTGAATATGGGCCCTCGGTCGGAAATGCAACAACTTTTGAAACTTCTAGGCGATAACAATTACGTTTCAAGCTTCCGAACCTCCGAGGACAAAGTTACCGTGCGTGATATTTTTTGGACTCATCCCGAAAGTATCAAATTGTTCAACACATTTCCAACCGTTCTAGTCATGGATTCGACGTACAAGACAAACAAGTATAGGCTTCCTCTTCTAGAGATCGTCGGTGTGACCTCGACGGACAAGACTTATTCGGTGGGGTTTGCTTTTTTGGAGTGTGAAAAAGAAGAAAACTTTACGTGGGCCTTGGGAATTTGCAAGTCTTTGTTAGTTGATCAAGAGGTTATGCCAAACGTCGTTGTCACCGATCGGGACAATGCTTTGATGAATGCGGTCGATACCGTCTTCCCGACATCTACCGCTTTACTTTGCCGGTATCACATAACTTGCAACGTGAGAAGCAAGTTGAAACCCGCGGTTGGGACAAAAGATAGGTTGGATGAAAATGGTAAATTTGTCAAAGCCGGTGTTGTGGTTGATAGGATAATGGCGGCATGGAGGGGAATTTTGGATGCATACTCCGAAGAGGATTATACCGAGAAATTGGTACACTTTAGGTCTTTGTGTGGTTCCATTAGGACATTTTGTCATTACGTCGAATCCACCATTCTTGACAAAGTTAGAGAAAAAGTCGTGTGCGCTTGGACAAATCGGGTTAGACATCTTGGTTGCACCACGACTAACCGAGTTGAATCCGCACATGCGGTCTTCAAGAGGTGGTTGGGTGATAGTAAGGGAGATTTGTGTCGCGGGTGGGACACCGTGAATCAAATGCTTGAAAATCAACACAATGAAATTCAAACATCGTTCGGTCGGAGCAAGACGGTCATGGAACACCGGTATAAGGGCCAAATTCTATTCTCCCAATTGATTTACAACATATCTCAAACGGGTTTGAATTTTTTGTTTCATGAAGCTAAGCGGTCGGAGACCACGGGGGCGGATAGTTCTTTATGTGGGTGCACCATTAGAACTACATACGGAAGTTCATTTCCGAAATGTCCCCTGAGGCAGGATAAGGTTTGTTGGGCCATCAATGCTCCAATAAGTCTATAAATACCACACACTCTTCTTCATCCTCTTCACACCACAAAACACAAATGACACAAACCTACCCTCACCTAGCATTCGTCTACTTTGAAACCGGCTACCCGATGCCGTTCCAATTTCGCTTCTCGCGCGACACGCCGTTTGCGGAATTGATACCGTCGCTCAACACGCTTTTGCGCTATCCCGAGAATCGAAAGGTTGTCAAGCTCGAGTACCGCTCTCCATCGCTTAACGACGAGGGAGACATTAAGTTCACACCTTTTGAGATCAAGAACGACGAAGACTTAGCGGTTATGTGGACAACGTTCGACCGATTTTCTTCGAAAGCCCCGATCGAGTTGGACGCCAAACTTCAAAGATCGGCGGACGACGTTATCAAAATGTTGACTCATCCCCACCTACCCGTGTTCAACAATATGTAACTTTGATTTTCAGTAATATTATCGTTGTAATCTTCACCCGATTAAATAAAGCGAATCGTTGTTATTTTTCATTTTGCTTCTGTCCAGACATAACTTCGGAAGTGCATTTCCGAATTTCATCATGGGGGGTGCGCTCGGAGATGAACTTCCGAAACACCACATTTTCTGAAAATTTAACTTTATTTCGGAGATGCATCTCCGAAATCAATTTTTTATATTAAAAAAAACACTTTTTCGGAAGTTCATTTCCGAAAACACCTTTTTGCAAAAAAAAGTACCGTTTCGGAAATGAACTTCCGAAACAAGGGGTAGAGTGGTAAATTCACTAGGGGTGGGCAAAAAGGTTAGGAGATGGCTAAAGAAATTCTCTAAAATATTTGATTAACCATCCACAAACAAAAAGAAATAAAAATGTTATAGTAGCAAACAAAATCAAAATTATAAGAAAAAAAAAAAACTAAAACAAATAAAACAAGCAATCACTTTTTTACTAGTATATTAAAAATTGTACTCTAGAAATGAGCAAACTTGAGCAAACCAAAAAAATTAAATAACCTGACAATCATAACTAATAATGGAAAAACAACATGAACTTTCATATTTTTTATTACAACCTTCTCATATATGTTAATGTTATAAAAGTAATCAATTTAAGGTTTAAGAATTATTATGTGTTCTATACTAAGTTCGAAAGAGAATATTAAGATTTATTATCTAAATTGATTAAACAATAAAACAAGAAAAAACATTGAACGGTCTTTAAGTTTTAGAGGCAACTAGCGGAATACCGTGTTATCGCACCGGGCCGTTTGGATTTAATATTACGTAGATAAGATATATCTTATGAAGTTATTCCGTATATATATTTAAACAATACGCATATTAATTGGATGACTATCGGAATAAAAATTAAACATGTAGTATGTTAAATAATAGTTAACGATGTAAGAGCTAATAATACATCCAAATTTTAGCTCTTTAACTAAAACAATAATTACATGTCGCAATATGTCATTTGTCAGTTTTTAAATTTGTTTTACGGATCATAAACATTGACATAATCACAAATATACAGAAAAAAAATGTAGCAACCTTTATGCATTGATTAAAGTAATATAACAACATTATACTTATACTTATTTTTTATATTTATAAAAATACTTAGAACCCGTTTATAAAATCACTTATTTGATCCAACGCTGGGTAAAATAATTTTATAAAAATAATTAGTAGATTTTTCTTGTTTATTAAAATATTTGTAACTTGTTTCCGTTTATAAAAATAATGGTATCACCAATATACTTTTTCGCATTTATAAAAATATTTTAAACTTATTCACGTTTATAAATATAATTGTATTAATAGTAGACTTTTCCCGTTTATAAAGTTATTTGCAATTTATTTTCGTTTATAAAAATAGTTGTATCAACAATAGTCTTTTTTCGTTTATTAAAAAAATTGTATCAACAATAGACTATTTTTGTTTATAAAAATATTTGTAGCTTATTCCCGTTTATAAAAATATTTGTATCAACAATAGACTTATTTTCATTTATAAAAATATATGTAAGTTATTCCCGTTTATTAAATCAATTGTATCAATAGTTGATTATTCCCGTTTATACAAATATTTGTAATTTATTCCGGTTTATAAAATCAACTGTATCGACATTAGAGTTTTACTTTTTTCCGTTTATAAAAATATTTATAATTTATTCCCTTTTATAAAATCAATTGTATCAACAATAGCTTTTTTCCCGGTTATAAAAATAGTTAAAACTTATTCCAGCTTATAAATATAATTGTATCAACAATATTTTTTTTCTAAATTATTAAAATATTTGTAACTTATTTCCCTTTATTAATATAAGTGTATCAACAATAGTATTTTCCCTTTTACAAAATATTTATAATTTATTTCCGTTTATAAAATAAGTTAATAGTAAACTTTTCTCCGTTTAAAAATTATAAAATATTTTGTAACTTATTTGTAACTTATTCTAATTGTATTAATTTTTTTATTTCAAATAGTTACTTAAAAAATAGTGTATTAAATTTTCAAAAAATTTGATGCTCTTACATTTTATGCCGGTTATTAAAAAGTTGATATAAAATCCACGATTTTCCAAAATTTACTATTTTACACCGGTATTTGGAAAAATCCGGCATAAAATCAAAGATTTTCTCAAAAGTTACAAATATATGTTAATAATATGCACCAAATTTTAAACATTAATTCGTACTTATAATAAATCGTATATCTGATTATCTAACTTCAATTATATAAAACAGCAGCCAAAGAAATATTTAAAAGAAGGACAAAAATGAGAAGTATTCAACTGGTATCTCATAGATACGTTTACATCTACCCGTGAATTTAGATGAGTTAACAAAACTCAGTTGAATCCAGATGAGTTAATTTTAATACTATAAATTTGAATAAAATCATTTTTCCAATTTCAAATAACATTACTTTTAAATATTAGTCAATTTTTCCTAACCTAAAATTTGTATTAGCTTCCCATCAAATATCAGTTTTAAATTCTTCTTATTATATCATATTTAAAATTTTTACAAACCTATAATATATTATAGCTTTCCGTCAAATTTCAGTTTTAAATTAATATCTACACTCATGGTATTTTAAAATTTCAATTCAATGAATATTTTTCTATCTTTTTTGTCAAGGAGAATTTCAAATTAATATCTACACTCATGGTATTTTAAAATTTCAATTCAATCAATATTTTTCTATCTTTTTTGTCAAGGAGAATTTCATAATAGAAGTTTAACTCTACAAAAGATTTGATATTTTATTGAATAATTTTAAATAAAATATAATAAGTTTTTAAAAAATATAACTAATAATAATATTTTTAAATTTATATAAGAAAATTTATGCTTGATAATAATTTATAAAGATAATAATTAAAAATTAAATTAATTGTTTATAATAATTTCTTAGAGATATTTTTGAAAATCAAGGAAATAATTAAGTAAACAAATATAGGGATAATAGTTATTTTTCCCTCTGCCAAATGGGCGAGGTTTGAAAAATTCTCTTTAAAAATAAAGTTTTGATTCGCCACCTAACATTTGAAGATTCTATATTGTTTTAGTCCCTCATGATACCCAGTCTTCAGGATATTTGATGTGGCTTTTATTTTTTAATTGTTTTAGTCCCTCATGATACCCAGTCTTCAGGATATTTGATGTGGCTTTTATTTTTTAATTGTTTTAGTCCCTCATGATACCCCTTCATCAGAATATTTGACGTTAAATTGTTAGAGTATATTGATGTTAAATTATTAATTATTATATAAAACAAACAAACAGTTAATATTAACTTTTCTACGTAATTAAAAATAAACCAAATCAAAAGTAATGTTATAATTTAATTTAGTTTAGTTAAATTTAGTTATATTTAATATTGGTTTATAATTCAAAAATAAACTAACGTTTTTATATAATATTGAATTTAATTTAATAACAGTAAACAATATAATTAATATATTATTTTAAAAATTCAAAATAGTTATAAAAACAATGTTTATTTTCTGTTATCTAAAAATTAGAACCCGCAAATGATTAAGGAAATAATATATTATTATACGAATTAAGAAAAAAAATTGTTTATTACTAATTTATTTCGGAAAAATTTATTATTATAAATTATGAAAAAAATTATGAAAAAAGTAAGAAAAATCTTATTATTTAAAAAAAATTATTATTAAGAGAAAAATCAAAGAAATGTAAATTAGATATCACGTGTTTTTTAAGTATTAGAGTTTATCTTGTTTTTATTTGATAGATTTTTTTGTATATTTATTATTATTATTATTATTATTATTATTATTATTATTATTATTATTATTATTATTATTAAAAATTAAAAATTAGATACACGTTCTCATCTTTGGTTAGTGAACAAACCAATCTTTCCAAAAACAACACAAAATCTTCATATCTTCATCATCAATTCCAAATCACTATAATTTTTACACAAAATCTTTCCAAAAGCGGAGTCATTAAGAAGAATGGAAAAGTTTAAGAAAGTATTATTGTAATCAAAATTATTATTATCGGACATGTCCTGTATCATTGTAATCAAAAGTACTAAGAAAGTTTTTAGATTTTAACATTTTTTTTAAATAAAACTTATAATTTATAGAGTCTGTTGATATAATCTGAAATTGACACACATAAAAAAACACTAACACTTTTTGATAAATTGGAATTTTAATATATTTATTATATTTTAATAAGAGTTTTAATTATAGTTAATATATTACTAAAATTTTAAAAGAAAAACTTACATAAATTTAATAACAACAACCATATAATATTTTGAATACTAAAACTAAAATGATATCGCGCGGGATACCGTCGGGATTGAGACTACTTAGATGGGAATACAAAAAGAACATTGTTAAAGTAAATAAAACGGTACAAACTTGAAAAGACAAAGAGACTGAAAAGTAACTCTCTTCTCTCTTTAATCTCACGTGGAACCATGGCATAGGGAAGAGGTACTACTTGCTTTCATTAGAGAGAAAAAACCAATAATGATACATAGATGTATCAGCTTTTTTGAAAAGAAAAAAAGATCTCTTTCTTGTAAACTACACTTTTCATCTCTCTCATCTTTATTATAAAAAAACAAAATGACAAAAAAGTAATGTTTAAAATCAAAAACATAGTAGCTGCATCAAGAACAAAACGGCGGAAATGAAGAAACTCACGGCGGCTCACATGAAGATCACGATGGCCGAAGCTTCTCCGGCGCGGTGGCCGGAGGTAAAAGGTTTCAGAATCGAAAAAAATTACATCAGCTTGTTCAGTTTCCTCTCCTCATTACGAATATCTGGTTAGTTTTATCAGAAAATTAGTACACAAGCACAGATCTAAAGAGAAAGTGCTCGTGATTTTGGGTCCAAACAAATATAAATACCGTGGAAATCAGAAATTAAAGGATAGAATCGTTATCAGAGAGTAACTCTCAACCTTTTAACGTGAACAGAGGAAGAAACGACGGAGGTTTGAAGCTTCCGGCGAGGGGTTGAAGATTCTGGCAAGAGGTTTTGAGATTCAGGTGAGTTTCATTTCTAATTTCTGAGTGATTCTGAAAAAGGTCTGACTAAAAAAAATCAACAAAAAAAATCTAATTAAACTCAGAACATGACAGGAAAAATTATCTTAACTGCTAAATCAAATAATTTAACTTCAAAATTGATTAACGAAACCAATTATGAATCCCTAATTTATGTATTTCATTAACAAAATTTATGTACCTGAGAGAGCTCAAAAAGCAGAATCGTAGCAGTGGAACCTTTTGGTGGAGCCATTTGATGCAGAGGGGAAATAAATTGTACCTGGTAAATATCCCTAATTGATGAAAAACAAAAATAAATATGAAAATGTTGATTGAAATTGTTGTATTTGCGTTTTCACTCCTTTTTACTTGTTGAGTTTATGACTGAGTTTGATGAGTTGTGATAATAGAGTTTTGTGCGATGGTGAAAACAGATTTAACAACGGCAGTGGTCGGATCTGAAAGTGTTATTGCAGCGGTGAGAAAGATGAACGATTTTGTTGTAGCCGGAACTTGATAGGTGATGGTAGGTGATTGAGAGAGATGGTGGTTAGATGGGAATAGAAGAAAATGGATCGTGAGAGAGATTGAAAAGTCTTTTCAAATACTGTGGCTTTTCAATTGTGTGCATGCACTAAACCAAGAGAGAGTGAATGTTTCTCATGAAAATATGTAAAGTGGCTTTTAATTTATCAAGTTGGTTGAAGTGAGATGGATTTATGTTTTCAAAATAAACTTTGTACACTCCAAGCCACCCTGACGTTATTATTATGTCTATGTAGAATAGGCATCTATAGTTTTGCAATAATAATTAGTCTATGGTTAGGTTTTAATAATAAATAAAAAATTAGTAAGAAAATAATGAGGGATTGCCATGTCAGCAAATTTTGAATTACAATCAACCATATTGTAGTATTTAACAAAAAGACTAAGCTGCCCTTAATTATTAGATTAGTTTAAGTTAAACTCAGTTAGAGTATACTTGGTAATTTCAGGTACTTTAACTTTTATATATTGTTAATAGATATATAAGGCTAAGAAAAAAAAATACAATGGAGAAAAAGGTTTCTTAACTTTCTGCTGAGCTCAAAGAGAAACAGGTCAAAGAAATGAATATAATAGTGGTAATAAGATTTAGGGTAATGCTAACATGTGTTTTAAGAGTACATGTTAAAAGTGTGGAAATTTTTTCTTAAAAATTATGTATTATTTTAATTGAAAATTAATAATTAATATATTTATTACATTTTCTAATATAAATTTTTTATCTTTAAGTTTCTTAACATGTGGCCCAAGCTCTTGGGCACATGTTAGTTTTATCCTAAGATTTAAAAGAGAAATTTAAATAATTTGATTAAGAACTTAGACAATTTAGGGACTGTTTGTTTCAGCTTTAAAAAATTGATTTTTTCTTTGTATTTTTGAAAATAGATTTTCCAAAACCGTTTTTCAAAATATTACAAGTTTTTTTTATATTCGTTTTTTTTAAAAATGAAACACTAATTTTGACATCCTAGAACATAAATATAGATTATTGAAAACCAAAACTTAGTCAAAATCGTAATTTTTTCAAAAAATTGTATTTCAAAAATGATTTTTATGAAAATCTATTTGAAATAGCTTCAAAATTAAGTGATTTTTTAAAATTTTGATATCCAATTTTTTTCCCATAAATTGATGAAATACCTAAAATCACATTTTAAGAATAACTATTCAAACAAAATTTTTATTTGAAGTTTTTATAAAAAATTTCTTTATAATTTTTTTTCACTAAATTTTATAACACTATAAATTTTTTTTTTTAAAAAATGTATCTTAGAGACAATTCATTCCCAAACACATTTCAATCACCATTCACCAATGTAATACACTATTATTAATGATCGGTAGGTTTGTATGTTCTACTAAATAAATATCATTTTCAAAATTTTCTAATAAACTCCAACACCAACACAAATCAAACCATTAATATTTCCAATAAACAAAAATTCTCATGTTTACAGAAGAGCAATAGGAAGGCTTTTCTCCTTCTTTATTTATTTTACAATTAAATTTATTTAGATATAATATATAAATGACATTTCTATTAATATCTAATTAACAAGAGTAAATCCACTCAAAAACACACACACACATATATATATATATATATATATATATATATATATATATATATATATATATATATATATATATATATATATATATATATATATATATATATATATATATATATATATATATATATATATATATATATATATATATAGTAGGTTATTACAATTAATTAATACAATTTTGTTAAAAAAATTATTTTCTAAAAATTATTTACTTATTATTTTTTAGTTCAGCATAACTTTTAATAATATCTATAATTTTCATTGATAAAACGTTTAATAAACAAACAAAAATATTTAAGTTTTAATAAATCAGTATTATTTTTTATAGTATACGATATAGTTACATTCATATATTTTTTATTTTTAACAACTAATTAAGATGAATAGTAAACTTTTCTCTTTTAAATTAGTGCGGTCAATTTGTATTAAAAAAAACTCAATCAATCTAAATACCAAAAAAAAAAAGAGCGTTCTTAAAAAAGGGAAAATTTTCATAAAACTACAGAGGTTTCAAACCTCGTAAATCCTGTTACTATTTATTCTATAAAACAAGAAATGTGACACCATCGTACTAAATTATAATTTTAGAAATTCTTTCCTCTAAAAGTCAAAACTTTTAATGAATGATAAGTAAATTAATTAAATAAAAAATTTAAAATTTGATGAATTAATTAAAAAATAAAAAGAAATATTACTAGTTTTTAAAAATGGCTATATTTTTGTTTCAAAAAATTTATTTGGACACAGTTCGCAAAACTTCCACTACTTCAAAAACAGTTTCTTAATTATTCATTATTTATTATTATTAGTTTAAAAAATGGTTTAAAAAATTGGACTTTAATTTATGCACAAGAAACGTATTTTTTTTTGTGTAAGCAAGAATTATATTAAAGAGATAACTAAAGGTTCTCCAACTTTGATACACAAGACGGTCAACAACTGACTCAAAACAATATTACAAACCAAATATAATTACGACATAAAAGATAAAAGATCTTTGCTAAAATCGTAAAAACTATAATTAAAATGGGTAATATCACGAAAGAGGACCACCTCCAAACCAAAATTTTAATATTCCACACCATGTTGTTGATATTTCAAACCTCATTCCTTAACCAAAAACCATTCATTGTCAACCAAATAATCCAAGATGTGAACCAAAACACCTCCAATTTGTCTTCTTTAATCCTTTTTACACGACCATAAGAGTACCATTCCATAAAAAATGGAAGACACTCCTCCTCCACCAATTCCTAGGGAAATCTACCCAAGAAGCAATCTCCCTCCAAACTAATTTAATGACATAACACTTAAAAAAGGTATTTTTAGAACATGAAATGTTCTGATCATATTTTCTAGTTTTGATGATAACATTAGAAATGAATTTTGTATAAGACAATGTGGTACTCTAATAAATTACGTTTTCCATTTCAGGAAAAGTGTAAAAGAGTATGCAACATTTCATCCTTCAGATGCTCTGACCCAGATGTTCTAGATGGTCACATCAGAACATAGTCTTAAAGACATCAGAACATGGTCTTGAAGTTGTCAGAACATGGATATTAGAAGCAAGCTATGAAGCTCTGAAAGGTATCACTCTCAAAGGAACTTCCATAGTCTGAAGCGCTGAAGTTCTAACTTGCACCAAACGCTGGAAACTCTGATGAACAAAGCAAAACATAAAGTCTGAGTCCAGAAGAATTCAAATGATGAAAAGCTAAATAGACTAGTCTGTCTGTCTGACAAAAGGAATGTTAGAAGCATGACTACAAAAGGCAAAGTCAAAAAAAGCAGTTGAAGCAAGGTTCGAGGCAGTTGACTAAAGCACGTAACATTAAATGCAGTATGTATTGTACACGCAAAGCATTAAATGCAGAACTGTTCAACGGTCATATTCTCAGCGCCTATAAAAGAAACTATTCTGCCCAAGAAGAAGTTTGGACATTAACGCATAACTCATATCATTCTTGAACACAGCAAGCAAACTTCATCTTCAAGCTCACATACTTTTGTATATTTAGTGAGTTCTAGAACATAAGCTTAAGAGAAAAATCACTTATTGATTACAACTTTTTAGAAGCATCATTAATCTCTGTATTTGATTATATCTTTCTGAATCAAAATCCCTTGAGTGATCAAGTTGTGATCTATAGACTCAAGAAGACTTAGAGGTTGATCTAGGTGGAGAACCATTGTAATCAGTTTTTGATTAGTGGATTAAATCCTCCGTGGAGGTAAATCACTTGTGAGGGTGGACTGGAGGTAGTTTGAGTTCAAACGAACCAGGATAAAAATGATTGTGTTCATTATTTTTATTAGCCAAAAAGAAACAACCCTTATTCAATCCCCCCTTTCTAAGTGTTTTTCACTCCTTCAACTGGCATCAGAGCACCTTGGTTCTAGGTGCAAACACTTAACAGTGTTAGACAAAAGATTCAGGAGAAAAATACGCAAATGGCAACTCCAGTACCACCTCTTACTGAACAAAACAACAATGGTAACAATGGATTCAACGGATTCAACAGACCACCAGTCTTTGATGGTGATAATTTTGAATATTCTAAAGATAGGCTAGAGAGCTACTTTCTATGTAAAGATGGTGACCTATGGGACTTGGTGTTGGATGGTTACAAACATCCAGAAACTGGTGGAGTCAAAATCAGCAGACAAGCTATGAGTGATTCACAAAAGAAAGATTTCAAAAATCATCATAAAGCAAGAGCTATTTTGTTAAATTCTATATCTCATGCTGAGTATGAAAAGATAACTAATAGGGAAACATCTCATGAGATGTTTGAATCTTTGAAAATGACTCATGAAAGGAACACTCAAGTCAAGGAGACCAAAGCTCTGGCTCTCATCCATAAGTATGAGGCTTTCAAGATGGAAGATGATGAAAACATTAAAGCAATGTTTTCTAGATTCCAGACTCTGACAGCTGGACTGAGAGTTCAGGACAAAGGCTACACTAAAGCTGACCATGTCAAGAAGATAATCAGAAGTTTGCCTAGAAGATGGGGACCAATGGTTACAACTTTCAAGATCGCTAAGAATCTGAATGAAGTATCCCTTGAAGAGCGCATAAGTGCTCTAAGGAGTCATGAAATTGAACTTGACGCAAATGAACCTCAAAGGAAAGGTAAATCTATTGCTTTAAAATCTAACAATAAAAATTGTACTAATGTTTTTCAGGCTAAAGAAGAAAGATCTGACGACTCAGAGTCTGAAGAAGAAGAAGATAAGTTATCCCTTCTTTCTAGAAGAGTAAATAAACTATGGAAAAGCAAGCAAAGAAGATTTAAAAGCTTCAAGAAACCTGAAAAGGGAGAATCTTCTGGACACAGAAGATCTGGAAAGAAAAGCATAGTATGTTATGAATGCAATGAACCAGGACACTTCAAGAATGAATGTCCTAAGCTTCAGAGAGAAAATCCCAGAAAAAGATTTAAGAAGAAGAAAGGTATGATGGCTACTTGAGATGACTCTGACTCCTCAGATCAAGAGTCTGACGCTGAAGATGAGCAAGCAAATATAGCATTCATGGCAACTATAGATGGTGAAGAAGAATCTGCCTCTCACTCAGACTCTGAAGAGGTATTTTCTGAACTAACTAGAGAAGAACTTGTTTCTAGTCTCTCAGAACTTCTTGAAATCAAAAGTAAACTTAGTATCAAATAAAAGAGTCTCAAAAAGGCTTTTGCATCTGAAACTAAGAAACTTGAGATAGAAAACTCTGGACTCAAAGAAAAAGTTTTAAAACTAACAAAAGATGTTGAAAGTCTAAAAACATCTTCTAGTCCAGATACTTCTATTCCAAGCACTAACAATATTCTTAGAGAATATGATTTGAGTTTCAGGAAGTTTCTATCTAGAAGTATAGGTAGAAGCCAGATGGCCTCTATGATATATGGTGTAAGTGGAAATAAGAGAATATGTATAGGATTTTAGGGAAATGTTCCATATAAACTGGAACATGTTAACAAGATGATTATTGAATACAAACCTCTGTATAAACAATTCCAGTATGGACATTCACATGACATTAAATACACATTATATCCTAGGAATTTCCATGTCACACACACCAAGAAATATTTTGTTGCACATTCTGATACTTCTTATGCTAAATCTCAGCTCAATCAGAACGTGAGAAAACTAACCCCAAAGGACCCAAGAGAATGTGGGTACCTAAGGATAAAATAATTCATGTTGCAGGTCTCCTTAATAGCACAAATGACGGGAAAGAGGTTTATGTTCCAAAGTCTGGAAGTTAGTTCTGGAGGAGATGTAAAGTTTGGAGGGAACCAGAAGGGAAAGATCATAGGCTCTAGAACCATTGGTATTTGTAACTCTCCCTCTATAACTAATGTTCTGTTAGTTGATGGATTAGCTCATAATTTATTGTCCATAAGTCAATTAAGTGACAATGGTTATGACATAATCTTTAATCAAAAGTCTTGTATAGCTGTTAGTCAAAAGGATGGATCAATCCTATTTACAAGCAAAAGAAAGAACAACATTTATAAGATTGATCTTTCAGATCTTAAAAACCAAAAGTTTACTTTCCTTATTTTTGTTAACGAAGAGCAGTGGGTCTGGCATAGAAGATTGGGTCATGTTAGCATGATAAAAATTTCTCAGATTAACAAACTCAATCTTGTCAGAGGACTCCCTAATCTAAAATATAAGTCGGATTCTCTTTGTGAAGCATGTCAGAAAGGGAAGTTTTCAAAACCTGCTTTTAAATCTAAAAATGTTGTTTCTTCTTCAAGGCCTTTAGAACCTCTTGATAAGTGCCAAAATGTACTTATTTTGTGTATGTAAATAGTGGCACTTATCAATACTTTTGTTAATACCGTTTGAATAATTCCCCGTTTTGTGTATAAATACGTATACTTTGTGAATAATTGTATTTTCATATACTTTTATACCATTTAATAGTTTTCCATTCATTTTATAGGTATTCATGCATCTTTGGAGCATTGAGTAATAAAGACCAAAGGCTAAGCTTCAAGAATGCAAATTCTACCAATTCATCAAAGAATAAGGCTCAAAATAAGGATGATAAAAATTATCATTTTGGTTTTCATTCATTCATTATTGGATAGAGCATTGAATAAGCTTTCCAACACTTCAAACCGGGCGCAATTCGGAGTTACGGTTCTCAACTTTTGGCGAAAACAAGATTTCACTTTTGCTGTCATCCGCTAAACGGAGGGGGTCCGCCGAGCGGAGCTCCAGCGGAGCAAATCAGAGGCTGGATGCAATTTTGAGTCCGCTGAGCGGACCTGCGCAGAATTTTCTTTATATTTCTTCATTTGAGACATTTTAGGGTTATGGTTTTGGGAAAGTTTTAGTCCCAACTCCATCATTTTCATTCTTAGATTAAAATTAGCTTAGAAAACAACTTCAGAGGTTGCATACGGATGATCGGGGGTGGATTGAGCATCGAACGGAGCTGACAAACCGGGAGATTTTCGGTTCATTTCTCTTCTTCTTTGTGTATTTCTCTTTGGTTGGGTTTTGTTTGCATATTTACTTGAATCTTATGTATATTTACCGATTATAATGTTATGTTTAACTTGCTTTACAAATCTGTGTTGATATTATCCTGGATTTTTGCTCTATGCTGGGGATTTGGGGTCCTTTAGAGATAAACTTCTTGTATCCTTATCTAGGATGATAATCTGTTGGTTCTGAACTCTAGAGATAGATTTAGAGCTAGCATTCACTGTGGGTATCTGTACGTAATGCTTTCGTGTTTGAGCGGCGCGTGAGAGATTGCCGACGCGAGAACACGGATGTTCTCGTGACTTTGCGTTAGAGAACCTTAGTTGTGAGATGATCTCGTTTGTGCTCCAGAGATGGACGCTTATGTGAGAGATACGTGATAACATAGATGAGTATCGTAGGTTGAGTATAACGGGTTGGTAAGTGTATGTTTGTGAAGAGTGAATATATTTACATTCCTGATTAGTTATTTCTCTTCTAAGAATGTGTTTATTCTTTTCTTGTCTATATCTTTGCTTACTTTTTGCTCATTCAAACCCAAGCTCGAAACCGTAGAAACTGTTGAATGGCATCTCTCCATCTCTGAGGACGATAATTCCCGGATCAATATTTCCAAATCTTTTTTGTTGCTTGCCCTATACTGCATTCAACAAAATGGCGCCGTTGCCGGGGATGGTTTGATTGCATCACAATAGCTTTCATGGTTTTGAGCTTTGTATATAACGTATATATTGTATTGTTTCACGTGTATATATTTACTTGTACATGTTTACTTGTTTATGTTCACCATATAGTTACTTTATATGTTTGCATACAAGTATACTTTGTTGGTGAATGTTGGTGAAACACGTTGAGATCGGAACAGTTCATTATTCAAAATCTTCACTTTTCAACTTGTGAATCCAACATTCACCAATTTTCTCTTTTTGTATGATAATAATTGTATTTGTTCCAAACTTGTACATATGTGTTTGTTTGTGTATATAGTTGTATACTTTCGTTTTTATGTTCGTTTAATTGTTGTATATATTTGTACCCGTAACGTTTGTTGAGTGGTTGGTTAGGACACTTTCTTAGGCTTGTGCGGTGAGACGTCACCATGGCATGATTGGAAGAAGCTACTTTCCAAACACCAAAACAATAAAGGCGTTGAGCTAACGACGTAAAACAAGCGCTTGTTGGGAGGCACCCCAACGGTTGTAAATGTTGTTTATATTTCTGTTTATGAGGTATTTAGGTGAAGTGGCGAGTGATTGAAACAGTTGGTGCAATTCTGATTTTTCTGAGTTCTGATGTGCCCGCTAAGCGAGCTCAGCTCCGCTAAGCGAGTATAGCAGAATTTT
Organism: Vicia villosa; assembly: GCF_029867415.1. Lineage (NCBI taxonomy): Eukaryota > Viridiplantae > Streptophyta > Magnoliopsida > Fabales > Fabaceae > Vicia > Vicia villosa. The sequence goes on from NC_081182.1 coordinate 100,620,267, forward strand.
GTTTTTCTGCGTTGTACCAGTGGGGTTCCCATACCACTTGGTTCACTCATTTTTCCCACTTTCACCAAGGCTAATTAATAGTAGATACTAGTTTTATTTTTCTAATTCTTGTATTGGTTGTTTGTACTCGAATTTTGTCGGTGATTCGAAGATTTTTGAGGTGATTTTCCAAAGCTTGAGTGTTTCAACTTGCGGATGTATGGTAGGATATTGTTTTTAAAGTCGTATCATTCAAGGTAATCATTTATCGCTTTCTATAGCATGACATGTTTAGGAAACTTTTCATTTGTATAATTACCATACCATTCATTCTTTTGCATTACTTGCTTGTTGATTGAATCACTTTAGTTCCCAAACCATAAATGTGAGGAAGCTATTCATTATTCATATATGCTGGAGGCCACAATCTTTGTTTTAATTGGATTTTATTATGCTTTATCTTTTGTTTATGTTGATTTTATGAAAGCATAAAAAGGATCAAGGCATTTTGTTTCATTTTGAGCACAACCACCATAACCAAATAGTCAATTCACCTTGTGAGTGTGTGATCATTTGTTAACCCTTTTGAGCCTTTTTGTCAATGTCCATGTTGTTTTTGCTAAATGCTTATCTATGAGTGTTTAGTTCTCATTTTTGCATGGATGATTGATTCTTTTTTTCTTGAACCCTCAACCATGATTTTTGGTATGAATTTTTACCTTGTCTAGAAAGTAAGGAGTATTCATATGATGGTGTGGTTGAATTCAAGTTGGGGAGAGAAATGGTTGCTACTTATGTGGTTGTTGCTATGAGGTTGAAAAGAAAGAAAAAAAAGAAAAAAACGTGAAAAGAAAAAGAAAGAAAAAAGTGAAAAAGTTTTGAAAAAGAAAAAGAAAAGAGAAGCGAATAATTGTGCTAATAAGTATTGTGATTGGTTTGAGAAACTTGTGGTTAAGGAAGAAGTTTGATCGGAATTGTGTTGTTTGAATCTTTGGTGGATTGTGAAGGATAGAAAAACACTTAGAAAGGGGGGGGGTTGAATAAGTGTAGCTTTTAAAACTTGTAAGATAAAAACAATTTGCACAATGATTTTTATCCTGGTTCGTTGTTAACTAAACTACTCCAGTCCACCCCCTTGGAATGATTTACCTCACCTGAGGATTTAATCCACCAATCACACAAGATTACAATGGTTTTCCACTTAGACAACTTCTAAGTCTTCTAGAGTATACTGATCACAACCTGATCACTCTAGGAACAAACTGCTTAGATACCCTCTAAGACTTTCTAGAGTATTCTGATCAACAACCTGATCACTCTAGTTCTTACAAATAAATGTAAACAAATTCTTTTAAGAGTTACAATGCTTCTTATAAAGCTATTATCACAACTGTGATTTTCTCTTAAGTTTAAGCTTAATCTCACTAAATATATTACAACAGCAATGTAGTGAGGTTAAAGATGAAGTTTGAGAGCTTTTTGAATTTGACAGCGTTTTTGTATATTTGCGCAAGTGTTGTATTCAGCTTCTCATCAGAATTTCTATTTATAGGCGTTTGAGAAGATGACCGTTGGGAGCATTTAATGCTTTGTGTGATCCGTACAGCATTGCATTTAATGTTTCACTCTTTTGTCAACTACCTCGAGCCTTGCTTTCGCTGTGTCTACTGACGTTGCCTTTAATAGCTACTAACGTTCCTTTTGTCAGTCAACATAGCCTGTCATCTTGTACTTGCTTCTGATCTGATGTTTGTGTGAACAACGTTTGAATATCATCAGAGTCAAACAGCTTGGTGCAGAGCATCTTCTTGTCTTCTGACCTTGAAGTGCTTCTTAGTGTGATACCATGAGAACTTCAGTGCTTCTGCTTCTGATCTCAAGTCCTTCTGATGCTTCCATAGACCATGTTCTGATTCTGCTTGACCATCTTCTGATGTCTTGCCAGACCATGTTCTGATGTTGCATGCTGAACCTTATGAGTCAGTGCTTCTTGCGCTGATTTTGTGCATACTCTTTATATAATTCCTGAAATGGAAATTGCATAGTATTAGAGTACCACATTATCTCTTACAAAATTTATATACCTTGTTATCATCAAAACTAAGAATATTGATCAGAACAAATCTTGTTCTAACAATCTCCCTCTTTTTGATGATGACAAAAACATATATAAATGATATGAATTTGCAATCAGAGTATCAGACGGCTAAAGACAATTACACAGTTATAGCATAAGCATATAAACATAGTATGTGAATATGTCTCCCCCTGAGATTAACAATCTCCCCCTGAGATAAATAATCTCCCCCTGAAATAAATACTGGAAGAAATTTATAAATAAAGGACTTCCCTGAGTATTTTCCATTTCAGTTGAGACGATCACATATGCTTAGATCTTCAAAACATTCATAGCTTCTGCTTCTTGCTTCCATAGGACAGCTTCAGAGCTTGAATTTCTTCTTGGATCATTGCATGCTAGATTGTATCAGAACATTATTGAATGTACCAGAGCATCATCAGAGCATCTCTACATCCTGAAATGTTACAAAACAAACTACACGACAAAAGTCAGAGCATGAATGAATCAGAACATAAAATATGTATCAAAACATATAATATGTATCAGAGCATAAACAATAATGTTTCAGAGCATATTTAGAACAAAAACATGCATCAAAACATTTAAGGGATAAGAATGAGTTAGAGCATATTCTATCATCAGAATATCATAACATTCTTCCTTCTTGCTTCTGATCTTGAAGCTTCATAGCACTCAGCTTGCTTCAATTTCCATGAGCTTGTTTCCATACAGAATTGCTTTTCCCATGTCTTTGCTTCTCATGTTGAGCTTTTAAGATTGTCTTCAATCCTGCAAAACACTTAAAGACACAGAACTTGCAAATTCTTGTTAGTAATGTGGAGACTTTCTCCCAGCAACTGATAAAATAAATCAGATCATTTATCACATTTTCCCCCCTTTTTGTCATAACATCAAAAACACAAAAGATTCAGATGAAAAACAATATGAGAGAAAAGAAGATAATTTTCATTGATAGCAAAAGATAATTATCAGAAGGTACAAGGAAGATGCATAAAAGACAGATGCAGGAAACAAAGAAACAACTAAGACACAAGGAACTAAGACGACCCTAGCTTAGACATAATCTTGGCCAGCATGTCATGAATCCCAGCATTTCTCTCAGTCTGCCTCTCCATGAAAGAGCGGAACTCAGCATTGGTGTCTTCTTGCTTGTCCATACGAGAAGCTAGCTCAGCTTGGTTCTTCTGAATAACCTCTAGAGTCTTCACCAGAAGAGAGGGTTCACCAGAAGAAGCTTCACAACTTCTGTTAAGAGGGACAACAATCTCAACAGCAGCTTCCATTGTCAGATCATCATCATGATTTTCCTCAACAGGAATAGTCTCAGCAGGATGATCTTCAGCATCAGCTTCTCCCATATAAGCATCTTCTTCATACTCAGGGGCAGGAAGATCAGAATCTCCATTCTCAAGAGCTTGAAGAATGGCAGCAAGATTCCTTGGAGCAGAAGGACCTTCAACTTCTGGAGGATCAACAACTTCTGGAATGACCAAATTGGGGTCCTCCTTAGAAGGATTTTCCCTCAGAAAGTCAAATAGTGACTTGAAGTCTCCAGTCAGAACTGGATACTTAGGTCTCCAGACCACTATTTCCCTGCAAGGATTATCCAGCAATTCACCAACAAACATCTTCTCCTCAAGAACTCTCCTGTTTCTGATGGGATGATAATATACACCATCATCAGCTTCTAGTCGATAGCCAGCATAACCAGGTGCAACAACCACTAGTCTCTTTTGGACTTTCATTGCTTCAACCTGAAAGTCCTGCCGAAAGCTTCTCCAAAGGTTTCTAGTAGAAACATCATCAAGATCATTGAGGAAGGCGTCTCGCAAGAGATCCAGCCTAGAGACAAATTCATGCTTGAACAACTCCAGGAAGATATGAGGTTCAGGTTCAGGAGGGTTGAAGGTGAATTTGTAGTCAGGGTAAAGGAGGCAATATGGGTTGGATTTTCTGGGAGGTAAGGGATGGGATAGAAAAGGTGGAGCTGTTGTGGTGGATGAAGATGGAATATCTGTAGGGAGGATTGATGAGGATGGGATACTAGAAGATGTGGGAGGATAGACATTTAGTGGAGTGGGGTTCAAAACAGGTGAAGAAAGAGATGGTTGAGGAGGATTTGGAATGGTGAAGGTGTTGTGAGGTTCAGAGGAGGAGGTTGGGTAGAAGATTGAGGTTCAGAAGAAGGTGGTTGGTATACTTGCCTGGGAAAATTTGTAGTACTCTTAGTACGGAAAGACTCCCTGATGCGATGATCTTGATATTCTTGGGAGTTTACTTTGACAGGATCAAAGGTGACCCTTTGCTTCTTGGCTTTCTTGGCTTCTTCTTCTTGAGCCTTTCTCTTCAGCCTTGATTCTTGCTTCTTCTTATCCTTCTTCTGAAGGTCAGCTAGAGAAGGAAGCACTCTTCCACGAATCCATGCAGGATCAACAGAAGATTGAGCTCTTACAGACGCTTCCAGATAGTGCTTAACAACCTTTTTAAGTTCTGCTTGGAACAAGGTAGCAAAGCCTTCAACCGGAATTCTTCTGGCCAGAATATTTGTGGGGATTACAGGAATAGAAGTAATCTCCCTGATAAGTTCCAACCTTCACAGATCAAAACCATTAATAACGTGCCCTTGAATAACTCCAAAGAAATTGAACGTTCCAATAGTCCTTAGGGAATCCATCAAATCACTTTCTATCAGAATATCTGAAATCATTCTGGCGAAAGGAATGGCAGTTTTTGGAAGGTGAGGATACTTCTCACGTTTTTCATCTCTTGACTCTTCAATAGATGTCTTCAAATTTTGAAAGAGAATGTTGGAGATGTTGAGTTCAATTCTTCTTCCAATGCAGAAGAGAGTATATTTATGATCAGGACTGATGTATGATGAGGAGGATGATCTTCTTCTATGATGGAGAGATCCCAGAATAATCTCAGCCCAAACTTGGTAGAACGGCCTCAACACACCAGTTTTTTGGGATTCAGTACCAGTAGCATTTGATATTTGTCTATCAACCTGTGGCCAACAAACTCTGCCATGAAGAGGACCAGTACATTCTTCTTTATCTTCCAGGTTGTACAGCTTCCTTATCAACTTCTCAGTTATCACAACTTCATGCCCTAACACGAAGGAGATGATAGCAGTTGGGGTAACCGTTGCATGAGCCAGAAATCTTTCACAAGATCCGGATAAATTGGTCCAACCAATCTATCAAGGTAGTTTGACTAGCCTTGAGCCATTGTCTTTGCTTCGGGTTTGAAACCATATATCTTCAGATTTTCAAAATCCACTGAAGATTCACATAGAACTTCCATTTCTGAAGCAGGAATGGAACAGGTCTTCAATGGAGCAAAATCACGCTTGCTAAAAACCAGTTGAGTGGAAGACATTTCTGCTTGGTTTGAAGAGTTTGATGAAGGATTCATGGTGAAATGCAAAGATACAGACACAAACTAGGGTTTATGCGTTGAATGCAAAAAGAGAGGGACGAATGAGGAGAGAGAGTGAAAAAGATGAAATGAAAATGAAGAGGAGTATATAAAAGGTTGGGTAAAAGAAAATAATAACTGCAATATGGTTTAAGTGAAATGATTACAGAAAAACATGACATCAATTTGCATTTAATGAGATATGACGTTAGGAGAGATAAAGTGACAAAATGAAATGATTTGCACAGTTACCTAGGGCGGCGTCTCCTCAACTTCACGCATGCTTGTCCAAAAATAGTGAACACGTATTCATTTTCTGGAAAAACTGGTGACAGCTGTTTTGCTTTAAAAGAGATTCTGAATCAACTTAGATAATGAAACGTTAGTAATAACATAATCAGAACTTCTAATTGATCATAATTAGAACTTCTTATAAAAACATAATCCCAACACATTTCAAAACTTAGCCATACGTAAGACCTTCTTATCTTCTCAGTCTGGACATAAGTCCATACTGATATTCTTCAGAATGAACTTAAACCTATCTTCAGCAAGGGGTTTTGTAAAGATATCAGCCCATTGATGGTCTGTATCCACAAAGTTTAAAGAGAGAACACCCTTCTGAACATAGTCCCTAATGAAATGATGTTTAATCTCAATATGTTTAGCTTTGGAATGCAAGATAGGATTTTTAGATAAACATATGGCAGAAGTATTATCACAGAAGATAGGAATGTTACTCTCATATATTTGATAATCTTCTAGCTAACTCTTCATCCAGAGCATTTGTGTGCTACAACCAGCAGCAATAACATATTCTGCTTCTGTTGTTGAGAGGGCAATGGTAGCTTGCTTCTTGCTGTACCAGGAGATCAGGTGACTTACTAGAAATTGACAACTTCCAGAAGTACTCTTCCTTTCAATTCTGTCTCCAGCATAGTCAGCATCACAAAATCCTACTAAGTTGTATTCTTTAGATCTTCTGTAGACTAAACCAACATTAGTAGTACCTTTCAGATACCTTAGAATTCTCTTAACAGCAGTTAAGTGAGATTCTCTAGGATCTGATTGGAATCTAGCGCACAAACAAACACTGAATAAAATATCAGGTCTAGAAGCAGTTAAATATAGAAGAGATCCAATCATAACTCTGTACAACTTCTGATCAACCTTCTTACTTACCTCATCCTTACCTAGAACACACGTTGGATGCATAGGAGTTTTGGCTTCTTTGCTTTCAGAAAGATTAAATTTCTTCAGAAGTTCTTTCACATACTTCGTTTGATGAACATATGTTCCATCAGAAGTTTGATTGATTTGAATTCCAAGAAAATACTTGAGTTCTCCCATCATACTCATTTCAAATTCAGCCTGTATAGACTTAGCAAACTCCTTTCCAAGTGAAGCATTAGATGTTCCAAAAATAATATCATCAACATAAATTTGACAAATTAAAATGTCCTTCTTAGACGTTTTATAGAAGAGAGGCGTATCCACTTGTCCTCTAGTGAAACCATTGTCCAGAAGGAAAGAGCTTAATCTTTCGTACCAAGCTCTAGGAGCTTGCTTCAATCCATACAATGATTTCTTAAGTTTGAAAACATGTTCTGGAGACTTAGAGTCTTCAAAACCAGGAGGTTGGTGGACATAGACTTCCTCATCTATATAACCATTTAAGAAGGCACTTTTAACATCCATCTGAAACAGAGTGATGTTATGCTGAGTGGCAAAAGAAATTAATAATCGAATAGATTCTAACCTGGCCACTGGTGCAAAGGTTTCTGTATAGTCAACACCTTCTTGCTGACTATAACCCTGAGCCACTAGTCTGGCTTTGTTTCTTACCACTTCTCCCTTCTCACTAAGCTTGTTTCTGAAAACCCACTTTGTACAAATGATGTTGAAACCTTTTGGTCTAGGAACAAGATCCCATACATCATTCCTTGTAAACTGATTAAGTTCTTCTTGCATAGAAATTATCCAGTCTGGATCTTCTAGAGCTTGATCAATAGAAGTTGGCTCGATCAAAGAAACAAGACCTGATTGACATTCTGCATTGTTCTTAAGGAATGCTCTTGTTCTGATAGGGTCATCTTTCTTTCCAAGAATCACATCTTCTGAGTGAGCTGAGGTGAGTCTAGAAGATCTTCTGACTATTGGCTCTTCAGAAATTCTGAGATTCTCTAAAGATGCAGCAACTTGATCTTCTGATTCTTTGCTTCTGAGATTTTCAGCTTCTGAAACTTTGCTTCTTGGTTCTACAGCTTCTGATATATCAATATCTATATCTGCAAAATTCTGAACCTGCTTTGGCTTTTCAAGACCAAGCTTATCATCAAATCTGATATTGATTGATTCTTCTACAACCAATGTTTCAGTGTTGTATACTCTGTAGCCTTTAGAGCGTTCAGAATATCCAAGAAGGAAACATTTTTGTGCCTTAGAATCAAACTTACCAAGATGATCTTTAGTATTCAGAATGAAACAGACACATCCAAAAGGATGAAAATATGAAATGTTGGGCTTTCTGTTTTTCCACAATTCATAAGGAGTCTTATTTAGAATAGGTCTTATGGAGATTCTATTCTGAATATAATATGCAGTGTTTATTGCTTCTGCTCAGAAGTGCTTAGCCATATTGGTTTCATTGATCATGGTTCTGGCCATTTCTTGTAGAGTCCTATTCTTTCGCTCTACAACTCCATTTTGCTGTGGAGTTCTAGGGCAAGAGAAATCATGGACAATACCATTTTCTTTGAAGAACTCCTCAAAGAATTTGTTCTCAAATTCACCACCATGATCACTTCTGACCTTTATGATTTTGCACTCCTTCTCAGATTGAATCTGAGTGCAGAATTCAAAGAACACTAAATGAGACACATCCTTGTATTTTAAGAACTTTACCCATGTCCAGCGGCTATAATCAACTACGATGACTAATCCATATTTCTTCCCTCTGGCAGATGCTGTTTTGACTGGTCCAAACAGATCAATATGCAGAAGTTCTAACGACCTTGAGGAAGAGACAACATTCTTAGATTTGAAAGCAGGTTTGGAGAACTTGCCTTTATGAAATGCCTCACAAAGAGCATCTGATTTATATTTCAGATTTGGGAGTCCTCTGACCAGATTTAGTTTGTTAATCTGAGAAATCTTTCTCAAACTAGCATGTCCTAATCTTCTGTGCCAGACCCATTGCTCTTCAGAAACAGACATAAGGCAAGTCACCTTCTGCTTCTCAAGATCTGAAAGATCAATCTTATAAATGTTGTTCTTTCTCTTGCCTGTATATAGGATTGAGCCATCCTTCTGACTTACAACCTTGCAAGACTTTTGATTGAAGATAATGTCATAACCATTGTCACTTAATTGACTTATGGACAATAAGTTATGCGCTAATCCTTCTACAAGAAGTACATTAGTTATGGAAGGAGAGTTACCAATACTTATGGTTCCAGAGCCAATAATCTTGCCCTTCTGATCTCCTCCAAACTTGACTTCTCCACCAGATTTAAGCACCAGGTCTTGGAACACAGACCTTTTTCCCGTCATGTGTCGCGAGCACCCAGAGTCCAGGTACCATGACATTTTGTGCTTTGTCTTCTTTGCTGCTAAGGATATCTGCAACAGAAATTATCTTCTCCTTAGGTACCCACAGTTTCTTAGGTCCTTTCTTGTTAGTTTTCCTCAAGTTCTGATTGAACTTGGGTTTAGCATGATAAGTAACAGGAGGAACAACATGATATTCTTTAGGTTTGGCAGCCTGATATTTTTTAGGTTATGTCACATGCTTCTTGGTGTGTGTAGTGTTAAAGCTTTTGGCATGTGAAGTGAGCATAATATCATGTGAGTGGCCATATTTGAACTGATCATACAATGGCTTGTATGTGATTTTCAAATCATCTACAGGTTCAAATTTACGTGGGATATCACCCTCATAGCCAACGCCAATCCTTTTGTTTCCAGAAACACCATATATCATAGAAGCAAGATGACTTCTGCCAATACTTCTAGATAGAAACTTTCTGAAGCTCGAGTCATATTCTTTCAGAATATGATTGAGACTAGGAATGGATTTTTCTGATTCAGAAGGAGATCCAATATCTTTGGATAATTTTAAAACTTTTTCCTTCAGTTCAGAATTTTCCACTTCCAGCTTCTTAGTTTCAAATTCAAATAGCTTTTTCAGCTTTTTGTATTTGATACTAAGTTGAGCCTTGAGTTCCAGAAGTTCAGTTAAGCTGGAAACTAACTCTTCTCTAGATAGTTCAGAAAATACCTCTTCAGAATCTGATTCTGATGTAGATTCTGATCCGTCATCCACTGTGGCCATCAGTGCAAGGTTTGCCTGCTCGCCTTCAGAGTCTGATTCTGATTCTGATTCTGAATCATCCCATGTTGCCATAAGACCTTTCTTCTTATGAAACTTCTTCTTGGGATTCTCCTTCTGAAGTTTTGGACAATCATTCTTGAAGTGTCCAGGCTCATTGTATTCATAGCAGATGACCTTCTTCTTGTCAGATCTTCTGCCTCCAGATGATTCTCCTCTTTCAGGCTTCTTTGAACATCTGAAGCTCTTGAACTTCCTTTGCTTGCTCTTCTAGAGTTGGTTTACCCTTCTGGAGATCATGGACAGTTCATCTTCTTCTTCTTCTTCTGATTCTGATTCTTCAGAATCTACTTCTTCAGCCTGAAAAGCGTTAGTGCATTTTTTATAATTAGATTTTAATGCAATAGACTTACCTTTCTTCTGAGGTTCATTAGCATCCAGCTCAATTTCATGACTCCTCAGAGCACTGATCAATTCTTCAAGAGAGACTTCATTCAGATTCTTGGTAATTTTGAAAGCAGTCACCATAGGACCCCATCTTCTTGGCAAGCTTCTGATGATCTTCTTGACATGATCAGCCCTTGTGTATCCCTTGTTAGAACAAGATTTGTTTTGATCAATATTCTTAGTTTTGATGATAACAAGGATATGAATTTTGTGTGAGATAATGTGGTACTCTAATACATTGCAATTTCCATTTCAGGAAATATATAAAGAGTATGCACAAATCAGCGCTCAGAAGCTTTATCTCAGAAGGTTCAGCATGCAACATCAGAACATGGTCTGGCAAGACATCAGAAGATGGTCAAGGCAGAATCAGAACATGGGTCTATGGAAGCATCAGAAGAACTTGAGATCAGAAGCAGAAGCACTGAAGTTCTGATGGTATCACGCTCAGAAGCACTTCAAGGTCAGAAGACAAGAAGATGCTTTGCACCAAGCTGTTTGACTCTGATGATTTTCAAACGTTGTATTCTCAAACATCAGATCAGAAGAAAGTACAAGTGGCAGGCTACGCTGACTGACAAAAGGAACGTTGGAAGCTATTAAAGGCAACGTCAGTAGACACATCGTGAACAAGGCTCGAGGTAGTTGACAAAAGCGTGAAACATTAAATGCAATGCTGTACGGAATACGCAAAGCATTAAATGCACCCAATGGTCATCTTCTCAAGCGCCTATAAATATGAAGTTCTGATGAGAAGCAAGTAACAACAACTCTGAACCAAATTCTGTGAATATTAACTTGCTGAAACGCTGTTCAATTAAAAGCTCAGAAACTTCATCTTCATCAAAGCTCACTACATTGCTGTTGTAATATATTAGTGAGATTAAGCTTAAACTTTAAGAGAAATATCACTGTTGTGATTATAGCTTTTCAGAAGCATTTGTAATACTCTTAGAATTGATTACATTAATTTGTAAGTAACTAGAGTGATCAAGTGTTGATCAGAATACTCTAGGAAGTCTTAGCTTGTGTCTAAGCAGTTGTATTTAGAGTGATCACGTGGTGGTCAGGATACTCTAAGAAAGTCTTAGCTTGTGTCTAAGCATTTGTTCCTAGAGTGATCAGGTTGTGATCAGGATACTCTAGAAGACTTAGTCGTGGGCTAAGTGGAAAACCATTGTAATCTGTTACGATTAGTGGATTAAATCCTCAGGTGAGGTAAATCACTCCGCGGGGGTGGACTGGAGTAGTTTAGTTAACAACGAACCAGGATAAAAATAACTGTGCAATTTATTTTTATCGTTCAAGTTTTTAAGACTACACTTATTCAACCCCCCCCCCCCCCTTTCTAAGTGTTTTTCTATCCTTCAATTGGCATCAGAGCGCCGGTTCTAAGGTGCAAGCACTTAACCGTGTTTAGAAAAGATTCAGGAAGAGAAAAACGCTTCAGTAAAAGATGGCTGGTGAAACTCAAACATCTACATCTGGCTCAGCTGAGCAATACTACAATGGTAATGGTAACAATGCTTACACCAGACCACCAATATTCGATGGTGAAAACTTTGAGTATTGGAAAGATAAATTAGAAAGTTACTTTCTTGGTCTGGATGCTGATCTATGGGATCTTCTGTTGGATGGTTACAAACATCCTGTTAAAGCTACTGGTGTAAGGCTCACGAGAAGCGAAATGAATGATGATCAAAAGAAAGATTTCAAGAATCATCACAAATGCAGGACTGTTTTGCTGAATGCTATCTCTCATGCTGAGTATGAGAAGATATCTAACAGGGAAACGGCCCATGACATATATGAGTCCTTGAAGATGACTCATGAAGGAAATGCTCAAGTCAAGGAGACCAAAGCTCTTGCACTAATCCAGAAGTATGAAGCCTTCAAGATGGAGGATGATGATGACATTGAAAAGATGTTTTCAAGATTTCAAACTCTGACTGCTGGATTGAGAGTTCTCGACAAAGGCTACACCAAGGCTGATCATGTAAAGAAGATCATCAGAAATTTGCCCAGAAGATGGGGCCTAATGGTGACTGCATTCAAGATTGCGAAGAATCTGAATGAAGTTTCTTTGGAAGAGCTGATCAGTGCCCTGAGGAGTCATGAGATTGAACTTGACGCTAATGAACCTCAGAAGAAAGGTAAGTCTATTGCTTTAAAATCTAATGTTAAAAAATGCACTAACGCTTTTCAGGCTAGAGAAGAAGATCCTGAAGAATCAGAATCTGAAGAAGAAGATGAACTGTCCATGATCTCCAGAAGGGTAAACCAACTCTGGAAGAGCAAGCAAAGGAAGTTCAGAGGCTTCAGAAGTTCAAAGAAATTTGAACGAGGAGAATCTTCTGGTGATAGAAGATCTGACAAGAAGAAGGCTGTCTGCTATGAGTGCAATGAGCCTGGACATTACAAGAATGAGTGTCCGAAACTTCAGAAGGAGAATCCCAAGAAGAAGTTTCATAAGAAGAAAGGTCTTATGGCAACATGGGATGATTCTGAATCAGAATCAGGATCAGACTCTGAAGGAGAGCAGACAAACTTTGCGCTGATGGCGACAGAAGATGATGGATCAGAATCTACATCAGAATCAGATTCTAAAGAGGTATTTTCTGAACTATCTAGAGAAGAGTTAGGTTCCAGTCTAACAGAGCTTCTTGAATTAAAAGCTCATCTTAGTATCAAATACAAAAAGCTGAAAAAGCAATTTGAATTTGAAACTAAGAAGCTTGAGTTGGAAAATTCTGAATTAAAAGAAAAAGTTTTAAAATTATCCAATAATGTTGGATCTCCTTCTGATTCAGAAAAATCCACTCCCAGTCTGAATCATATTCTGAAAGAATATGATTTAAGTTTCAGGAAGTTCTTATCTAGAAGTATTGGCAGAAGTCAGCTAGCTTCTATGATATATGCTGTGTCTGGGAACAAGAGAGGTTGCATTGGTTATGAGGGTGAAATCCCATACAAGCTTGAATCTGTGGATGATATGAAAATATCATACAAGCCTCTGTATAACCAATTTAAATTTGGCCACTCCAATGATATTAAGCACACATCACATGCACAAAGTTTTCACATAACACACACCAAGAAGCATGTGACACAACCTAAGAAATATCATGGAACTCAGAATAAGAAGTATCATACTGTTCCTCCTGCTAAATATTTGGCTAAACCCAAGTTCAATCAGAACTTGAGGAGAACTAACAAGAAAGGACCCAAGAAAATGTGGGTACCAAAAGAAAAGACTATTTCTATTGCAGATTCTCTTGGTGACAAAGAAGACAACATTCAACATGTCATGTCATCTGGACTTTGGATGCTCGCGACACATGACAGGAAGAAGGTCTATGTTCCAAGACCTGGTGCTTAAATCTGCTGGAGAAGTGAAATTCGGAGGAGATCAAAAGGGCAAAATTATTGGCTCAGGAACTATAAAGTCTGGTAACTCTCTTTCTATTTCTAATGTTCTTCTAGTAGATGGATTAGCTCATAACTTATTGTCCATAAGTCAATTAAGTGACAATGGTTATGACATAATCTTTAATCAAAAGTCTTGCAAGGCTGTAAGTCAGAAGGATGGCTCAATCCTATTTACAGGCAAGAGAAAGAACAACATTTATAAGACAGATCTTCAGGATCTTAAGAATCAGAAGGTGACTTGTCTTATGTCTGTTTCTGAAGAGCAATGGGTCTGGCACAGAAGATTAGGACATGCTAGTTTGAGAAAGATTTCTCAGATTAACAAACTAAATCTGGTCAGAGGACTCCCCAATCTGAAATTCAAATCAAATGCTCTTTGTGAAGCATGTCAGAAGGACAAGTTCTCCAGACCTGCATTCAAGTCTAAGAATGTTGTTTCTTCCTCAAGGCTGTTAGAACTCTTACACATTGATCTGTTTGGCCCAGTCAAAACAGCATCTGTCAGAGGGAAGAAATATGGATTAGTCATCGTTGATGATTATAGCCGCTGGACGTGGGTAAAGTTCTTGAAACACAAGGATGAGTCTCATTCAGTGTTCTTTGAATTCTGCACTCAGATTCAATCTGAGAAAGAGTGTAAAATCATAAAGGTCAGAAGTGATCATGGTGGCGAATTTGAGAACAGATTCTTTGAGGAGTTCTTCAAAGAAAATGGTATTGCCCATGATTTCTCTTGCCCCAGAACTCCACAGCAAAATGGAGTTGTAGAGCGAAAGAATAGGACTCTACAAGAAATGGCCAAAACCATGATCAATGAAACCAATATGGCTAAGCATTTCTGGGCAGAAGCAATTAACACTGCATGCTATATTCAGAATAGAATCTCTATCAGACCTATTCTAAATAAGACTCCTTATGAATTGTGGAAGAACAGAAAGCCCAACATTTCATATTTCCATCCTTTTGGATGTGTATGTTTTATTCTGAATACTAAAGATCATCTTGGTAAGTTTGATTCCAAAGCACAAAAATGTTTCCTTCTTGGATATTCTGAACGCTCTAAAGGCTACAGAGTATACAATACTGAAACATTGATTGTAGAAGAATCAATTAATATCAAGTTTGATGATAAGCTTGGTCTTGAAAAACCAAAGCAGTTTGAGAATTTTGCAGATTTTGATATTGATATATCAGAAGTTGAAGAATCAAGAAGCAAAGCTGCAGAAGCTGGCAGTCTCAGAAGCAATGGATCAGAAGATCAAGTTGCTGCATCTTTAGAGAATCTTAGGATTTCTGAAGAACCAACTATCAGAAGATCACCTAGACTTGCCTCAGCTCATTCAGAAGATGTGATCCTTGGAAAGAAAGATGATCCCATCAGAACAAGGGCATTCCTTAAGAACAATGCAGAATTTCAATTAGGTCTTGTTTCTTTGATCGAGCCAACTTCTGTTGATCAAGCTCTAGAAGATCCAGACTGGATAATTGCCATGCAAGAAGAACTAAATCAGTTTACAAGGAATGATTTATGGGACTTGGTTCCTAGACCAAAAGGATTTAACATCATCGGTACTAAGTGGGTTTTCAGAAACAAGCTAAGTGAGAAAGGTGAAGTGGTAAGAAACAAAGCCAGACTGGTTGCTCAGGGTTATAGTCAGCAAGAAGGGATTGATTATACAGAAACCTTTGCACCAGTGGCCAGGTTAGAATCTATTCGTCTATTAATTTCTTTTGCCACTCAACACAACATCACTCTTTATCAGATGGATGTCAAGAGTGCCTTCTTAAATGGTTATATAGATGAAGAAGTTTATGTTCACCAACCTCCTGGTTTTGAAGACTCCATGTCTCCAAATCATGTTTTCAAATTAAAGAAATCATTATACGGATTGAAACAAGCTCCCAAAGCTTGGTATGAACGTTTGAGTTCTTTCCTTCTGGAAAATGATTTCACTAGAGGAAAAGTGGACACTACTCTCTTTTGTAAAACATTTAAAAAGGATATTTTAATTTGTCAAATATATGTTGATGATATTATCTTTGGAACATCTAATGCTACACTTGGAAAGGAGTTTGCTGAGTCTATGCAGGCTGAATTTGAAATGAGCATGATGGGAGAACTCAAGTATTTCCTTGGGATTCAAATCAACCAAACTTCCGATGGAACCTATGTTCATCAAACGAAGTATGTGAAAGAACTTCTGAAGAAGTTTAATCTTTCTGAAAGCAAAGAAGCCAAAAATCCTATGCATCCAACATGTGTACTGGGTAAGGATGAGGTAAGTAAGAAGGTAGATCAGAAGTTGTACAGAGGTATGATTGGATCTCTTCTATATCTAACTGCTTCTAGACCTGACATTCTCTTTAGTGTTTGTTTGTGTGCTCGATTCCAATCAGATCCAAGAGAATCTCATTTAACAGCGGTTAAAAGAATTCTAAGGTATCTGAAAGGTACTACTAATGTTGGTTTAGTTTACAGAAGATCTAAAGACTACAACTTAGTAGGATTCTGTGATGCTGACTATGCTGGAGATAGAATAGAAAGAAAGAGCACTTCTGGAAGTTGTCAATTTCTTGGAAGTCATCTGATCTCATGGTACAGCAAGAAGCAAGCTACTATTGCCCTCTCAACAATAGAAGCAGAATATGTTGCTGCTGCTAGTTGTAGCACACAAATGCTCTGGATGAGAAGTCAGCTGGAAGATTATCAGATATATGAGAGTAACATTCCTATTTTCTGTGATAATACTTCTGCTATATGTTTATCTAAGAATCCTATTTTACATTCAAAAGCTAAACATATTGAGATTAAACATCATTTCATAAGGGACTATGTTCAAAAGGGTGTTATATCTTTAAACTTTGTGGATACAGACCATCAATGGGCTGATATCTTTACAAAACCCATTGCTGAAGATAGGTTTAAGTTCATTCTGAAGAATATCAGTATGGATTTATGCCCAGAATGAGAAGATGAGAAGATCTTATGTATGAGTATCTTCTGAAATGAAATTGGATTTTTTTTTATAAGAAGTTCTGATTGAAATCAATTAGAAATTGTGATTCAGTTATTACTAACGTTTCATTGTCTAAGTTGATTCAGAATCTCTTTAAAAGCAAAACAGCTGTAACTGGCTATCCAGATGGTAAACACGTGTTCACTATTTCTGGACAAGCGTGCGTGCAGTTGAGGGGACGTCTACTTAGGTAACTGTGCAAATCTCGTCTTTTGTCATTATTATCTCTCCTCACGTCACGTAACATTAAATGCTATCCATCATTTACTCTTTTTCAGTTTTCTTTTTATACTCTTCAAACATTTCTTTTCCCTCTTATATTTCTCTCACTTTGCATTCAGTTTCTTTTTCGTTCTCTCTCTTTGCATTCATATCATAAACCCTAGCAGTTTTCAATATCTGCAACTTCATCATGAATCCATCGTCAAGCTCTGGAAATCAATGAAAAGTTATTTATGTTTCTTTCCTTTTGTCTCTTGCTTTACATCTGAATCTTTTATGCTTTTTGATGTTATGACAAAAAGGGGGAGAAAATATATGATAAATGATCTGATTAATATTATCAGTTACCGAGTAAAAAGGCTCCACATTTACTAACAGAACTTGCAAAGTTCTATGTTTTTAAGTTGTGTTGTTGCAGGAATCAAAGATTCAAGATCAACATAAGAAGCAACAAAATGAATCAAGCTCTTGGATTCTTGAAGCAAGCTGAGTGCTAGGAAGCTTCAGAATCAGAAGCAAGAAGGAAGAATGATCAGAAATAGCTCTTGGATTCTTGAAGCAAGCTGAGTGCTAGGAAGCTTCAGAATCAGAAGCAAGAAGGAAGAATGATCAGAAATTCTGATAATAGAATATGATCCAAATCATTGTCTATTTGCTCTGATATATTCTATATTGCTTATATGGCTCTGATACATATTTTGTGTTCTGATACACATTTTATGTTCTAACTCATTCATGCTGACTTTTGTCGTTTAGTTTTGTTCTGTAACATTTCAGGATGTAGAGATGCTCTGATGATGCTCTGGTACATTCAACAATGTTCTGATACAATCTAGCATGAAGTGATGTAAGAAGAAATTCAAAGCTCTGAAGCTATCCGAGGGAAGCAGAAATCAGAAGCTGTGAATGTTCTAAAGATCCAGAAAACTCAAGTTCTGAAGCTGTCCTAAATGGAAGCATGAATCAGAAGCTGTGAATGTTCTGAAGATCAAAGAAATTCAAGTTCTGAAGCTGTCCTAAATGGAAGCAGGAATCAGAAGCTGTGAATGTTCTGAAGATCAAAGAAATTCAAGTTCTGAAGCTGTCCTAAATGGAAGCAGGAATCAGAAGCTGTGAGTGTTCTAGGGATCTAAAGAAATTCAAGTTCTGAAGCTGTCCAATGGAAGCAGAAGTCAGAAGCTATGAATTATCAGAAGACAGAAGCTTATGTGATCGTCTCTACCGAAATAATCAGGGATGTCTTTTATTATTAAAGTTCTTCGAGTATTTATTTCAGGGGGAGATTATTCATCTCAGGGGGAGATTGTTAATCTCAGGGGGAGACATATTCACATGCTTATGCTATAGCTGTGTAATTTGTCTTTAGCCGTCTGCTTTTTCTGATCGCAAATTCATATAATTTATATATGTTTTTGTCATCATCAAAAAGGGGGAGATTGTTAGAACAAGATTTGTTCTGATCAATATTCTTAGTTTTGATGATAACAAGGATATGAATTTTGTGTGAGATAATGTGGTACTCTAATACATTGCAATTTCCATTTCAGGAAATATATAAAGAGTATGGACAAATCAGCGCTTAGAAGCTTTGTCTCAGAAGGTTCAGCATGCAACATCAGAACATGGTCTGGCAAGACATCAGAAGATGGTCAAGGCAGAATCAGAACATGGGTCTATGGAAGCATCAAAAGAACTTGAGATCAGAAGCAGAAGCACTGAAGTTCTGATGGTATCACGCTCAGAAGCACTTCAAGGTCAGAAGACAAGAAGATGCTTTGCACCAAGCTGTTTGACTCTGATGATTTTCAAACGTTGTATTCTCAAACATCAGATCAGAAGAAAGTACAAGTGGCAGGCTACGCTGACTGACAAAAGGAACGTTGGAAGCTATTAAAGGCAACGTCAGTAGACACAGCGTGAACAAGGCTCGAGGTAGTTGACAAAAGCGTGAAACATTAAATGCAATGCTGTACGGAATACGCAAAGCATTAAATGCACCCAACGGTCATCTTCTCAAGCGCCTATAAATATGAAGTTCTGATGAGAAGCAAGTAACAACAACTCTGAACCAAATTCTGTGAATATTAACTTGCTGAAACGCTGTTCAATTAAAAGCTCAGAAACTTCATCTTCATCAAAGCTCACTACATTGCTGTTGTAATATATTAGTGAGATTAAGCTTAAACTTTAAGAGAAATATCACTGTTGTGATTATAGCTTTTCAGAAGCATTTGTAATACTCTTAGAATTGATTACATTAATTTGTAAGTAACTAGAGTGATCAAGTGTTGATCAGAATACTCTAGGAAGTCTTAGCTTGTGTCTAAGCAGTTGTATTTAGAGTGATCACGTGGTGGTCAGGATACTCTAAGAAAGTCTTAGCTTGTGTCTAAGCATTTGTTCCTAGAGTGATCAGGTTGTGATCAGGATACTCTAGAAGACTTAGTCGTGGGCTAAGTGGAAAACCATTGTAATCTGTTACGATTAGTGGATTAAATCCTCAGGTGAGGTAAATCACTCCGCGGGGGTGGACTGGAGTAGTTTAAATAACAACGAACCAGGATAAAAATAACTGTGCAATTTATTTTTATCGTTCAAGTTTTTAAGACTACACTTATTCAACCCCCCCCCCCCCTTTCTAAGTGTTTTTCTATCCTTCATCCCTTGTCAACAACTCTCAATCCAGCAGTTAGCATTTGAAATCTTGAGAACATCTTCTCAATATTTTCATCATCCTCCATCTTGAAGGCTTCATATTTCTGGATCAAGGCAAGAGCTTTAGTCTCCTTGACTGTTAGATATCTTCTCATATTCAGCATGAGAGATAGCATTCAGCAAAACAGTCCTACACTTATGATGATTTTTGAATTGCTTCTTTTGATCATCATTCATTTCTTGTCTTGTAAGCTTTACATCAGTAGCTTTCACTGGATGTTTGTAACCATCCATCAGCAGATCCCATAAGTCACCATCTAGACCAAGGAAGTAACTTTCAAGTTTATCTTTCCAGTATTCAAAGTTTTCACCATCAAATACTGGTGATCTAGTATAACCATTGTTACCATTTCCATTGTATTGCTCAGCAGAGCCAGATGTAGATGTATTTGTTGGATCTTAACCAACCATCTTGACTAAAGCGTTTTTCTCTTCCTGAATCTTTTCTAAACACAGTTAAGTGCTTGCACCTTAGAACCGGCGCTCTGATGCCAATTGAAGGATAGAAAAACACTTAGAAAGGGGGGTTTGAATAAGTGTAGCTTTTAAAACTTGTAAGATAAAAACAATTTGCACAATGATTTTTATCCTGGTTTGGTGTTAACTAAACTACTCCAGTCCACCCCTTGGAGTGATTTACCTCACCTGAGGATTTAATCCACTAATCACACAAGATTACAATGGTTTTCCACTTAGACAACTTCTAAGTCTTCTAGAGTATACTGATCACAACCTGATCACTCTAGGAACAAACTGCTTAGATACCCTCTAAGACTTTCTAGAGTATTCTGATCAACAACCTGATCACTCTAGTACTTACAAATAAATGTAAACAAATTCTTTTAAGAGTTACAATGCTTCTTATAAAGCTATTATCACAACTGTGATTTTCTCTTAAGTTTAAGCTTAATCTCACTAAATATATTACAACAACAATGTAGTGAGGTTGAAGATGAAGTTTGAGAGCTTTTTGAATTTGACAGCGTTTTTGTATATTTGCGCAAGTGTTGTATTCAGCTTCTCATCATAACTTCTATTTATAGGCGTTTGAGAAGATGACCGTTGGGAGCATTTAATGCTTTGCGTGATCCATACAGCATTGCATTTAATGTTTCACTCTTTTGTCAACTACCTCGAGCCTTGCTTTCGCTGTGTCTACTGACGTTGCCTTTAATAGCTACTAACGTTCCTTTTGTCAGTCAGCGTAGCCTGTCATCTTGTACTTGCTTCTGATCTGATGTTTGTGTAAACAATGTTTGAATATCCTCAGAGTCAAACAGCTTGGTGCAGAGCATCTTCTTGTCTTCTGACCTTGAAGTGCTTCTTAGCGTGATACCATGAGAACTTCAGTGCTTCTGCTTCTGATCTCAAGTCCTTCTGATGCTTCCATAGACCATGTTCTGATTCTGCTTGACCATCTTCTGATGTCTTGCCAGACCATGTTCTGATGTTGCATGCTGAACCTTATGAGTCAGTGCTTATTGCGCTGATTTTGTGCATACTTTTTATATAATTCCTGAAATGGAAATTGCATAGTATTAGAGTACCACATTATCTCATACAAAATTCATATACCTTGTTATCATCAAAACTAAGAATATTGATCAGAACAAATCTTGTTCTAACAGATTGATCACTCCCTTAGGTTTAGGCAAGTTTTTGTTTCGATTAGCATTAGGACATATCCCTTGTTTGTTAACCAAGCCACATTACAACCTTGAAAAGTCCTTGTGATTCTTGCTTTTGTATCTTCAATGTGATTTTTGGATGAATGCATAATTTAATCTTTTGTTTGCAAGATTGTTGGATGAGTGTTAAAAGTCCCTCACCTTTGTGTGTTCTTCATCCATTGATGAAATTTTGCTAGGTGTGATTCATGAGATAGCATGTATTGGTTTAGAATGTTTTTCATGATTTTTGTACTTAGGATTAGTTTCATTTATATGTTGTCGTTGTAGTATAGTGGTAAGTATTTACTTTGTTTATACGTTTTAATATTGAGCCATACATTTGTTTTTGGTTTTTCTAAACTTGTTGATTCACAATTCTTTGGTTTATTACTTTCAATTCTTTGATTTATTTGACATTGTTTGAGGACAAACAAAGTTTCAAGTTGGGGAGAGTTTGATAAGTGCCAAAACGTACTTATTTTGTGTATGTAAATAGTGTCACTTATCGATACTTTTGTTAATACCGTTTGAATAATTCCCCGTTTTGTGTATAAATACGTATACTTTGTGAATAATTGTATTTTCATATACTTTTATATCAATTAATAGTTTTCCATTCATTTTATAGGTATTCATGCATCTTTGGAGCATTGAGTAATAAAGACCAAAGGCTAAGCTTCAAGAATGCAAATTCTACCAATTCATCAAAGAATAAGGCTCAAAATAAGGATGATAAAAATTATCATTTTGGTTTCCATTCATTCATTATTGGATAGAGCATTCAATAAGCTTTCCAACACTTCGAACTGGGCGCAATTCGGAGTTACGGTTCTCAACTTATGGCGAAAACAAGATTTCACTTTTGCTGTCATCCGCTAAGCGGAGGGGGTCTGCTGAGCGGAGCTCCAGCGGAGCAAATCAGAGGCTGGATGCAATTTTGAGTCTGCTGAGCGGACCTGCGCAGAATTTTCTTTATATTTCTTCATTTGAGACATTTTAGGGTTATGGGTTTGGGAAAGTTTTAGTCCCAACACCTTCATTTTCATTCTTAGATCAAAATTAGCTTAGAAAACAACTTCAGAGGTTGCATACGGATGATCGAGGGTGGATTGAGTGTCGAACGGAGCTGACAAACCGGGAGATTTTTGGTTCATTTCTCTTCTTCTTTGTGTATTTCTCTTTGGTTGGGTTTTGTTTGTATATTTACTTGAATCTTATGTATATTTACCGATTATAATATTATGTTTAACTTGCTTTACAAATCTGTGTTGATATTATCCTGGATTTTTGCTCTATGCTGGGCATTTGGGGTGCTTTAGAGATAAACTTCTTGAATCCTTATCTAGGATGATAATCTGTTGGTTCTGAACTCTAGAGATAGATTTAGAGCTAGCATTCACTGTGGGTATCTGTACGTAATGCTTTTGTGTTTGAGCGGCGCGCGAGAGATCGCCGACGCGAGAACACGGATGTTCTCGTGACTTTGCGTTAGAGATAACCTTAGTTGTGAGATGATCTCGTTTGTGCTCCAGAGATGGACGCTTATGTGAGAGATACGTGATAACATAGATGAGTATCGTAGGTTGAGTATAACGGGTTGGTAAGTGTATGTTTGTGAAGAGTGAATATATTTACATTCCTGATAAGTTATTTCTCTTCTAAGAATGTGTTTATTCTTTTCTTGTCTATATCTTTGTTTACTTTTTTCTCTTTCCAAATCTTTTTTGTTGCTTGGCCTATACTGCATTCAACACCTCTGCATATTGATCTGTTTGGACCAGTCAAAACAGCATCAATCAGAGGCAAGAAATATGGATTGGTCATTGTAGATGATTACAAAATATGGACATGGGTAAAGTTCTTAAAACTCAAGGATGAGTCACATTCTGTGTTCTTTGATTTCTACAAACAGATTCAATCTGAAAAAGAGTGTAAAATCATAAAAGTCAGAAGTGATCATGGCGGCGAACTTGAGAACAGATTCTTTGAAATTTATTTCAAAGAAAATGGTATTGCCCATGATTTCTCTTTTTCTAGAACTCCACAACAAAATGGGGTTGTAGAACGAAAGAATAGGACTCTTCAAGAAATGGCCAGAACCATGATCAATGAGACTAATATAGCTAAACATTTCTGGGCAGAAGCAATTAACACAACATGTTATATTCAGAATAGGATCTCCATAAGACCAATTCTAAATAAGACTCCCTATGAATTGTGGAAGAACATAAACCCAACATTTCATATTTCCATCCTTTTGGATGTATTTGTTATATTCTGAATACTAAAGATCATCTGAACAAGTTTGATTCCAAAGCTCAGAAGTGTTTTCTTCTTGGATATTCAGAACGCTCTAAGGGCTACAGAGTATACAATACTGAAACTCTGATAGTTGAGGAATCAATCGATGTCAGATTTGATGATAAGCTTGGCATTGAAAATCCAACGCAGAATGAGAATTTTGTCGATATAGAAATCTTTGATCCAGATCATGAAGAGCCCAGAGGAAAGGATAATCCTAAAGATCAAGTTGTTGCTTCTTTAGAGAATCTCAGAATATCTAAAGAACCAACAGTCAGAAGATCTTCAAGAATCATCTGAGCTCATCCAGAGGATTTCATTATTGGAAAGAAAGATTATCCCATCAGATCGAGATCATTTCTAAAGAATAACACAGAGTCTTTATTTAGATTAGTGTCTTTGATTGAGTCAACATCTGTTGATGAAGCTCTGGAAGATGCTGATTGAATTATTGCAATGCAAGAAGAACTAAATCATTTTACAAGAAATGATGTGTGGGATCTAGTTCCAAGACCTAAAGGATTTAACATTATTGGAACAAAGTGGGTTTTCAGAAACAAGCTAAATGAAAAAGGTGAAGTAATCAGAAACAAGGCCAGACTGGTTGCTCAAGGTTATAGTCAACAAGAATGTATTGATTATAATGAAACCTTTGCACCAGTTGCCAGGTTAGAGTCTATAAGATTATTAATTTCTTTTTCCACTCAAAATAACATCACTCTTTATCAGATGGATGTTAAGAGTTCTTTTTTAAATGGTTATATAGATGAAGAAGTTTATGTTCACCAACCTCATAGTTTTGAAGACTCTAAGTCTCCAGAACATGTTTTCAAACTTAAGAAATCATTATATGGTCTGAAGCAAGCTCCCAGAGCTTGGTATGAAAGATTAAGTTCTTTCCTTCTAGATAATGATTTCACAAGAGGAAAAGTAGACACAACTCTCTTCTATAAAACATTTAAAAAGGATATTTTAATTTGTCAAATTTTATGTTGATGATATTATATTTGGAACATCTAATGCCTCTCTTGGAAAGGATTTTTCTAAGTCTATGCAGGCAGAGTTTGAAATGAGCATGATGGGAGAGCTAAAATACTTTCTAGGCATTCAAATAAACCAAGCCTCTGAAGGGACTTACATACATCAGACGAAGTATGTCAAGGAACTTCTGAAGAAGTTTAAATTATCAAATTGTAAGGAAGAAAAAACTCCAATGCATCCAACATGCATTTTAGGTAAGGATGAGGTAAGTAAGAAGGTAGATCAGAAGATCTACAGAGGTATGATAGGATCTCTTTTCTATCTGACTGCTTCTAGGCCTGAATCTTATTTAGTGTCTGTTTGTGTGCTAGATTCCAATCAGATCCTAGAGAATCTCACTTAACTGCTGTTAAGAGAATTCTTAGGTATCTACAAGGTACTACTAATGTTGGTTTGTCTTACTGAAGATCTGAAGAATTTAACTTAGTAGGATATTGTGATGCTGATTACGCTGGAGATAGAGTTGAAAGAAAAAGTACTTCTGGAAGCTATCATTTTCTGGGAAGAAATCTGATCTCCTGGTACAACAAGAAACAAGCCACAATTGCATTATCTACAACTGAAGCAGAATATGTAGCTGCTGTTGGATGTAGTACACAGATGCTCTGGATGTAAAGTCAGCTAGAAGACTATTAGATATATGAGAGTAACATTTCTATATTCTGTGATAATACTTCTGCTATCTGTCTTTCTAAAAATCCTATTTTACATTCTAAAGCTAAGCATATAGAAATTAAGCATCATTTTATTAGGGGCTATATTCAGAAGGGTGTTCTTTCTTTAAACTTCGAAGATACAGACCATCAATGGGCTGATATCTTTACAAAACCCCTCGTTGAAGATAGATTTAGGTTCATTCTAAAGAATATTGGTATGTATTTATGCTCATAATGAAGTGCTTGTGAAGCTCTGATATGTTTTTAGTCTGAAGAATATTTTTTATTATTTATCAGATGTTCTGAGTGTGTTTGTTTATAAGGACACTCTGAAATTGTTATCTCTAACGTTTCATGTGCCTAGTATGACTCAGAACTTCTTTTAAGGCAAAATAGTTGTCACCAGCTACCTCAAGATGATGACCACGTGCTCATTTAATTCTGAAGGGACAAGCATGCGTGCAGTTGATGAGACGCCGCCGTAGGTAACTGTGCAAAATATTTTCAAATCACGTTATTCCCCATTAATGTCATTCATCATTAATTAAAATTGATTCAAATTCTGGATCTGTCCTTCATTCAGAATTCTATTGCATTTTTTTTTAAATTCGCCCCTTTATATTTCGTTTCAATTTCATTCTTCCCTCTTTTCATTCTCTCTCTTTGTTACATGCATTTTCTCAACCTCTTTCTTCTTTACCAAAACCGAAAACTTTAAACCAGAAAACTCAATCTCTCTTCAATGGCTTCCTCATCATTAGTGCAACCATCTTCCTCTCAGCAACAACAACAACAACAACCAACGTTCACTCCTCCCTCAAGAACATGTCTCATCCCCTTCGAAGAACTGGAAGTTTTGTGTGAACTTATGGTTGGTTTTGACCATCTCAGAGAAAATGGATTCAATTTGAAATTAAACATGTTGCTTCAAGGCTGGGAAAACTACTTTGATCGTCTCATTAGGCCAGTCTACCCATATTTGGTGAAAGAATTTTGGATTCATGCAACTCTCACACCTAGGGCAATTATCTCTTTTTTTCTAGGTCAAGAAATCTCCATCACTGAGAAATTGATAAGCAAGATGCTCAATCTTAAAGGTTTGAATGGAGTCACCGGAGCAGTTGCAGGAAGAACTGACTGGGATGTAGTCTATTCTGATTTTTTTGAAGCTGGGAAAGTTTCTAACCACACCAAGGATCTAAAGGCCCCCTACAGAGTCTGGGCCAAGATTCTTCTGGGGTGTGTTCATCACAGAAAAGCTTTAGTTTCTGCCACATACATCAATCAGGATCAACAGTTCCTTTTGTATTACATAGGTAAGGGCCAGAGGATTGATCTGCCTCATATTTTGTTCAATCATCTGTGGACTCATGTGAAGGATTCTAGAGAGCAAGAAAGGCTGAAATATCCAAAGACCAAAAGGAACACCATCCCTCTGGGAAGGCTCATCTCAGACATTCTGACAGAGAGTGGTCTGATAGATGCTCTGAGAGAAGCTGGAGCAGTTCAAGATCTGGTAGCTATTTGTGGGAGTACTCTGACTGGTCACAATCTGAAAAAGATGAAATGGATTACAAGTGTTACCTTTCAGCCCAGAGTGGTCATTAAAATTTTGTCAAGGAGAAATCCAGTTGATGATTTTCAGCTGTTTTTCAAGGAAGAACATCCTAAAGTCATTCTATATTATCTAGAGTCTTGCTTGAAGGATAACACAGAGTTTGATCCAGCATGGCTGCGTGGCAGAAATCTTCCCACTTTAGATGCTTCAAATAAGAAGAATAGAAAGACTTCAGGAGAAGGCCCTTCCAAACCACTAAAGAAGAAGAAGAAGAAGAAGAAGAAGAAGAAGAAGAAAAGTTCAGGTATTTCTATCTCTAGTTTTGTACCTGTTAAAATTTCTAAAAATGTATCAACAGTTGACCCAGAATCCCTTAAACTCCCCAGAACCTCTGAAGCCCTTAGGAGAATAATAGATGATATAGATCAGATAGGTGACTCTATATTAGACTCTAAACTTGAACCAGAACCACAACCAATAATTAAACAATCCTCTAAAACCCCATCTACCTCCACCACTTCTAAAAGAAAACAACATGTTCTATCTTCTAAACCCCTCATTCTGAACCCCCACCTCTAAATGTCATCTTCCCACCTCTACCCTCTCAAAACATTTTCTCCACTACACAACCTCCACTATATGAACCGCAATCCTCTACACCCCAACCACAATCTACATCATCAACCTCTGAACCCCAACCAGTAGTGGATATACCTGTCTTTTGTGATTTTTCAAAATCATCCTCTCCTTCATCCTCTGACTCTCTCTTTCACAAACCTCGCAACACACCACCTTCATCTGATCCAGCAGTCGTTGTTTTAGACTCTGATCATGAAGAAGAATCTTCACCCCTCTCACCAAATCCACATCTCCTTCGTGACAAACCATCTGAACCTCACCTTATCTCTAACCCCCAAGAGCCCATTACCATCATCAGACCCAACTCAACCCCACCCTCTGTTGATACACGCTTTCAGCTTTTTAACTACAGGGTACAGAATAGGTTGGAAATTCTGAAGGCCGCCTATGATCATAAGCTAGATCATGTGGCTGTTGGAAAGCTTTGGGATGTCTTCTCCAAAGATCTGCAGGCTAATGTTCTGGATCTTCAGAATGTCAGCGTTTCTGAAGCTCCTGCTCCTGCTGGTCTGGCTCTGGACTTTGGAAATTGGAAGGCTCTTCAGAAGGTCAGAAATTGGAAGTCTGTGCAAGCAGAATCTTCTGTTGCTGCAACATCTGAAGCTGATGAGATGGAGCTTGAATCTGATGAAATGGAAATTGATCAACCTCTGACTATGGTGGTTTGGAAACCAAGGCAATTTCCTTTTGCTCTTAAGGATTTTGTAATTCTGACAGGAGACATGGAAACTCTCTTCTCTTGGTTTCAATCTAATCTTGTTGCTCAACCAGTTGTCCCATCCCCTTCTTCATCTGCAAGTTCCTCAACTTCTGAAATGTGGAAAACTCTGAAGGAACTCTAGAAGAATCAGGAAGTTGTGTTTGATCGTCTGGCTAAGCAAGATGACACAAATCAAGAGATCAGAACTTGGATGCAGAAGTCTGAAGAGACTTCTAAGAAGCAAGCAGAAGATACAGCTGAGATCAAGAACATCCTAGCCCTCTTAGCTTCCAAACTTTCCTAGTCTTTGTCTTTTGTCTTTAGGAAGTTGTCTTTTGTTTTTTGCATCTGCTTTGTACCTTCTTCTGATCATTAATTAAATTTTTTTTCTTTCCCTTTCATCATTTGTTTTCATCTGAATCCTTATTATACTTTTTGATGTATGCCAAAAAGGGGGAGAACCATATTTTGAATTGATTTTACTATATCAGTTTCCAGGCTTAAGCCTCAACATTTTCTAACAGAAATGCAAAGTTCTGTATCTGAAAGTTTTGCAGGAATGTGATGATCTAAAGATCTCAAAAAGGGGAGAAACGTATTTTGAACAAGAATTTCAAAGATCTGAAGCAAATAAATTTTGTTGTTCTGATACGCTGGTTCTCTAAAAGAAAATTCAAAGCTTTGAAGCTGTCCAAAGGAAGCTCTGAAAGGAAGCTCTGAATCATCCTCAAATAAAGCTCAAATTTAAAGTCTCTTCTGAAATGGAAAATACTCAGGGAAGTCTTTTTATATTAAATTCATCTGGTATTAATTTCAGGGGGAGACTGTTAATCTCAAGGGGAGATAAATTTACATACTCTGATTATTTGCATTGTGCTATTATCTTTTTCATCTTTTATTCTGGATACAAATTCATGTCAATTCCTTATGTTTTTTTATCATTATAAAAAATGGGGAGATTGTTAGAACATGAAATGTTCTGATCATATTTTCTAGTTTTGATGATAACATTATAAATGAATTTTGTATAAGACAATGTGGTACTCTAATAAATTACGTTTTCCATTTTAGGAAAAGTGTAAAAGAGTATGCAACATTTCATCCTTCAGATGCTCTGACCCAAATGTTCTGGATGGTCACATCAAAACATAGTCTTAAAGACATCAGAACATGGTCTTGAAGTTGTCAGAAAATGGATATTAGAAGCAAGCTCTGAAGCTCTGAAAGGTATCATGCTCAAAGGAACTTCCATAGTCTGAAGCGCTGAAGTTCTAACTTACACCAAACGTTGGAAACTCTGATGAACAAAGAAAAACATAAAGTCTGAGTCCAAAAGAAATCAAATGATGAAAAGCTAAATAGACTAGTATGTCTGTTTGACAAAAGGGACGTTAGAAGCATGGCTACAAAAGGCAAAGTCAGAAAAAGCAGTTGAAGCAAGGCTCGATGCAGTTGATAAAAGCACGTAACATTAAATGCAGTATGTACTGTACACGCAAAGCATTAAATGCAGAACTGTTCAACGGTCATATTCTCAGCGCCTATAAAAGAAACTATTCTGCCCAAGAAGAAGTTTGGACACTAACACATAACTCATATCATTCTTGAATACAACAAGGAAACTTCATCTTCAAGCTCACATACTTTTGTATATTTAGAGAGTTCTAGAACATAAGCTTTAGATGAAAAATCACTTATTGATTACAACTTTTTAGAAGCATCATTAATCTCTGTATTTGATTATATCTTTGTAAATCAAAATTCCTTGAGTGATCAAGTTGTGATCTATAGACTCAAGAAGACTTAGAGGTTGATCTAAGTGGAGAACCATTGTAATCAATTTTTGATTAGTGGATTAAATCCTCAGTGGAGGTAAATCACCTGTGAGGGTGGACTAGAGGTAGTTTGAGTTCAAACGAACCAGGATAAAAATAGTTGTGTTCATTATTTTTATTAGTTAAAAAGAAACAACCCTTATTCAATTCCCCCCTTTCTAAGTGTTTTCCATTGGCATCAGAGCACCTTGGTTCTAGGTGCAAACACTTAACAGTGTTAGACAAAAGATTCAGGAAGTTAAGAAATAAAAGAATCTTTAATCATCATATCCACAATCCCACTAAGCCACACATTATTTGATATCAAACTATATATAAATCCACTAACCACACAATCAAGAACGTATTTTATGGTACTCTTTCATGCTCTTTTGATTCATTTTTTTAATTTTATTTTTAATTTAATTTAATGGTTGATTGCCACACAAAGAAAAAAATACAAATGAAAGAGAAAAATAAGGCGAATTAATGGTTCAGATTAACATAATAGAAAAAACATGAGTGAGTCTAAATCCCAAAAAGAGATGTATCAAAAGTTCTAAATATTAAAGCCACTCAAGACAAATACTTTGAAGATTTAATTCATTCTAATACACGATGAGAATGCTATAATTAGGGGTGACAAAATAGATCCGGTCTGGTGGACATGTCCCTTTGTCCGCATTTTAGTGCGAGATGGGTCAATGATTAATGCCATCATCCTTTAATGTGACTGCCACGTTCTGTTTTTTTACGGGCTTTTGCGGGCATGTGAATTAATAAAATTTTATGTTTTTTAGGGCCTAAAAGATGTAGTGTCCGTGGGCATTCTCTGTCTCGCTCGTACTTTGTGCGAGGCGAGATAGAATTTTAGGCCTACGCCTTTAACTATGTCTGTCCTGCTCCGCTCCATTTTTTGCAGGCTTTTACATAGTTAGCCAAAACTGGGCGGACATGCCTATTTGCCGGTCCTATCTATAAATTATGATATTATATGTGTGGTGGAATTACAAAACTTCGTATATGTTGAAGAACTTTTTCTATTATACCCTCATTTATTTTCTCTTTCCAAATAAATCCAATCATACACTCTTTTTTTTTTTTTCAATAACTAATTGAGAAAATAATTAATTTTATGGAAAATGTGAAGTGGAGTTATTGACAAAGAGTATAATGACAAAGTATAACATTAAATAATAAAAAAGACACTTAAATAGAAAGATTTTTTTTCCTAAAACGACACTTAAAAAGAAACGGATGGAATAACAATTAAAAAGAAAGAGCATTTATTAAATAAAAATGTTCCTAAAACAACGACTCTTCACACTGGATTGAAAACAAGAAAAAATATCAATTAGCCAAATATAAAGATCCTTATTAAATTTTTTCTTCTTATTCTTTCATTAAATATTTCAAATGCTTAGAAAGAGTTCAAATATCATCAAACTGTCAAAATAATAAATAATAAGCATATGATTGCGAGAGAAAAATGGTATCTACAACATGATTGTAGAATAGTCTAGAGATAGGTTGAATTAGAGGAGACATGGACTTGGTCTATTGAGCCGGTACATGAGTCCTATATTTTATCATCGGTCAGACTGAAAAAAAACATTTAAAAAACACTACCCTATATTTTTAGTCCAATCTAAACGGGCTTTGGGCTGGTCCATTAAAGATCAAATTTTAAAATAATTTTAGTTAGCTTTGGAGAAAAAATATTGAGCTAAGGTATAATTGCATAAATGTATTTAAAATGAAAAAGAAAATATATTTTAAGATGATATGATTAAAGGAATAGTTGAGAGATAAAAAGAATGTTTGATAAGTATCGAAGATAATATTCAATTTTTTCTGCTTTTACATAGATATCTTCGTGAAATTCATATATAAGGATGTTGATTTGATGAATATTTTAAATATCACTTAACTAAATTTATCATTACAATCAAATTATGTTATATATCTTTTATCTATTATATTTTTTTAATAAATTTTATATGTTTTGGCTCAAGTGGGATGGACTGAACCGGCCCATTTGACAGCTCTAAGTTGAATAGATGCATTCCAAAAAGTATTTTTCAAAATCAAAATTTTATAAAAATATCGACAACAAAATTTATATAATACTTGAGATTTGCTTTTTTTAATCTAATCTTTAATGGAAAGTGTTACACAATCTTTTACTGTTCAAGGTTTCCCTCCATCTATTAGACTGATGGATGTTGCTTCAAACTTCTGTCCGCATAATCGTTTACTCAGCTTTATTAATCACTTATATCTGTTCACTCAGCCCCTGTAAATCACTTGTATGAGCCTTGATGTTTTTGAAAAGAAATAGAAACTCCACTCCATTTATAGCACCCTTCAATCATGTATATCAAAAGATTTTTGGACAAAACATTAGATTTTAAGGTACCTCCTCCATTTACAGTAACTTGGCAAAAATTCACAAAAGTTTTTTTTGAAAGACCAGAAAAAATGGTGTGTATGATGAGTTGTTGTATATTTATTTAGTATAATTGTGAAATATATATATATATATATATATATATATATATATATATATATATATATATATATATATATATATATATATATATATATATATATATATATATATATATATATATATATATATATATATATATATATATATATATATTATACAATATATTATACAATTTATTATGTAATTTGGTAGTTATATGGACATCCTTATCATTACCAAAATATATAATAGAGTATACTTGAAAAGATGTGGATAGTAGCATGTGATCACAAATATTTATTGACTTTTTAATTATTGATATATTACCAATTTATTATATTTAATTATTGATATATTATTAAATAAATATAAGTATTTATATATGAATGTAAATAGTAGCCTGATATCACAAATATTTATTGACTTTTTTTTTGTGAAGAACTATGCAAAATTGTTAAAATATGTATAAAATTCGTAACATTTTCTTACTTATCTTAAACGCACGGGTTAGAAATATATTTACGTATTAAAATTTAACTCAATATTATTAATTAAAAATTACACTAATTTTTTTTACATAAAATACATTTGTTATAGGTTTTATAAATGGTTTCTATTGTATTATATTTTTTTGTTAAAAAATAGAGGAATTTTAAAAAATGTGTCAAAAGAAATTTTAGTTTATAAATATTATTTTAAATATTTCATCATCTTACAATGATTTTTTTTATACTAAAATTTCATAAAATCACTTAAATTTAAAACTATTTTAAATAATTTTCATAAAAATCAAGTTTAAGAAATATCTTTTTAAAAAAGTTATGGCATTTTGGTGATGCTAAAATATTTAATAATGAATATTTAAGTTATTAATATTTATTGAGTGAAAAAAAGTTATCAAATATCAAAATTACTCTTTTATTTTATATAAAATGAGTTTAAAATAATTTTTTCTATTATATAAAAATTTATTAAACAAATCATACATCCTATATAAAAAGCCTATCAATGATATCCTAAGACAATTTTCGTAGAAGAAGATGAAAAGAAAAATGAAAACACTAAATACAAATACAATTTAGTTTATAGCCATAGACTAATGACTAAATTCTTGCGTGCTACATGCAACATACTGAACCAATGATTACATTTTCACAAATTACATAAAATAAGTTTATGTTACATGGAAATATTGTTGAACAACAACCAATAACTACATTTTGTGTTGCATGAAATATGCACATATAATATTACATGAAGATGTTGACGAATAACAATCAGTAACTTGAAATCTATATACACATACTTTACATGAAAGATCATATGGGGGAAGAGTAACAAACACACAAAAAAAAATCACAAGAAACATTAATATTTTAGTTAAGGGGGAGTATTGAAAATAATATGCCTAAGTATATTTGTAACATTTTATATTTAAAATAAGATATCACTTTAATATATAGTTTAGAGCTAATCCCGGATTCGCCCATTATCATATGGGGGAGAATCCTAAAAACACTTGAGTATAAAAAAACAAGTTTTATCTCTATTTTTTTTTTATAGATTATCTTATTTTGATCACTCGTCTGAATTAGCTAACAAAATAAATAACAGCGCCACAATATTCCTTCTTTTTTTACATAATGGCATGGCTGCCACTTTTTATTTTTTTTTTATTTTTTAATTGATTTTAATTACTATTTACCATTAAAAAATGACTTAAAACATTCAAAAATATAAAACGGTGAAGGCAAAGTTCGTACCAAGCACACTAAAAGCATGACAATGACTTTAACCAATTAACTATTAAGTTAATTTAAAAATAACTCCTAAATTACATATTTATTTTAAACCTCTACTAATATTTTAAAACATAGAAAACTAAGATTGTACCAAGTAAGAATCAAACCCATGTACAATGTACATATTAGGGATGAAAATTGGACATATTTTTAGTGGGTACCTACACAAATTAGCCACAAAAGGTAGGGTAAAAATCTAGATAATGCATATGAGCATGAGCACAAATGATTATCCACTAAAATAAATGGATATGACAGTGAATATGGTTACCTTATTAAATAAAAGCGGGGTTGGCCCAAACATATGTGCCATGGCCACAAGTCTTCACTTTGAGTGACTAAATATTTGGTACCATTGTTTGATACATCATTCATTCAGATCTAGAATATAGATATTATTAACCATAAAACCCTAAAACACTAATTCCTTATTAGTCTTATGTCCAATTAAGTAACTCAAGGTATCAAAACAAATTTAGTAACATTTTCGACATGATTGACTAATGCTCAAAGAGTTGTGTTTAACTCATTTAACTAAAAGAACTTCATCAATGGTGCTAGTGGAGAGATTTCCTACAATACTTTCTCCTAGAACGTTACCTTTGTTGTTATCTCTGTATGCGATGTGTCAACGTTCTTTGTGATCAAAATCGATGAATATCAAAGCATCTCATGTGATATGTATTTAACATATGCTATCTAGAAACAAGATTCTTTTTATCGTAGCAAGATTTTCTTGCAAGAGATCAAACATATAACTTAGGTATCTAACTCATGTTGGGTCCTTTAGGGTTAGTATCAGGATATCAAAGCATCTCATGAGATCAAAATCGATGAATATCAAAGCATCTCATGTGATATGTATTTAACATATGCTATCTAGAAACAAGATTCTTTTCATCGTAGCAAGACTTTCTTGCAAGAGATCAAACATATAACTTAGGTATCTAACTCATGTTGGGTCCTTTAGGGTTAGTATAAGGACCTATACGTTTCCATGCCAACATACCATTAGGAACCTTAACATTACTTATGTGACATAGAGGCCTAATATGACACTTATCACCCCAATAATGACATATTACTTTTGATGAATTATTCCTTCTATCTTTCCTAATGACATATGAGGTTTTCTTAAAATTCTTCCCTTTATCATTTGAAACTATAAAAACAATATTAGGTGATGTAATGCAATGCGTTGAGTGTCCTTTTTACTTTTTGATTTCAATTTTCATAATTGGATAAGTATCACATTCCATAATATCTTCCTTTTTTTCTAAAGTACCAAAAACACATAATTGCTCATTCACTAGAGATGCATGCTCTTATTTCAAGTACTCTAAGGCTCTATTAAGATTTAAAACTTCTCTCTCAAGTTTTGAAATAATTTTCTTTTGAAGAGAGGTTTTCTTAAATGCACCTAGAGCATCAACATGTATTTCTCTAAACGCTTAAGACAATTGATTATATAAACACTTAAAATGTGAGTCTAAATCGCTTACCTATGAGCCTTTTTCTTTATTAACACCATTAAACATGAATGAACTATTTCATTATCATATGAACTTGAGCTAGAAGTAGAAGAGTCGCCATCTTCTTCTTACCAAGTGGTATAGGCTTTACGAACTTTAGCATTATTAATCTCCGTCTTGTAGAACTCTTACTCATTTTAGCTCTTGTTTAGACTTGGACAATCAATTTAGTGATGATTATGTTTACCACGCTCATAACAAGTCATAAGTCTGTCCTCCTTCTTTTTGTCTTCCATTTTCTTAGGTGGATGATACTTCCTGAAATTTATCAAATTTCTTTTTGAATGCTTGAGACATTTTATCTTTATGTACTTGTTGTAGCATCTGACAAATAAACCCAATTCTTTTTATTAAGAAGAATATTTTTCCATGCTATCATCATCTTTATTTACTCTTCTGGCCTTGAAACTTAAGGCCTTCAAGGAGATGTTTATTTTATCTTCTCTAACTCTGTCTTTCTGTTTCCAGTTAGTGTTGCTTGCTTCGAATCTCTTTAACTCATGCTCATGCTTGTTAAATTTTCCAAATCATCTTGATACATCAAAAGTATTCAAATTATGTGACTATTTTATGGCTACTACTTTTGGTTGTCATTATATACACAATGGTCTTAATACTTTCTTATCATAATCTTGGTTACATAAAGTCTTAACAAAATTCTCTAAATTGTTGATTAAATGAGTAAAGTGCATTTGTACAAATTCTATAATTAAACATGTTCTATACAGAATATCTGAAGTGCATTCCAAATTGATTAAGATGACTTACAATGTAAAATTGAGTAATACACATTAGCTCTTAAAGAGGAAATAAGTATGTTTCTCGCTTTCAAATCTTAAGAGAATTTCTTAGTCTCTTTATATTTCAATCCTTTGGGGATTTTATGTTAGAACAAGAAATGTTCTGATCAATACTTTAGTTTTGATGATAACATTATATATGAATTTTGTATAAGAGAATGTGGTACTCTAATTATTCACGTTTTCCATTTCAGGAAAAGTATAAAAAGAGTATGCACAAATCAGCCTTCAGAAGCTCTGACCCAGAAGTTCTGGAGTGCTTCATCAGAACATGGTCTGGCAAGACATCAGAAGATGGTCCTACAGAATCAGAACATGATCTGGAAAGCATCAGAAGATGTCAGTCAGAAGGAAAGCTCTGAAGATCTGATGGTATCACGCTCAAAGCACTTCTCAAGTATGAAGACAGAAGTTGCATTTGCACCAAAGCTGAAGACTCTGATATTCAAACGTCTATTCTACATATTCTGAGTCCAGAAAAAAGTACAAGAAGAAAATGCTATAACGTCAAATCTCTGACTAACAAAAAGAACGTTTGAAGCTACAAAAGGCAAAGTCAGTAAAAGCAGTGAAAGCATGGCTCGAGGTAGTTGACAAAAGTGTGAAACATTAAATGCAGCAGTGTACCATTCACGCAAAGCATTAAATGCTCCCAAGGGTCACATTTCCTCCAGCGCCTATAAATAGAAGTTCTGATTCAGAAGCAGCAACAACTCTCTTGCGCAAAAATACCAAAACGCTGTCAAACTGAAATCAAGAAAAGCAAAGAAGAAATTCATCTTCAACCTCACAACTTTGTAATATTTTAGTGAGTGTTATGAACTAGAACTTAAGAGAAATATCACTTGGTGATTATAGCTTTCTTAGAAGCAAATTAAACTCTTGTAATATTTATTTTACATTGATTGTAAAAGGATTTCTTAGAGTGATCAAGTAGTGATCTGTAGACTCTAGAAGACTTAGATGGTATCTAAGTGGAGAACCATTGTAATCAGTTTGATTAGTGGATTAAATCCTCAGTTGAGATAAATCGCCTTGTTAGAGGTGGACTGGAGTAGTTTAGTTAACAACGAACCAGGATAAAAATAATTGTGATATTTATTTTTATCTACCATTTTAGAGAAAGAACCCTTATTCAATCCCCCCTTTCTAAGTGTTTTTCACTCCTTCAATTGGCATCAGAGCGCCGGTTCTAAGTGCAAGCACTTAACCGTGTTAGATAAAAGATTCAGGGAGAAAAACACAAAATGGTTAAAACATTTACTTCTACTTATACTCCTGAGAAAAACAATGGTAACAATGGAAGCAGTAGCTTCAATGGTTACAATAGACCACCCGTCTTTGATGGTGAGAACTTTGAGTATTGGAAAGATAGACTTGAAAGTTACTTTCTTTGTCAAGATGGTGACTTATGGGATCTAGTGTTGGATGGTTACACACATCCAGTTTCTGCTCAAGGAGTCAAGCTCACTAGACAAGCTATGAGTGATGATCAAAAGAAAGCATTCAAGAATCATCATAAATCAAGAACTATGTTATTAAATGCTATCTCTCATGCTGAGTATGAGAAGATAACAAACAGAGAAACAACTCATGATATCTTTGAATCTCTAAAGATGACTCATGAGGGAAATGCTCAAGTAAAGGAGACAAAGGCTCTAGCTCTAATCCAGAAGTATGAAGCATTCAAGATGGAGGAAGATGAGAACATTGAAGCAATGTTTTCAAGATTCCAGACTCTGATTGCTGGATTGAGAGTGCTAGATAAAGGCTACACCAAATCTGATCATGTAAAGAAGATTATCAGAAGCTTACCCAGAAGATGGGGACCCATGGTGATTGCCTTCAAGATTGCCAAGAATCTGAATGAGGTGTCTCTTGAAGAGCTGATAAGTGCCTTGAGAAGTCACAAGATTGAGCTGGATGAAAATGAGCCTCAAAAGAAAGTAAGTTTATTGCATCAAAATCTAATAATAAAAAATGCACTAACGCTTTTCAGGCAGAAGAAGAAGAAACAGACGAGTCAGAGTCAAAAGAAGAAGAAGATGAATTATCTCTCTTATCCAGAAGAGTAAATCAACTCTGGAAGAGCAAGCAGAGAAGATTCAAGAACTTCAAGAGGCCTGAAAAGGGAGAATCTTTTGAACACAGAAGATCTGGCAAGAAGAAAGTGACGTGCTATGAATGCAAGGAACCTGGACATTACAAGAATGAATGTCCAAAGCTTTATAGGGAAAAGCCCAAGAAAAGATTTGAAAAGAAGAAAGGTCTAATGGCTACATGGGATGACTCAGATTCATCTGATCAAGAGTCAGACTCTGAAGATGAGCAAGCCAACATAGCACTCATGGTGTAATACGGTGGGAGAACTGACTTTTTGAAATGTTGCGGATAGCAAGAGTCGCCACCGACTTTTATTTTATCCAATTTATAGAAAGGCTAAAAGAACAGAAAAAAACCTTTTTAAAAGACTTTGAGTTCGGGGAGTAAGTTATACAAAGGGAAGGTATGAGCACCCTTTGTATCCATGGTTATCCATGGGCTCTTAATTGCTTAGCTCACTTTTTGTTTTCAAAATATTTGAAGTGTCGTGTGTGAATAGAAAATGTTTGAATAAGGACTTTAGCTTGTAAAATAAGCGTAGCCATTTTGAAGGTTTTTGAAAAGATAGTGTAAAAGAAATTTGAATTTAAACCAGAGCAAGCAATTAAAAGCAATTACCCTTAAGTTAAAAGTTTCTGTTCTTTAAGACTTTAATGGAAAAGGGCTATCCATACCATAAAGAGGGCAGGTAGTCCTTTCATTGGATTTAAAAAGGGTCATCGAGATTATCGTTCGCCACAAGACTGTCCCTGCCATAAAGGGGGCAGGTAGTCTTAGGGAAGGATATAATAGTCATTTTAGGCAACATGTGAGGATACCTTAGCAATTGGGACAATCATCATTTATAAGGCAACCTCGAGGGACAAATTTGATGATGATAATGAACTCAGGGCAACATTTGTTTTGCTTAGGTATCCTCGGAACCGAGGGACTTTGACTATTTCAGAATCATAATAATAAAAAGGCAACAGGCAACAAGGCAACAAAAAGAGGTTAGCGTACAGGTGTGTGTGTCACAATCAGGTGATTCAATTCAGTTATATTTATCTTATAATTTAGGCAAACTAAATTTATTAGCAGGTTTGCACTCCCTAGGATTACTAACCACGCAGTTAAAAAAATATAGAAATTAAAGGCAGAATTTAAAAGTTCTTATGCTTTTACAATAAACACCTGTGGGCAGAAAAATAAAGGCGGAAAATAAAAGTCTAAGCTATTACAAAAACCTTGGCAAGCCTATACACATTTTCTAGAATTTAAATGGCGGAAAT
The DNA here is from genome assembly GCF_029867415.1 of Vicia villosa. Lineage (NCBI taxonomy): Eukaryota > Viridiplantae > Streptophyta > Magnoliopsida > Fabales > Fabaceae > Vicia > Vicia villosa. Next base: position 100,660,305 of record NC_081182.1, read on the forward strand.
TAAATAATTAAATAAAGACAGAAATTTAAATAAAGGCAAAAATTAAATAAATAAACAAGTTTTACCCCAAGACTGGGAAGAAGCATACGACAATCATAGAATATGAGGTGAGAAGAGAATGCGCGTTTGAAGAAATTCAATGTTTGATTACAAAAGGCGAACCTAAACCTTGAAGGTTAATGGCTAAAAAAACCTAAGTGTAAAATAAATCTACAGGCTTTTGCCTAGGTTAATGGGCACATTTTCATAAAGGTTTTCCTTAGTTATCTATGATTTTTTAGTTTAAGGCTAAAACCTAAAAAACCTAATAGTAATTAAATTAAAATATTTGTCTTAATTAAAATTATTTAAATTACCTAAATAAAATTATCTTAATCTAAAAAGCCTAAAATTATCTAACAATATTAAATTAAATGTTAATCCTAATTAATCTAATTAATTTCTAAATCCTAAATTATTTAACCTATTAAAATTATTTTTACCAAAAAAGTTAAAACTCATTGCTAAATTAAACCTAAGGCTAAAGTTAAAATAAAATAAGCCTAATTAAAACCTTAATTTTTGATTGAATAAGAAACTAACGACACCTATAAACTTAAATAAAAAAACTTAATAAAACATGATTAAATGAAAAAACCTGGGCGTTATAATCTGGTGCGGCAGGTTTCTGGAGATCCATGATAGAGCAGCATCTCCAATTTCGAACCCAGGTTCTGTATGGAGAATACTTTCCCTGCTGGCCGTATGTGCTACACATTCATTCAGTTATTATATCCATTCATAATTAATAAATATAAAACAAACAATAAAACCAAAATTTCAAAAGATAAGTCAAAGTGGGCCCAGTATCCTTGGATGGACCAACCACAGCGAGAGAGAGAATAAGCCTTGGTTGACCGTCCCATAAGCTTGTGCCACGCATCGTCCTCCACTGTTCATCATCTCCCTTCCCCACACCTGCGGATTTTTCTGCGGGTATAGCTATGGAATTACTTGTGGATTTTCCGCAGGTTTCTTTTCTCCCATGGCTTTGATTCAGAACCTGCAAAAATCACACAACACGTGTCATACCCTAATTTTTGACCCCCTTGAGATGACATATCTTCAGGATTTTCATTAAGTCAAAGCAAGTACCCAGAGCAGCCTGACATTCAATCGAGGGTGTTCAAAGACAAGAAAACTCAGGCAAAGGATCAATCAATAGGAGGATTAGTCTCTAACACAATCATGAGACTCAAGAGCTTCATTATTTCACCTATGATTGATTAAGACACCCAGTCATCTAAACACAGAATTACTCAGATCCACAGACTAGGGTTTTGAGCCTTATCAAGGACTAAAATCAGGGATCACCTTTGGGAAACCATAAAAAGCCCCAGGGGATCATTCAAAGACATCAATCATCTTCAAATAACCCATATGACAAGATCCACTGGACATCACACCTCAATTCAAAGTCTACAGTCATCATTCTCATCTGGTCGACAATTAGGGTTTTTGACCTAATTCCCCAAGATAGTTGACTTTTTTAATCAGGGCATGAATCCAAAACTCAAGACATGATTCAAGAGTCTCTACTACCTCAATATAATCCATTTACATCATTCATTTGAGGAAAAGATCTTGTTTCTACACAAAAGCCCAAAAATTCACTTTGTCAGGAAAAGTCAACTGTGTGGGATCATCATTGACTTTTAAGGTTTTTGGTCAAAAAATGACTTTCAAAGATCAATATCATCAATATATGGATGTCAAAGTCATTTGACCAAAGAAATTCAAAGAAATTCATCAAGGAGCAAAAAGTCGGGAATTAGGGTTTTTGAGGGCATGGTGAGAACTCAAAATTTCACCTACACAACTCAAAAAACTTCCAACATGAAAGTTGTAGATCTTGCAAAATAAAACAACATCTCACATAAGAACTTTTTTCAAAAGATCAACCATTTAAGGGTTTTGAAAATTTTGAAGTTTTAGGTCATAAACACTTAGAAAATTTTCTAAGTGTTTTAACCTAGTTTTCATCCAACTTTGGGCTCATTTTTCACAAATTTCCCAAATGATTCTGAAGAAGACATAAACTAATGATTTGAAGTAGATGTTTAGGGCTTTCCAAATTGTGTTCAACCTTCTCCAAATTCAATTTGAGCTAAGAGTTATGCTTGTTCAAAGTTGGCCTCATGAAGTAAAATTATAGGTCATGCATCATTTTTGAACTTTGAAATTTTGTGCACATGACCTCAATTATGGATGCTACACGACCCATAACATATCTGAAACAATGCCATGCATTCATTTTCACCATGCCATAAGAATTGAAGAAGATTCTAAAAACAAGAACATGTGATTATGTAATGATTACATTTGTGAATTTATGGCAAATTGATGAATCACCCAAGGAATCTTCTCACCAACCAATTAGAGCTTATTTCTGGCTCAGAATTGTCCCCTAAGATCAAGCAAAATCGAGGGCTAGGGGATTGATCAAATGGAATCAAAATTCTCATCATTGCACTTGGGATATTCTTTGAATTTCTTCATGGCTAAGAAACCAAAACTCTCCCACTAAGCAAGCTCACTCTCTCAATCAGTACTGAACCAATTGCCTATAAATAGAGGCCTCATTCTCATTCAAAAAACACACCAAAGCAACAGAATTCTTGCTTTCTCTTTTCTTTCTTCATACTTAGTTTTTTCAAAGGTCCTTTGGCAAGAAGACTCGGATTCTTCAAACCAAAGCTCTCTCTTTGAAAATAGGTATTCAAACACATTGAGGGAGGCATTTGGGAGTGATCCAAACCTCTGGAACACTTCTGGGCGTGGAGAATCATCACCTTCACCTCTCATTTGGAGCACTTGCAGTTGGAGGACCATGGAGTAATTCAGGAGTTTTCAAGCCAAGCCAATCATCCAGACACACTCCTCAGGTCATAGTGAAGCTAACCAGATGGCTGCAGCTCATCTGTAACTCGAGAATCATCACCCTCCATGTTCACTTGAAGCTGAAATCGAGGGAGGTCCATAGAGCAATTCAGAAGGATTCAAGCTCCAATAAGCATTCAGTTAGCATCATTGAGTCTCAAGGAAGCTATTGAGATCATTCATTCAAGCCCAGGTGCTCCCTAACATCCTCACGACCTTCATTTTCAGAGGTAAGTTTCTCAACTCCATCCCTCTAATTCGTGTATCTTTCTGGCTAAAACTTAACACCATTCTATTCAGCATCATAAGAGGATTAAAAACCCTCTATCATCAGTCATTTATGCTTCAGTATAGTCATTTAATTTGAATTCCAAATTTTAGGGTTCTTCACGTATTTTAGATAATTCAGTAGATATAGTTAATATAAATTCATAATAGTTACATATCTAGAATCGTGAGTGAATTTAGAGCAAGTTTGGTCTTTATATCGTTGCAAATGGTTGAGAATTGAGAGAGTTCAGAAATTCAAATTGTTGGAGCTTGAGGAAGAAGATGACAATGGTGGTGGCGCGCAAATTTCAAACCTCAGGGTAGAGTTTATTTTATATTTAATGATAGGTGTTTTATAAACGACTGAATAACTTGCCCCAGTGGCCACACATGCGCTCTTAGTCTCCTCATGCCTCAAGTCTGGGGTTCGAATCCCCCTCGCCCCAGACTTTTTGTTTCTTTTATTTTTTTCATGATTAACCACTTGTTTGAAAATATAATGAACTGGATGTGTGACAATAACACCAAGCGCGCGTTGGCCCAGTGGTGTTATTTTGGGTTAGTGACTTGGAGGGCGTGAGTTCAATCCCTCTAGGTGACAAAACATTATTTTTTATCACTTATTTCCTTCAATTTTCTCACAACTTCACACAATTAATTAACCTATCAAACTAATTTATTTTCACTTCATTTTTCACACACTTGTCATTTAATACATCTATTTTGTGAATAATCAAAAAAATCATAAAAATATTATTTATTTCATATATTTTTATTAGGTTTAAAATAATATGTTTTAAGTGCTTTATTAAAAACTTTAAATATATACATTCACTTTGTTTTAACCTAATCATTTTGTAAATAAAGTTTATGATAAAACCCTAATTGTTTAGGTCTTAATTAGGCATAGATCTTCATCTTTACCTTAATTAAGTTGACTTTTTTGTCAAATTTCAAAACTGTTTTCAATCTCCGAATAAATCAAATGATTAAGGTTTTCAAACAACAAAACCTTGTATCATTCCAAATCATTTTTTTCAAATTGCTTTTACACCAGTACTGTAAAGTACTGGGCCTCTAATAGAGTGTAAGTCCCAAACACCTTCTCTTCTTAGCTTGTTTTCAAAACTGTATTTTCAAAATCTTCTTTCTGTTTTCAAAACATTCTTCTGGTATTTGAAGGGCATTATTCTCGGTGAAACTCTTCAGATACCTATGTGACCTTTGTCCATCTTCACTTCTTCTGTTTTCAAAAACCATTAACTGTTTATCATATATATTTAACTGTTATCAACAAAACAACAAAATTACTGTTGAGGCTCTGTACATACTTCTCCAAAGGCCTCCACTCCATCCAGGTTAGGCTTTACAAGCTTTCAATTTACAGTCTTTATTTAAATTACTGTCAAATATAAACTGTGCATATATTAGTTTAGAACTACGTTTGAGTATAAACCTTAAGACAGTTAAACTATATATATTATAGGAATATGACCTAGGATTGAGAATGTCTTCCCGGTGAAGGCTCTTTCCTAATTAGAGATCTGTAGTTCAAACCCCCAAGATGAATTATTCCCGGTGAAACATCTTGGCAAAAACCTTAGAATCCAAAAATATAGGACACATCCACCCAAAGAGGAATTATTCCCGGTGAAACCTCTTACCCATTTGCTTAGAGCCAAAATAAGTTCAAAACTACATAGCTTTCTCTTGTGCTATAACAAGGACCCTCGACTAGCCTCCTCTTGGGCTTTGTACAAGGACCCATGGGCTTCTTAAAAGCATTTCCAGCTTCCTCTTGAGCTTGTATACAAGGACCCATCAGGTTTCTTATAAACATAGGAACAAGTCTTTAGTCACCTTTTAGCCTACCCTGGTGAGTTTCTTCCAATTTAAACCAGACTTTAAACAATCTAAGTTTGTCTCAATTTTGCATTGAGTACACCTTTTGGAATGAGAGACATGGACAGTCTCTGTCACCCTTATCTTCATCAATCTTCCTTAGCAAAGTCTAGGATCTATGTTTATTTTCTCCTCAGCATGTGTCAGCCTTCATCTTGGGCTTTAAACAAGAAGTCTCCATTAGATAATCTTTCTGCCATCCATTTCAATCATAAATTCCCTGGAAAGGGTTAGCTTCCACACATTCTTTCATTTTTCAATAAACCCCCTGGAAAGGGTTAGCCTCCAAATCATTCCTTCATTTCAATAAAAATCCCTGGAAAGGGTTAGCCTCCAAAGTCAATTAATAAAAATGTCAAAAAATAAAGATTCATTTCTCTTAGGAGATAATTTCCCCAAAAGAGTCAAAACCCCTGGAAAGGGTCAGCCTCCAAAAAAACATGATAAAGTCAGTCTTTTACTAAATAATTTCTCCAGCTGAGTCAAAATCCCTGGAAAGGATTAGCTTCCAAAGAAAAACATTCTTTCAATAAATAAAATCTCCTCAGTAGAGTCAAAACCAACAAAAATAGTTAGCCTCAACCTTGGGCTTCATACAAGGCACCAAGCAATAAAACTCCCCTGTCAAGAGTCAGCCTCAACCTTGGGCATTGTACAAGGCATATAATAGAGTCTCCCCAGTGAGTTCTTCATCATCCAGTAGCCACAACCTTGGGCTTTGTACAAGGCAGATAAACCATATTTTCATGTGTCAAAGATTCCTAACACCTAGGATCTTTTCCCCATAGAGTCATCCATACTCAGTTTATTTAAGAGTCAGCCACAACCTTGGGCTTTGTACAAGGCAGAAAATAATGTTTTTTCCTAGCTAGAGTCAGCCACAACCTTGGGCTTTATACAAGGCACACAAAATAGAGTCATTCATAGTCTCAAAAATTCAATTATCCTCAGCAGTCAGCCACAACCTTGGGCTTTGTACAAGGCACACAAATATAGTCTCCCTAAGTAGAGTCAGCCTCAATTCTGGGCTTTGTACAGAACACCAAATAAAAATCCATCAAATAAACAGAGTCAGCCTCAATTCTGGGCTTCGTACAGAACACAAAAATACCCTGTAATTAATCCCCAGTGGAGCCATCTCCCAAAGTCAATAATAATTAATAAGTCAATCAAAAAGCCTCAAGCTTGGGCCTCATACAAGCCAGCTAAATTCAAATCTTTCATATAGTAAATAGACATAGCTTATCTCTATAGAGAGATATTTTTACTACTCTACCACATTCAAACAAACAAACATTTCAATTTCAATTTCATTCAAAAGTCTCCCATTTAGGACTCTGAAAGACATGCTCTGGCACATCCCCAGACTTGTACACTTTCCCTAATTTGGATGAGCATTTTTCTTTCATTTTAGAGGCACGATGGCTGTCATACTTGATCAACCAAGTAGACTCCCCTCTTAATGAAACATCATTTTTTTAGCTTTTCTGTCACTTTTAAATGTTTGTGGTAGAATAGTACAAATACCTCTCTGTAAAGATGATTTCATGTCTCTTTACTGTAAACAGAGATTTAATTCCAAGCTTCAACCTTGAGCTTCAAGCAAGGCACCAAAAACAATTAATTTCCCTAGTTAGTTCCCCGAACTACATTAAGCTCTGACTTCCACTAGGGATATGTAGGCATGAGGTTCACAAGGAATCTCAGCGAGCTAATAAAATACCAAAAATAGTCAGTTTGTCTATCTGTCTGTCTTTCTTTAATCAATTCAATTCTCTCTCCTAACACAAAGGAGAAACTTTCCCAATCATTAGCAGCAAACACAATCACAAATGACACAGAGAAGGTTCCCGTAGAATACTACGGATATGTAGGGTGCTTAAACTCTTCCCTATGTATAACCGACCCCCCAGACTCCAGAATTTCTAGTCTAGGTGAAATCCCCACACTTAGCAAACTCCTAGGGTTTAGTTGAGATATTTTTTTCCCTTTCCTACTCGTAGGACCAATACGAAAGTTCGTGTGATATCGTAGGAAGAACTGAAACAAAATTCATCCCACCACGGGCGCATTCTCCTTCCAAATTTCGCGTGAAGGGTTTAGCGTGCCGTCCTCCCAAGTGAAACGGGGAGGTAAAGAAAACGACACCACAGTAAAAATGGCGACTCTGCTGGGGATATAAGTGTTAAAAACCTTTGTTTTTCATCCAAACCAATGGTTGACCTGTTGCTGGTCCAGCCCCAATGAGGAATTAGGGATGCCAAATTCCCCCTCAAACAAGAGAGGTCCTGCCTAACCTCTGTGTCATATCATGTGATTGTTGCATATATATTTGTTTACTTTGTTTATTCTGTATCGGGAAAGGGCTTGATTCCCCCTTGTGGTGAGAAATCCTATACCCGGATTTGAGTGCAACATAAGATAGGATGGAGGATGTCTTCCCGGTGAAGGCCCTCTAATCTTGGTTTCCAATTCTACTCTTGGGATTTGCCTGGCTGGTTGTGATTAACTGCGCCACTGCATTCCGAGACTGATTTGTACCAGGAGGACCTAGAAACACATTAACCCCACTTAAAGCCTTTTTTTAGGACGTAGAGCGGTGATTACGGGAGTAATTGTCACGCAGATACTACACTCAGAGAAAACTCTCTTATAGATACCAATCAACGTATCTTTAAGGTTGAGCAAAAACTCTGAGACCCCTAGAACCCGTTCTACAGGTACAAAAATCCTTAACCTTAGTTTACCATTGGGGCGGGGATTGCGTTTTGACTTCATGACCACTATACCCTTCAACGCCATGTTTGTTTAAAACTCTTGTGTGTGCATTCATGCATTCATTCATCATTCATTAATAAACAACTAAAAACAAAAAGAGTCTTTTTCGAGTCGTTTTTCAAGGAAACTAAATAACGAACGTTTTGAACTTCATAGAAAGAGAGAAACGGAGAAAGGACTTAAGGATCTATACCATGGATTACGGAAGAAAGAAAGCTAGGAAATACACCTTCAAGATTCCCCAGGTCGAGGAACTGGGAAAGCTCGGAAAACTGGTGGTCAATCCCCAGGCTTTCAAGGAGAAGTATGGAAAACTTCTGCCTTTGCTCAATACCAACATGGTGGTTGGGATCCTTCCCACCTTGGTACAGTTTTACGATCCAACGTATCACTGCTTCACCTTTCCAGATTATCAGCTCATGCCTACGTTAGAGGAGTACTCTCGTCTGATTGGAATACCCGTGTACGCGCAAGATCCGTACTCCGGTTTGGAAAAGAATCCTGACGACATTATCATTGCTGCAACTACTC